>NC_053149.1:1289756-1592786 GCF_016808335.1 Panicum virgatum | reverse complement strand
AAAATCTGATACAGACTTTGTAATCCCTGAGCAGACAAGCTCTTGCCCTGCCATGGACTTTCTCATAAAATCAAGAACCCACTTATTGTTGTAGATAAATCGTGTTATGGTTTGTGCTTGGCAAATGCATTGGTTCACCCAATCAATCTTGGAGAAGTCATCCAACATTGAGTTAATGCAGAAAGATGCACATGGGGACCAAAAGATGCTGTTGTAGTTTTGCATGATTAGCTTATCTATGCTGCCGTAGTTTATATTCCTGTCAGCAATTATCTGAACAACATTCTCTGGGCCTACTTCTCGAATCACCTCATCAAAGAGATCGTACAACCCTCTGTGAGTTTTGAAGTGTGGAGAGGCATCCACTGTTTTGAGGAAGAATGTCCCTAGAGGAGACGACACAGAAAAGTTGATTAAGGCTTTCAATTTGTTATCAGTCCATGAATCAGCCAATATAGTGCAACCTGTTGTCACCCAATCCTTTTCAATCTCTTTAGTTTTCTGCAAAATCTCTGACTTGAGCTTGTGCAACCACTTGTCCTTCAGAACCTCTGCTGACGGCCCTCGGAACCCCACACCACCAAGTACCTCCAGCATATGCTGGTATGAAACTGAGTCTGCTATACTATAGTCCAACTTATTCTCGAAAAAGAACTCAGCTATGCATCGTTCAGCCTCCAATTCTGAAGCAGCGCGTGACTTGTTAGCAGCACCGGATAGTTTTGGTACCGGAGTCGACACTTCCAGAGCAAGAAGGTGACTCTGTTCAGCAGCAAGAGCAGCAGCTGGAGAGTTTGCCAGCCCTGGAGAAGTAGATTGAGCCAGAACCTCCTGTGTTCGTTTCGGGGGTACCGACAATTCCGCTACCCGCTGCCTCTTGAGAAGCTGGAACTCCTTGTACTCTTCCTTTGCCGATATGATAGCCTTCACCTTCTCAATGACGTCTTCCTTCACCTTGGTGCAAGGGTTAACCCCTTTGCTGGGAATTTGAGACAGATGGAACTTGAGCCGGCTGATGCCACCATTGAGAACCTTGTGGCAGAACCTGCAACGGACTTTGTTCCCATCCAGCTTGTCGCAGTACTCCCAGCAGGCATCTCTCTCGCGCACTGGATGGGTAGACGGTGAATAAGCAGAACAGAAATGCAGAGTTAAAGATGGTGCAATCGGTGCAGGGAAATTACTTTATGGTGCAGCAGCAGGACTTGAAGCTGATACCTGGAAATAAAAGAAATGTATTAATTTCCTAAAATAGAAAATGCTGCTTATGATGAAATGCGAGCATCTAATTGAATGATGTTTAATTCGGAACTGAAGCCAAAGGTAAAGAAATAGGGAAAGCTGAGCTCATGAACCGTGTTGGTAGCAGCATATCAAAGTGTTACTGTACTCCATTGAGATCTCTACTCCATTGCCAGTTAGATTCATTGCTGAGCTCATGAACCGTCTTGGTAGCAGCATATCAACATATCATGCTTTGAGCGTTTGGTTCATGTTCTCGATACTAGTGGGTTGGGGTTATTGTACAGCACCAGAGCATTTGGCAACCTTAGTAAAGTGGGAGATAAAAGTAGATAACTTCAGAAATGAGGCTCCGCTTCTGCTCCCGAACTAATCATAAGTCCGTACCCCGCAAGTCGGCCCTGCGGAACAGCGAAAGAGCGCGCCGATTGACTCGTCCCCATTCGTTTGAAATCAACCCAGCTTCCTCCCCCAAATAGCGCCCGAGTTCCTGCTCCCAATCGCGACGAGCACGAAAAGCCTCAGCCCAGCTGTGCTAAGCATCCGATCTGAACCCCATGAATGATCCACTGGATCGCACAAGCTATTACCCCTCTAATAGTTCGCGAGAAGCAGTCGAGCTGCCGGAACAGCGCGAGATCTGGAAGGTTTGGAGCTCTAGAAATCGCGGGAGGAGAGAGAGAGGAGGTGCTGACCTGAGTCCCCACTGAGGTGCGCTGCTCCGCCTCCGCGCTCCCGGCCCGAGAGTTTATTTCGGGGGACGAGGGGAGGGGACGGAATATTTCTTCTTCTCTTCTCCCCGATTTATCGCCAAGCTTCGGTGGGTGGTGGCCGCCGCCGCTGCGAGCGGAGTCGTGGGAGGAGGAGATGTGGGCGCTTGCGCGAGATGACACGAGAGATGATGGTGGCTTTGCTTGACCCCTCTGCAACTGCGAGCGAGAGAGAAGTCTTTGTCTCGTGTGGAAAAAAGATTTGAGGGGAAAGATTTCGTGAGGCGGGCCCTACCTAACGCTGGGCCTCGTTAGGCCGGCCCGACAATGGGAGGGAGCGTTCGGCCCGCGTGCAAAACAGAGAGAAAAGAGAGCTGCTTTTCATTAATCGTCGTCGACTCGTCGGCTAGTTCCTCGCATCCTCTGCTGCTCGCCTCCTCCTACTTCCTTGCTCACCCGATCGTGGGATCAGATCAGGAGGAAGGGGAAGACCTGCTCACCAGATCGTGGGATCAGATCAGGAGGAAGGGGAAGACGAGGCAATCTAGCTGGACGAGCGCATGGTGTTCGATAAAATGCCTCGTAGACTCGTCGCGAGGGCGCGTTCTGGGGCCAAGTCGTTGACTTGATAACAACTCAGCCGGCGTCGACAAGGCAACAGGTACTGCCGGTCTCTTCACGTCAGTCGTGTGTACTAGTATTTGTTTGACTCAGTCAGTGCGAAACTGATGTTGACTGCGAACCAATATAGCATGGACTCTTTGTATGTATGCAATGATGGGAGTAGTAAAATATAAGCATGGATCTCAATTTATCATGGGCCAATAAGACTTGTGAGTTGGGATCGCCTCATGATAGAATATAACCCAAATGCCACTGTCAAGTGCCTACCATGCTTGACCTAAAAAACTAGTCAATGACAATTTGACTATGGGCACTCTTGCCTCTTAAAAGCAGAGCCTTTCCTTTCCTTGCATACATCGATTTATTCAGGAGGGATTCAGCACATGCATTAGCTGGCAAGAAGTGTCTCCAGGAATGGAGAAGGCAAGGAATTGGAGGTTCTTGTTCCCATCTTCTTTTGTTTTTGTGATTCCCTCCCTACTCAGCATTACATATCCTTGCTGCAAATTCACGTATGCAATAGACACCCTTCTTCCAGGACAATTCCTGAATGGTTACCAGAGCCTAGTGTCGAAAAACGGTGTTTTCATGTTGGGTTACAAGTGCCCTTCTCCATATGGTCCGTACTGTGGTTTGGGTATCTGGTTTGCTAACTCATCAGGATGTGATCGTGATTATTTACCTTTTTGGCAACCTGCTAATCAGGAACGTTATTCCCCAGATTATAATCTCTCATTCTCAGAGGATGGCATAGTAAGAGACCAAGTGAACAGTTCCATTGTGATTTGGCAGAGTTTTGATGAACCATACCAATTGAATATACTACTGGGAGGAAGCCTGGGATTAAATACAATCACCAATGAAAAAGTCACCCTTATTAGTTTTTCTAATTGGTTTGGCGTTCCGTTTATGCATTATGCTCTGGCATTGGATACAACTAGAAGGCGAGGTTTTACCATTCAACGTGATGGTGAATTGATATTTGCCAGTACTTTTCCTAGATGGATGGACATTCGTGAAGATGGAGACTATGGGCTAACATTCAATGACATGCGTACATACATACAGTTAGATAGTTCTGGGGTAGTTAGATTGACTAAACGAGGGGAATGCAACTCTACTTTATGGTCTGCTCCAGAAACTGTATGCGACCTTGATTCATACTGTGGACCATACAGCCTCTGCACAATGTCTGGCTCCTGCAAATGTCCCGCTGGTTTTGATACACCGTTCATGGAAGGATGGACTGCTGTAGGTTGTCCAAGAGAGGTTCATCTTAATGGTGAAAGCACTGCTGCACAACCAGAAAAGGTATTTTATCCAATAGATGGCATCCACAGATATCCTCGGGATGCTTTGGTGTCAGAAACTACAACCATGAGTCGGTGTGAATCGTCTTGCTTAAGGAACTGTGCTTGTACCGCCTTTGCTTACAATAAAAGTTGCTTACATTGGTTCGGGGAGCTGTGGAATACAGTAGTGCTTGACTCTGGTTCAAACGGTGATCGTATGTACATACGTATAGCAACGGAGCAACAAGCATGTTCTAGAGCTTCTTCTCTGTTTTCTTTCAAGAAAAAAGTGGTTTTTGTATCAGTGATTGGTGCGTTAGCCCTCATTGCTATTGGTCTGATTTTTTTGTGGCGATGCAGAAGAAAGCTATTTGAGACAAGAAGGGTGAATGGTGATGGAAGTCTCATGATCTTCTCGTTTGTTCAAATAAAGGACTCAACTAAAGGTTTCTCTGAAAAACTCGGAGAAGGAGGGTTTGGTTGTGTCTTCAGAGCAACGTTGCCAGGTTGTGCTGTGGTGGCTGTCAAGAAGCTAAAAGGCCTCAGACAGGAAGAGAAACAATTTCAAGCAGAGGTGCAGACCATAGGTATGATTCAGCACATCAATATTGTTCGTCTGCTTGGGTTTTGCGCTGAAGGTAGCAGAAGGTTCCTGGTGTATGAATATATGGCAAATGGTTCTTTGAGCGACTACCTGTTTTCCAAGGGTTCCTCTAAGTTAAGCTGGGAGCTGCGGTACTCGATTGCACTTGGAGTCGCACGCGGCCTGGCTTATCTGCATGAGGGATGCAAGGATTGTATTTTACACTGTGACATAAAGCCGGATAATGTGCTTCTTGATGCAGAAGTCTGTCCTAAGATTGCCGATTTTGGCATGGCAAAGCTTCTTGGTCGAGACTTCAGCAGGGCACTGACAACAATGCGAGGCACCATCGGATACCTTGCACCGGAGTGGATCTCAGGGGTACCAATCACACATAAGGCTGATGTCTACAGCTATGGGATGGTGCTTCTTGAGATCATATCAGGGCGAAGGAATTCAGAGAAAATTAAGGAGGGGAAGTATACTTACTTTCCAACCTATGCTGCAGTTAAGTTGAACGAAGGAGATAATGTCATGTGCCTGCTGGATGGTGGCCTGGAGGGCAATGCTGATGCAGAGCAGGTGAACAGAGCCTGCAGAGTCGCCTGCTGGTGCATTCAGGATGCTGAAGATCACAGGCCGGTGATGGGGCAAGTTGTTCGCATGCTAGAAGGTGTCATGGACGTCGAAGTCCCTCCTGTCCCGTGGTTACTGCAAAAGTATATTGGCATAACGGATTCCACCTCTGCAGATTTGGGCAGTTTCTGAAGCCTCCTGTTTGTTAGTCCGATCGATGTGATCCCTTTCTTCTCTGTTGTTTCTGAACTCCATGAAACATTGTGTACTGCAGTATTGAGCGATGTGTAGAGTCTATGCTTTTGTGTTGAGGGTCTCTGAGTTCATCTCCTTAGACCTGTAGAGAAAACTTTGTGTATTTTGTGTTCTGCATCTTAAGTATGTATGTGCTAAGTGAATCTGGGTAATCTGAACCAGAAGAAGTAGATGACTTGTTCTAAGATTTTGCAAGTATCCGTAGATGCAGACATGCAGTGCAGTGAAGCGCGAGGATCCCAAGGATTTTTCCACGTAACGTGGGCGTTTTTGAAATACGGCCCAATAGTGACTCTGGTTTTTTTACTGCCTCCTTTCGGTTTCTTTGTTTCCCCCCTTCTGCTCGTTTTCTTGTTCTGCCTGAGACTCTTTTTAGTGTCTCCTGTAACTGTTTTGGCTTTAATAATCCCAATAGGCCACAGGGCAAATGTCTCTAATTATGAGAACACGGCCCAACTCATCATACATCGAACATCGCCTGTCACCTGTCTGCTCCGCAGCGCAGGCAACCTCCGACGTGGACGTGGGACGGTGGTGCACGGGGGCGGCTGAACGAAAGCAAAGCAAGGTGCTCGACACCCGGTGATCGCGTTCGGTGGCGTCCAGACAGTTCCCCCGAACCGCAATGGCGTTGGGGTTACCTTTGAAATTGCGTGGAGACGCGGAACACGGAAGTGGCATCATGCTTTCACGTGTTGGCAACACCCAGTGCATCCTCGCGTGAACCCTCCAGCCGCCTGCCAGTGTTTCCATCCACAGCGAGATGTGGACGCTGCACCAAGACAGGGACGAACAGGGCAATGTGATAGGGAAGTCCATTGATTCTCAGGTCGTAGCCAAAACCGATGGCTGGAGCAGGCAGGAGTGCCGCTGCCAACACACGTCCAGTCCAGTCCAGTACAATCGGTGCGTGCAGCGGAGCGGGAGCGACGACATGGCCAAGCTCCGCCTCTTGGTGTGCGCCGTCTCGCTTCTCCTCGTTCTGGTCTCGTCGCCGGGCCCGGTCCTGGCGTCGACCTCTCCACCCGCTTCAGCCTCGGCGACTCGTACGCGGACACCGGCAACGGCCCCGTCGTCTTCGGCTGGCGCTCCATCGCCAACCCCGTCATGCGCGCGCCCTACGGCTCCACCTTCTTCGGCCGCCCCACCGGCCGCAACTGCGACGGCCGCCTCCCCATCGACTTCCTCGGGGCCAACGACTACCTCCTCTCCTTGGCCGCCAAGAGCGTTGACTTAAGTCAGATCGTTCGTTCCGGGCGTCGTCAGGACCATCTCCATGGCTGTCGAGGTACGCGCTCCATCAACCATGAACCCGTCTGCAAGGACGCCAACGATCGACAAGTAGAAGCATTGATCTGTCAGAGGATGGGATCAAACGAAGCAATGCTGATGGTGATCAGCTGTCTGGGTACGCTCGTAACAGAGGCTGATCCGGCACGGGGCGACGACGCTGGTGGTCCCCGGCGTGATCCCGGTGGGGTGCGCGCCGCCGGTGCTCGTCACGTTCGCCGACCCCGACCCAGCAGGCTACGACCCCCGGACGGGCTGCCTGGAAGCGATCAACGACCTCGCCGCCCACCACAACGCGCTGCTCCAGGACGCCCTGCGCGAGCTCCAGGCCAAGCAGCACCCGGCCGGCGCCGTCACCGTCGTCTACGCCGACTTCTTCGGACCCGTCATCGAGATGGTCACGTCGCCGGCTAAGTTCGGTCAGTACTGGTCCCAGTCCTGCATGCCCAGAAACTTGATGCGACCCTTGACCTTGCAGAGATTAAACGTATGGCGTGGTTGTTGCAGGGTTCGAAGACGATGTTCTTACACTCTGCTGTGGAGGCCCGGGGAGGTTCAACTACAACAAGAAGGTTTTCTGCGGCGATCCGGGGGCGATCAGGTGCAGGGATCCATCTGCCCGGCTGTTCTGGGACGGCGTCCACCTGACGGAGGCCGCCTACCGGTACATCGCCGCCGGCTGGCTGAACAGCATAGAGTCGCCGGCGGGAAGCAGTGCCGGTGCTGGTACCAACGGGACGACGGCTCCAACTGCAACCTTGGAGTTCCCGTGCTAAAATTAACGAGCGTTGAAAGCAACCGAAAGCATAAAGCTAAGGCATGAATGGCGAGTGATAGAGAGTGACTCCGAATGTAAGGAAGTTCATGGCTGCATTGGTGCCCCTTGGCTTGTTGCTTTGATTGAGTCACCAGATCTAAGTCTGGGACGACAATATGGAAAGTTGAGGGATTGAGGCAATGCTTGTGATGGAGAAACGTTTCTTTTTTCAAGAAAAAAAATGAACTCTTCAAATTGTTCCGTGTTTAAAAACTGGCAGTGAAACAAAACCTGGCCCTGGCTCGACGACTTAGCTGCCTGTTAGGTTATTGGACTGGGCTTGGGTGGACATTCTGCCCGAAACGAGCTTGGCTTTTATTTGGTCCATCCAAATTTGGCTCCGCTCAACAAATGCTAGGTGCTAGCATATCCTCATTTCACCAAAGCTGATTAGAGCAAAATAACTGTATACGGACTCTCAATATAGCACAGTAAAGGCGGCCTCGTTTAGATGCAGCTGTAAAATCTTTTTTTTTTTAGGTCACCGGGAGGGGAGAGAATCCCCATCTGAATTTTCATTTCATCCGGCCCTGAAGTGGCCCATCAGAATGTTTCAATACATTTTACAACATCAGTGTCCCTTGCAGCGACGCGAAAAATCTTTGAAATTGAATTGTGGCGCACGGCAAGCGCCTGCTCATCTTGGCGACGGTGACAATGAACGGGCAGAATGGCGTCAACGGACGCTAAATAAACTGGAATGTGTTTGGTGGGGTCAGCATAGAGTCGTAGAAAATTCATGCAGAAATATGAATTTTCGTCCACGGGCTTGCTAGCTAGCTTGACCCTAAAGTTGAATTTTCGCTACTAGAACTAAACAAAAGATACAAAATTTTCACTGCTCGAAAACAGTTCAAAAACATGTCACAGAACTTTGTGACCAATAGTATTAATTAGTTTTGTCATCGTGTTAGCTGATGCTGCTCAGCCAGCTTCTGGAGATGTGGCGGTTAGCCGCCTCCGTGAAATGGACGCCGTCCCAGTAGAGGGAGGCAGACGGGCGGCTGCACGTGCTCGCGTTCGCGTCGCCGCAAGGGACGCTGATGTTGTAGTTGTACTTCCCATGCCCCCCGCCGCAACACACCGAGAGAACGTCTTCTCTGAACCCTGCATCACCATCATCATCAGTGTCTGTCAACAGGCTCCAACACCAGATACAGTAGTCGATCTGCGATTGGGACGAGGAAGATAGTGTGCTACGAGCAGGCACACTGACCAAGCTTGCGAGGCGACTCGACCATGTCCATGACGGGGCCGAAGAAATCGGCGTACACGATGCTGACGCCGTGGTGCTTGGCGCGGAGCTCCTTGAGCGACTCCTGCAGCGCCGCGTTGTGGTGCCGCCCTAGCTCGTTGTGCCTCGGCATGCAGCCGGTCTTGGCGTCGTACTCCGCCGGGTCCGGCTCCGGGAACAGGAAGAGAACCGGCGGCGAGCACCCCAGCGGGATGACGCCAGGAACCACCACAGCCTTGGCGCCGTGCGTGATGATCAGCCTCTGCATGCTCCGGATTAGCTAGATGGCCTCAATCGATCTACTAATCAATTGTATCAAAGGTCAGCTAGCAGATTTCTGAACAAGCAAGTACCTCGATGGCCTGACGGATGGTCTGCACGATGGACGGCACGACCACGGACCTGATGCCCTGAAGGCTCATTTTCCCCAAGGCGAAGAGGTAGTCGTTGACCCCGAACTCGCCCACGAAGAAGAGGGATCTGCCCAACAACTCCTCGCACTCTGCTGCATGCACGCACACGCTCGGTCACTTGCGATCCAATCGTTGCTGCGTCGTACGCGTACGTGTACACACGTACCTTGGGTGGTCGTGCGGCACAGGGAGGGCTTCAGGTGCGACTCGAACCAGTCCAGCTGCACGCTCAGGCTGGCGTTCAGAGGGAACTTGCTGGGGGCGGGAAGGATGCCCCGAGAGCGGAAGAACGCGGCGTCCAGCGCGGTGGCGCCGCCGACGGCGAGGCTCGCGCCTCGCCGGAAGCTGCCGCCGCTGCTCGCCGGCGGGGAGCCGAACGGCGGGCCCAGGTAGGGCGGGACGTACGGCAGCCCGAGGGCTTCGGCTGCACACACACACACGTAGTCGTCGTACACACTCCAAACCCATCAGTTCGATATCTACAAATGACTCATCATTTGTGTGGCATTGCGGATTGAGCGGCGGCGCATGGTTACCGATGAAGTCGATGATGAGGCGGCCGTCGCAGTTGCGGCCGGTGGGGCGGCCGAAGAAGGTGCTGCCGTAGGGCGGCCGCGTGACGGGGTCGGGGATGGAGTACCAGGCGAACACGGCGGGGTTGTTGCCGGTGTCGGTGAAGGAGTCGCCGAGGCTGAAGATGGACTCGTAGCGCCGCCGGGCACCGGGGGAGGAGGCGGCCAATGCCGGCGTGGGCTCCCACGGCGAGAGGAGGACGAGCACGACGGCGGCACGCTGCAGGGACCTCATCGGCGTCATCTTCCTCCGCCCGCGGCAGATGGACGAAGACCCGATCGAGCTGGCCGGGAGCGCGTGTGAGGTGTCAGTGTCACTGCTTCTTGATCTGGAGCTGCGAGCGCTCCGGCCGGCGGCACAACGCGAAGATGACTTGGAACGGTGCATGCATGGCAGCCGTATCGCGATCCCGGAAAGAAGATACCAATTGAACCTTTTTCAAGCCTGCTATTTATAGTATGGCTCCTAGATAGTGGAGTAAATATCACTTGCCTTGTTTAATTCTTTACGTGTAAACTTTTTGAAGCATTTGATCACATATTTGAAGTAGTAAATTTTTCTATTACTAATTGGAGGCGGCTAATTTACGGCCAACCGTAAAAACATCCTTCTGTAGGGCCACACTATTTTTGGAAAGAAAACAAAACTGCATGCATCCTCTTTTCTCGCTTCCACACTTCCTTTGCTTTTGGCGTCAACCAACTTTGGTTGCACGGATCCCCAAAGCAGAAAAACCTTTAGGCACCCATTTTCTCATCCCCTTGCGTGCTCTAAATTGCCCAGAAGCATCGGCACATCATAAACATAAATCAATTCACTATCTAGCAAATTTGATATTTTTTCACCCAAGCAATTCAGAATCAACATAAAAGCATTAATCAGGCATCACCCAAGCAATTCAGCTGCAACGTTGTCTATTTATGTGCCTACAATTTTTCATTGCAGAACTATCTGAATCAATACTTCAATGTATTCAAATGTACTCTCCAACTGCTAAATATATTTGCTTCTAATTACCCAAAGTGCCTTCAAATATGCATTCATGTTCAATACTCTGGTAACCTGCAATGTAATGACAAAAAAAACAAAAATTAGAGAACATTTAACTATGTAAGTAATGGAGGTCAAAAAAATCCTAATTAGTAGGCTGAAGTGTTTTCTTAACATTGCTGGTAGTTCTATGTCAACTATTTAATGAAGGAAACCAATAAGAAAATGAATTATGAGGTTTTCAAACAAAATTGTTTGATGAAGTGTACTGTTATGCCTAGATAGAACAACATTATTGCTTATTGGAAACCATTATTATTGCCTCTATAGAATAATTTTGTTGGGAACCAATAGTACCACCTATATAAAATAGCATGATTGCATATTTCCTCCTATATTATTGCCTAATTTAGAGCCAAGTTGTCGTCTAAAGAAAAATGGAATAGAAAGATATTCATTGTTGTTCAACTGCTCTAAACAAAGTCAAAATGCAGCTCCCTGCATCTACAGAAAAATACCAGTAAAAGCTAATTGCCAGGTCAAATGAGATGAATAAAAAGCACATGAGCTAAAATTCAATCTACTGGATAAACTAAACAACTAGGCCAAAAGCAAGCAACCATGATTAAACAATGTAACCAGCAGTTGCATCACTATATTATGAAAATTACATCCGAAACCTTGCTAGATTGCTGAGCAGCTTACCTGCCCATGCTGATCACAAACGCTGCTGCTGTTGGTGCAGTGGCAAAACAACTGCTACCGCCGCCAGCCCGCCACTGCTGTACCGACCCAATCAAAGAAGATGTGGTGAGCTCATGTTATCCCTATCATCATGAAGCAGAGAAAGAGAAACTACATCAAAATGAAGACAATCCCAATCGAGCAGAACAATATCAAAGAGGGAGCATTTCTCAGAAGCTGGAACTTTTTTCTTAGAAATCCAGGTGCCTTTGAGGCTGAAGCCTTTTCTTAGGAAGCAGTGGGTATACAAGTAGGTTTAGTGGTTGATGCTGGAAACTTTGCCTGGCTAATAGTAATAATTTGCCTAAGTACATTGTTTTGCCTAGGTGAGAATAATACTTTTCCTAACCAAGAATAACAATGTGCCTAAACTAAAGCAAACAAAAAACAATAGTAGCTTTGAAGTACTGTCACAGTTGACAAGGGTAAACTAGTGAAAAAATACGATTGGTGAATATGATGCTGACTTGCATCATGTGCGAGTCCTATGTCCACCGCTCCACCCTCCGTTTCAAATGGTATACTGCTTTAGCTACTCATGCTATGCATGATATTTCCTAAAAAAGCATTTTCTCAATCCCTATAAACATTTGGGGGGGAAATTTAGAACAGCTTGTAAAGATAAACTGCTGCTAAAAGTGCTATACTACCAAGCTATCAACTTCTAAAAAAATGCTAGACTATCATATAAACTGAATATATAGTATACTAACAATATGAACCCAAGATAACTTCCTCCCTCCCGCATCCGGCCCCCTCCCCGGTCCCGCCTCCCCTACGTCCCCGTTTCCTCCCCTGCTAATTTGCCCAGAAGTCTCCGCCATTGCCTCTTGACAAGGGGAACGAACAAGTAAAAAACTACCGGATTCCCCAGCCCTGCCGCCGCATGACAAGATGACTGCGACAAGAAGCAAGATTGCTCAGCCAGATACGATGAACATCAAAGATATTGTGAGAATAGGGGCAACACAACTAACGGTACATATGCAAAAATATTAGAAAAAAGGAATTTACAAGATGTTTTCCTGGAAGCAATTGTCTTGGGTTCATGGTTCCAGCGAGAAAAGATCTGAGCGAAATTTTGGGGGCACATCCACCATCTCACTTTTGCTGTATGTACAAAAATTGCTTGGGCATGAGCTAGTCTGCTTGATGCTAATCTGCTACTCCTTGTCTATGTGGTGTGTTTTTGCTGCTGGTGGTACATTTTCAGCAAAAGGAAAAATGTTTTCTAGTTTTTGATATAATTGCATACTGGAATGTTCTGAAAATGCTTCTAGTATTTAATGTATTTGCCAACTGGAAAGTACTAAAATGCTTCTAGTAATTGATATAATTGCCTATAGGAAAGTACTAAAAATGCTTCTACTATTAGACAAAAATACCTATTGCAAAGTACAAAAATGCTAAACCGAACTGAATAATTTGCTTGTTAATTTAGTATAAGTTGCCTACGAATAAGAGTGGAGACACCATAGAAACCATAGTAGGAGGAGGAGGACGACGACGACGATGACGGGTGAGGGGAGATAGAGGAGGAGGAGCATAGGAGGCCTCACCTTGCCGACGTAGTGGCTGTGGATCTGGAGCACTTGAGACCGAGCTTGGAGACAGCTGGGGAGCGCGTGAGGAGGTGGGGGCAGTGCTTCATCATCAGGGGAGCGCCCCCTCCCCCCGGCGTCGAGCGTGAGGCGGAGCGCGGGGGCACCCCGCCGCCGGCCACCGTCCACCATTCGTCCTGGGCCTCATCGTACCGCTTCAGGAGCCACTACCCGTACTCCGCCACGATGTACATCCGCCCGCCGGCGATGGCGCACGAACCCGTCCAACCCCTCCTGTGCACCGCGCGCGCCATCTCGCGCCACGAATCGGCCGCCCCTTCGGTGATGTATAGCTTCCCGCCCGTCGACGCGGCGCCGTATCGCGCCACCACCGCGCGGCCAGGAGGCACCGCCCGGCCTCCGGGTCGAACACCTCCACCTCGCCGTCCTCCCCGGCCGCCACCACGCGCCTGCCCACCTCCCCGGCCCCCGCGGGCATCCGCATCGCCGCCGCCGCCTCCCACCCGTTCCGTGCGGCTCTGTACACCGCCACGCTCCGCACGGCTTGGTCGCCGCCCTCCTCCACACCCCCAATCACGTAGATCTCACCGCGCCGTGGGAGCCCGACCACCGCGAACGAGCCGGGCATGGCGCCGCCGGGCGCCTGGCACTGGTGGCAGCAGAAGCCACCTCCGGGAGAACGGGTCGAGCGCCTGGCACTGGACGCGCCGCGATGACAAGGGGCACTGGTCCATAGGGTGGCGGTGGCGGCGGATCTGCCGAGTCTGGGGAGGGGAATAGGGGAGCATGTGTGGGTGGGCGCGATTAAATGTTTTTTTATGCAGCGATTAATCATTTTGTTGGGTGGTAAATGCTTTGTGGGGTGGTGGACGGGCGGTGGTTAGGCTAGCGGTGGTTGCACGCGGCCGTTCCAACCAACAAGAATACGGCTTGGTGTAGAGAAGTCATTACCTTACTAATTGGAAGCTCCTTTGGATCCTCCACATGAAGCCACCTAGGATTCTAGGTAGACACTCTGAAAAAATAGAAAAATCCTATAAATTCTCACAAAAATCAGAAACATCCAACCATCAATCCAACAACTCTATTTATAATAATCATCGGATCTGTTATTTTCTATTAAATTACCCACCTCTGTCATTATGATAATAAACTAAAGTAAACCCCTAAACATGTATCTAAATTACCCACATATGCCATTGTAATAAAAATCTAAAGTAACTCCCTAATCTTTGTGTAAATTACCCACCTATGCCATTATAAAAATAATACAAATACTCTCCTAAATTTGCATTATATCATTATTATTACAAGTTAAATTACTCATAAATCTGAATCTAAATTATACAATTATAACAATATATTAAAGTGCACCAATATAAAATTCTAAATTACTATTTCTATCATTACTAATATGTTATTAATATTATTTATATAAAAATGCTACCCATGATATATGTCATCATATTCATCTATGACAGAAGAGATAAGAATACCAATTCACAAACAAATAGTTCAACTAAACATATATTAAATACGAGTGTGTTTAGATCTTTTTGGCGTAAATTTTTGAAAGAGAATCTTACTATTTCTGAGCACTAAATAAACTATATTTACAAAACTTTTTTCACGAATGGGTTGTAAATCGCGAGACGAATCTAATGAGTATAATTAATCCATGATGAATTCATAATTAGCGGGTGGTTACTGTAGCATCACTGTTGCAAATCATGGATTAAGTAGGCTCATTAGATTCATCTCGCGATTTAAAACCCATCCGTGCAAAAAAAAATTGCAAATAGATTTTATTTAGTACTCCATGCATGTGTCCAAACATTCGATGTGATATTTTTTGGTGTAGAATTTTGGGATCTAAACAAGGCCTACATATGGAGGTGTGATGCAAAATAAAATCTATTGTATCTACATAATGATAAATATATATTTTAGTGTATGCATTAGAATATTTAATAGATGAAAGGAAACATATCAGGTGCAAACCAATCTCTTTGTGCAAACCCTGCAAACTTCAATCTGAAGCACCAGATCAACATCCAAGGGGAGGCGCAGACAGAGTGGAAGGGGGGATTTGCAAAAGCGTGATTACCCAATCCAAGAGCGTGTGGTTAATTATAAAATTACCCAATCCCCACATGCCCCTTGGATGTTAATCCGGTGGCCTAGATTGCAGTTTACACGGTTTGCACAGAGAGGTTGGTTTACACCTGATATGTTTCCCAGATGAAAAGGACGTGACATTGATAATTATAATTATTGACCTCATTCTTATATTAATTTTTAGCACATGCGGGAGTACGGCTTGATATGATATACTAGTATATACTAATAACAAAACAAATTATAAATTGCAAGACAAATTTATTAATCCTAATTAATCTATTATTAGCAAATATTTTTTGTAGCACCATATTATCAAATCATGGCGCAATTAGACTCAAAAGATTCGTCTCACAATTTGCACGCGAATAGTGCAATTGATTTTTTATTTTGTCCACATTTAATGTTTCATACATGTGTCCAAACATTCAATGATGTTTTTGACAAAAAAATTGACATGGAATTGGATGTCCAGACAATTAAAGGGATACCGTTCACGATTGGGTTTGCATAACTTTTTTCTAGGAAAACATAGACGTGGACTTGATCGGGGCACACCGTGAGCTCCGCTTTAAAAAACAGGGAAACCTGGGCCGGCCACGAGATAAGCCCATGGGCTATAGATCAGGCCCACAAAATCAGCTTAACACACCCATTCAGCCCACGTACAAGTGCACCAGATCGGATCTAGCAATGCAAAAGAACCCGAAGAAGCAACAAGCAAGGAAGCACAGCAGCATCAGATGAAGTGTCAGCAGATCAGACATCAGTTTTTCCTTAGCTTAGTGATAATCAGCAGCGAGCAATTGCTGCGTAATCGAACCACGTCCACATGACATTCTGTTACAATTCCGTAACATGGAATCTTAACACAAAAGAATGGTACAGCACCCGCCGGAGCACAGAACGAACATCCGTGCGCCCAGCCGTGCAGAAACACAAGAACAACGAATACCAGCAGCGAGCAACCAATGAACTCGCTCCCTCATTGCGCTGCCGACGAGCTCTCCGGCCCGTTCTGGGCCGCTTCCACGGCCGGGGTGGACGCCTCCGTCGACGGCCGTGTCCCCGTGTCGCCCCTCCGCACCTCCTCAATCGTCCTCACCACGTCCCCCATCTTGGGCCGCCGCTCCGGGGTCCTCGACACGCATGCCATGGCGATCTGGAGCATCTCCACCATCTCCTCCTCGATGTTGGGGTACCGCAGCAGCTCGCCATCAAACACCTCGGCGGTCCACTCCTCCCGGACCACGGACTGCACCCACCTCACCAGGTGGATGACCTCGTTGCCGCCGCCAGTTATCTGGACAGGCGACTTCCCGGTGAGGAGCTCCAGTATGAAGACGCCGAAGCTGTAGACATCTGATGCCTGTGACGCTTTCCTCGTGTCGGTGACCTCTGGCGCGCAGTACCCTAAAGAACGGGACCTCGCGGTGATTGGGTTCATCAGTGATGCCAAGCCGAGGTCCGAGATGCAGCCGTACTCGTGGCTGTTGATGAACACATTGGAGGCCTTGATGTTGCCATGAACAAATTTCCCGTTGTTCTCGGTGTGAATGTGAGCGATTCCTCTTGCTGCTCCCAGGGCAATCTTTAATCTGGTTTGCCAGTCCAAAGGTATTCTGTCCTCTCCCCTCTTCCCTGAAAGCACATAAAAGGAGCAGAATTATGAGATTTCTGTCATCTTCAATCATATGAAACGTTTATACATGAGATAATAACCATTAGATGAAAACAGTATAATTGATGTCTGTTTTCTGGACAAAATAGTACTCCATATAGCCTAGCCTGAATATCTATAATCATGTGTTCCTACAGTTTCATCTACTGTTAGTACGCAGTGCTTAGTCATGATATGATACATAACTAACATGATTGCAAATTGTTCATGCATAGATATCTAACAGTGGTCCACCTCTGGTCCAGATTCTGGCACGGAAATGGAGGAATGGGCCATGAGAGTGCACACCAACGCCAGCTAATTTAAGGATTTTACCAATTAAACTTGAGAAGATCAACTTTCTAGCAGGTGACAACACTCAACTACTGCCTAGTGCTTACGTGATGCATCTTTCATCCATTTTTCTTCCTCAGTTGCCAGCTATTTTTCTATGCCTACCACTACTTATAAACCCAACTATCCTTTTTAGTTAGTATATTCTCAACGTCATATGATTACAAACTAACTACCTATGAAGTTTGAAATTCAAGTTCCATGACATCATGTGATTTAAGTACACATAAACTTCATCAAAAAGATTTCACTGTCTGCTTAACCTCATGGGATGACACAGGAAACAGATTGTCTAACTGCTAAGATGGCACTGATGTGGCTCCGAGTTGACCAACTCACACCAAGCATGCCATGTGAACTTGATTTGAAACGGCTTAAAGTTTGAAGACACATCACAAGTGAAGACAGCTAAGCAACGCACCAAACAGCTAGATCTAGATGAATACAGGAAATTAATATAGGACACCAAGTCAATAAACCAGAATTTAGGAAGAAATCAGCAGCACGTGCTACTTTCGGTTAACCAAAGCACAGAACACTAAAGTTCATCTTTTCCTTAAAATAGTGAAATAAGGTAAGAAAAAATGGCATGTTCAATTGAGGAAACCATTCCCATTCGTTGCCAATGTCATGCCAAAAAATTGTCAATGCAGAAAAGGGAGCAGATTTGACTGATATGATCAAAAGAGAGAAAAGTGCAGAGAAGAGTTACTTTCAAATATAAGGGTCACAAGGCCTCATGTGCTATGGTCAGAAAATTGGAATGTGAACCTAGACAATAAACAGAGCACGAACAAGGACCTGTATTCCACATTCGGTAGCCTTTTCATCCTGCATTACCTTTACCATTAACCCCCAATCCCTGATTGTCCACCCTAAACTGCAATCTGATAAAGTCAAACAAACTTTTTTGCACTAAACAAACAGTCATCTTATCGAACCATTAACTCCTTCCCAAACAACAAGCAACATCGCATCTCCAGGTCACCATAATGTCACTCTACATTACAAAATTTTCTTCCTTTTAAATTGCAGCATCTCCTAACACATTTCTTAAGTGTCACTTTTCTGTCAGTTACCATCATTGCTACGTTTGTAACTTGTAACACAAACAAACAGTGGTAGTTATGAAGCAAATTGCAATATCCAAATTGTGAAAGATCTGATCACAGAAGGTGGCACAAGAAGGAGAGGTTGGGAGCAAGCATATCATACCATGAAGCATGTTGGATACACTTCCCCTGCTGTAGTAATCATACACAAGCAGCTTCTCGTCCTTGGAGTAGTAGTAAGCACGGAGCTCGACGACGTTGTCATGGCGAATCCGGCCGACCAGCTCCATCTGCTGCTCGAACTCTCGCCGGCCGGCATTGACATCCTTGAGCCTCTTGACGACGACGGTGGTCGCATCCTCGAGCACCGCCCGGTACGCCGTGCCGAACGCGCCCTTCCCGAGGACCTCGGCAGAGGCCCGAAGCAGGTCCTCGAGGTCGAACGCCAGCGACGGGCCCTCGAAGAACACCATCCGGTTGCCGTCCCCGGCCTTGCCAATGACGGCCTTGGACTCGGGCGACTCCCTCCCCATCTTGTCCCCGGCCTTCCCCGACGCCGCGCCGCCCACCTCATCGCGGGCGTCCCTGCTGCAGACCGCAATGAGGGACACCGCGACGACGGCGAACACGAGGACGCAGCCGACGACGGCAATGGCGAGGATGGCCGCCTGGCTTAGCCGCGGCCGCCTCCTTGCGGGTGCGCCGGTGGCGGGCGGGGTGAGCGGCGAGGGCGGCGTTAGCGCCGGCGGCGGCGCCCGCGTGACGTTGTTCCCGGCGAACGCGGCGTCGGCGAACCGGAGGAGGGATCCGGGCACGGGCCCGTCGAGGTGGTTGTTGGAGAGGTTGAGGTACTGGAGCGCCGGGAGGCCGAGGTCCGGGACGCGGCCGGAGAGCGAGTTGTTGGAGAGGTTGAGCGCGACGAGGTGGGTGAGGTTGGAGAGCGCGGCGGGGATGGCCCCGTCGAAGCGGTTGTAGGAGAGGTCGAGCACCTGGAGGGCGCGCAGGCCGGCGAGCCCCGCGGGGACGGCGCCTGAGAAGGCGTTGCGCTGGAGGTGGAGGCCCGCGAGCGCGGGGAGGGCGAGGAGGTCGGCGGGGAAGGGGCCGGAGAGGTTGTTGGCGCGGAGGCTGAGCAGCTGCAGCGCGTCGAGGCGGGCGAGCGTGCCGGGCGGGACAGCGCCGGAGAGGCTGAGGCCCGGGAGGTGCAGCGCGACGACGCGGGCTTTGTCGGCGCTGCAGGTGACCCCGGTCCAGCCGGCGCGGGCGGCGCAGGCGAGCGGGGTGGCGGGCCAGTTGATGCGCGCGCGGGCGGCGGCGCCGCGGCCCACCCCGGCGAGGAAGGCCAGCAGCGCCGCCTTGTCAGCGTCGGGCTCGGCGGACGCGAGGCAGAGGCAGCAGGAGAGCAGGAGCGCGAGCGCCGCCGCCGGCACGCGGAGCGGCGGCATGGTGTTGGCTGTGGCGGTGGGGGCGGATGGTTCGTTGGATCTGAGCGGAGTGGAGTAACAGCACGCCCCCTGCTGCTGCGGGAGGGAGAGACCGAGAGAGGCGAGACGCGTGAAGGGCCTGGGCGGAGCCGTGAAGGGAGGGAAGAGAAGAGAGAAGAGGAGGTGGGAGCTAGCTTGGGCTTGGCGTTGGGGAAGCGTGCGCGGGAGACGGGAGGAGGGTTCCGCGGCTCGGGCGGCGTGGGTTGCCGGCGCAGGGTGCTGTGCGGAGCTCGCTCACGCCCGGCTGGGGCGCGGTGGTTTTGCTGGATTTCTGCTGGCCCTGGGGTGATGCTGCTGCTGCTGCGGCAGCATGTGAGGTGAGAGGAGTGGTGGTGGGGTGATGGCTGATGGGAGTGACTGACTAGTCGTGGCGGCCGCGTCCGCTTGGGGGCGGGCGGCTGGGGCGCGCAGGGCGGGCGGCCGGTGCGTGCTCGGCAAGTGACGGCACGGTCAGCGAACGGCCATGTGCCTCCCGCTCTGCCTATGCCCTTGTTGATGAGTTGCATCCAAAATTTCAAAATTTTACGAGATTATCTCGTCACATCAAATTTTTAAACATATATATGAAATATTAAATATAACTAGACAAAATAACTAATTATACAGTTTGTCTGTAATTTGTGAGACGCATCTTTTGAGCCTAGTTAACCCATGATCGGATAATAATTACCAAATACAAACAAAAGTGCTACAGTGCCAAAATTCCAAAAAAAATTGCAACCTATGCCTGGGTGGCGCCATGGAATTTGCGAGGCAGAGCATTTCTTATTGGGCGGATCTGCCTGCCTGCCATTCCTACTCCGAATTCTTCTTCTGTTGAGATTCCTTGCTGGCCCGGCATCCTCACCTCGCCTCGCCTCCTCCGTTGTGAGTTGTGACAGACAGCGCCGCTCGCGTGGAAGCGAACAAGGTCACTCTTGCAAGGAATTTGCGAGGCAGAGCATTTCTTATTGTGGCAGAACATACGTTGTTTGGTGATCCGATCCGGTAATCTTGGCATTTGTTTAACCAGCCATGTGATGTGACTAGCACAGAGCTTTCACTCTTGCAAGCCAGTCACATGCTCTGACCGAATTCGGAGAAACTACTAGTGGTGATTCAGGGACAAACTGCTCCCGTCTCCATCGGTGCCGGCCAAACAACGGGACTACGGGAGCAGTAGAAACGAGCGATGGATGTTCGGATTAGGTCGGCGGGAAACGAAGGCCCCGTTTAGTTACCAAAAATTTTTCGTACAGTATTCGTCACATCAAATCTTTCGACACATGCATGAAGTATTAAATGTAATTAAAAAATAACTAATTATACAGTCTAACTAATTAGCATGAGATGAATCTTTTAAGCCTAATTAGTTTATGATTGAACATTATTTATCAAGTAACAACGAAACGTACTACATTAATTTTTCACCCTACTTTTCACAAACTAAACGCGGCCGAAAGGGATATGAATCCAGCACGGGAAAAAGACGGCAGCGGTGCCTGTGTGGGAGACGATGATTGCATCCATCCATCCAGCTGAGAGCTGCTGCTCGCTTGACTTGCCTTTAACGGCCCGTTTAGATCCCAATAATTTTCGTAGGCTACAGTAATTTTAAATTTTTGATTACTAATTAGAAGTATTAAATGTGAATAATTGATAAAACCCATTCCACAACCCCGGGCAAAATCGCGAGACGAATCTAATGAACCTAATTATGCAATGATTATACAATGTCGTGCTACAGTAATCAATCTCTAATGACGGATTAATTAGACTTAATAGATTCATTTTGCGATTTCCAGTCCATCCGAGTAATTAGATTTACAATTAAATCATGTTTAGCCCTCCTAATCTTCGATTGAAAATTGCTATAGTAATTTTTTCCTAAAAATTTTTGGGAACTAAACGCGCCCTAACATTTCCTTTTTGTCAGGGTCAGTCAAGTTTGTTTGTGTTGTTTGAACATGGTCACCTCTCCTGTGCAACAAAAAGGCGTTAATTTTAGGGTGTAAAGTACTGTAGCACTTTTGTTTGTATTTGGTAATTATTATCCGATTATGGGTTAACTAGGCTTAAAAAATTCGTCTCGCAAATTACAGACAAATTGTGTAATTAGTTATTGTATTTAGCTACATTTAATACTTCATGCATGCGTTCAAAGATTCGATGTGACGGAGAATCTTGTAAAATTTTGAAATTTTAAAGGCAACTAAACAAGGGTTTGAAAACAAACTCTTCAAGCTTGCCTGTGCCTCGGGGGGCTCTGCCATTTTGCCCATTGGCCACTGCATCGCATGCATGCCAGAGCGAATCGGCAGCACGAGGACATTTGTACCAGGAGCAGTTCGCTTGGATTGTACTAGCAGCTAGCAATGCAAAAAGGTTAAGCTTACGATTAGTGTAATCTGTCCCGGGGTTCATCGATGAATCAATCTTAAAAACCCAACTAAAAAAGGCGGCTACGCCCCGTACTTAATCGCCTCGCAATGATGGGCTGTGCATCGCTAATTATTGCTTGTTCGCTGGGGCTGCCCATTTTCATTTTGGGGATAGTTTACAGGCCGATCCACCACTAATTCGGCGCCGCCGTGCACCATCTACCTACTCTGCTAACATACATACATACAGATCCTACCATACTATACCATACCATACAGTACAGCTGATGGAAGCATATGTGTATATATAATATGTTTCATATATATAAATATCTTATATATGTATATGTACGATCTGAAGCTGACATTTGTAACGGAGTTATTGATGAAGCGGAGGTATGGCAGGAACTTCGCGTGGTATGTTACAGAGCTGTGTTTAGATCCGTAAAATGATGATAAAAAAAGTCACATCGGACACTGTAGTACACTGTAGCAATTTTCGGTTGTTTGCGGTAATTGTTGTCCTACTATGACCTAACTAGACTCAAAAAATTCGTCTCGTCGTGTACATCAAAACTATGCAATTAGTTTTTTTATTTACCTACATTTAATACTCCATGCATGAGGCAAAAGATTTGATGTGATAGGTGAATAGTGAAGTTTGGAGAGAGAATTTTTGGAAGGGTGTGTTTAGTTCCCACCAAATTTCCAAACTTTCCATCACATCCATCACATCTCCTATCACATCGAAACATTAAATATAGCAAATAACCCATGCATGGAGTACTAAATATAGTTAAATAAAAAAACTAATTGCATAATTTTGATGTACGTTGCGAGACGAATCTTTTGAGTCTAGTTAGATCATGGTAGGACAATATTTACCACAAACAAATGAAAAGTGCTACAGTGTACTACAGTGACTGATGTGACTTTTTCTCCCCCTTTTCCCCTCATCTAAACACAGCCGAAGTAACACAGCCAGAAAACACAACCGAAATATGACGGCCCTCACCATGTTTCGTTAAGAGGGAGCAACACCGGCTTCCGGTTGAAAAAAAAATCAGAACTCTAGCTGCACCAGTGAGGAAGATTTATTATTGCACGGCGCAAAAAAACAGGTTCGAGCTCCGGCGCCATGAACACCGAGCTATGCCACAGTGCGCGCGTGGTACATTATACGGCCAAGAATGCAGGTGGAGGTATGTTTTTTAATAATGGAAACGAGTTCCGGGCTCTACAAAGTGTACACAATCCAAAAATTATTACAAAACATAACCGTCTATTGGCTAGCTGGAGAATGAACAAAAAGAAAATCATCTAAACCAATTCTAAGGTTATGCTTCCACCCATAATTAGCTATCTCCAAGACGACGACCTCCAATGTAAGACTTGTCTTTCAGAACATCACATTTATCATATCTTTATGCTGCAGTTGTGCCCATAAGCGCAACCAGTATGCCTCCCTGAAAACAGCCTGCATAAATGATGAATACTTGGTTTTATTAAAAATAATATCAGTACGGCATCTCCAAATAGTCCAACACAATGCAGCTACCCCACCAAAACGACACGCCTCTCGTTGTTATTAAAATTTGAGAGTCAATTTCCTAGCATATGGGAAATCGATCTTGGCGGAGTTAACCCTGTAGCTAAATATACTATCTTCCAAATCTCCTTTGCATGGTGACAATCAAAGAGGAGATGTGTAATTGATTCATTACAATTACAGAAGCAACACTTCAAACTCCTCTTCCAATTCTTCCTCGCTAGATTATCTTTTGTTAGGATAACTCTTTTTTGGAGAAACCAAAAGAAAATCTTTATTTTGAGAGGAATTTTTTAGTTTCCAAATCAATTTGTGGCGAAAGGGAGCATTTTGGTTCATCTTGTGGAGGTACATAGATATAACTGTAAAGACCCCGAATTTATGTAAATTCCATCTAAAGTGATCACTCCCTTCAACTAAATTGATGTTGGTTATTTTAGCTACCAAATCAAGCCATTCTTGGAGTTTTTCATCAACCAATGCCCTTCTAAACGAAATGTTTAGGGGTTCTGAACGTAACACACTCGCTACTGATGCATGTGGTTGGCGAGCTATGTTGTAAATTGAAGGATACTGTTCCCTGAATGGCCTTTGGCCCACCCAAGTATCCTCCCAAAATCTCAACTGTTTCCCATCTTTAATCTCAAAGGATCCACAGGCCAAAACTTCTTCTTTAATCTTCATTAACCCTCTCCAAAAATGAGAGTCATTCGGTTTAGCTTGGACTTGTGGTAGAGATTTTGTGCTCAAATATTTATTTCTGAGTAAAGACTGCCATGTGCCTTCGCTGTTTAGCAAGTTTACTATCCATTTGCTTAAAAGGCACTTATTCTGAACCTCGAGGTCAATGACTCCAAGGCCCTCTTGATCTTTTGGGCGGCAGAGGATGTCCCATTTAGCTAAGTGGTATTTTTTCTTATCTGAACCACCTTGCCAGAAGAAACGTGATCTGTAGTGATTAAGTTTCTTAAGAACCCCTTTTGGTATCTCAAAAAAGGACATCATGAACATAGGTAGGCTACTAAGCACTGAGTTTAGGAGAACTAATCTACCTCCGTAAGACAAATGCTTAGCTTTCCAACATGTTAGTTTCTTTTCGAAACGTTCTTTGACTTTCCTCCAATCATTATTAAGGAGTTGTCGATGATGCATTGGGATCCCTAAATATCTAAAGGGATACTGACCAGCATTGCATCCAAAGAGTTCAATATACTCTTCTTCAAACTCTTTCGCTTGTCCATAGCAAAAATTTTCACTTTTGTGAAAGTTTATATTAAGACCAAACATCTGTTCGAAGACACTTAGCAAGAGCTTCATATTTTTTGCTTGTTCCATGTCATGGTCTAGAAAAAGGATGGTATCATCTGCATATTGCAAAATCGACAAGCCATCATCCACTAGGTGTGGTATAACACCCCTGATTTGTCCGTCATCCTTAGCTCTTTTAATCAAAATTGCTAACATATCTGCAACTATATTGAACAGGATGGGTGACATAGGGTCGCCTTGTCTAAGCCCTCTCTTAGTTTGGAAGTAATGGCCAACGTCATCGTTGACCTTGACCCCAACACTACCCCCTTAATCATTCCTTCAACCAATCTACACCATTTGGGTGAGAACCTTTTCATTCTTAGTGTTTGTTGAAGGAATGACCATTTAACTTTGTCGTAGGCCTTTTCAAAGTCAATTTTGAAAATGACTCCAACTTGTTTCTTAGTGTGTAGCTCGTGAATGGTTTCGTGGAGTATGACCACCCCTTCCATGATATTTCTGCCTGGCATAAAAGCTGTCTGGGAAGGACTTACCACTTTCTGAGCGATCCTATTCAAACTGTTGGTGCAAACTTTTGTCAAAATCTTAAAGCATACATTGAGGACACAAATTAGTTTATATTGTTGTATCTGTTTTGCCTCCACTATCTTTGGAAGTAATGTAATTACTCCAAAGTTGAGACTATAAAGGGGTAGGCGTTCCTCGTGGAAATCTTTGAAGAGTGCCATAAGGTCCTCCTTTATTATTTCCCAGAAAACTTAAAAAAATTCTGCTGGGAAACCATCAGGGCCGGGTTCCTTGTTGTGTTCCATTTGAAATATAGCCTCTTTCACCTCAATTTCAGTGAAGGCAGATATTAGGGTATCATTCTCTGCATCTGTTACTTGAGGAATGTCATCTATCCGACTTTCCACAAGTGAGATATCAATCTCATCTGGTTTACCGAACAAGTTCTCGTAGTAATTTGTGATATACTTTTTGAGTTCAAGGTCACCCACAATTACACCATCTTCTTGTTCTAATCTAAAGATGTGTTGTTTGCGGTGCTTGTCATTGGCCACTAGATGAAAAAAGCGAGTATTGTCATCTTTCTGAAGAAGAGATTTTACCTTCGCCCTCTCATACCATTTTATCTCTTCTTCTCTCAAAAGAGAAATTAATCTCTCCTTTAGATAATGCTTTAAATTGATCTCATTATCCGTCAGGATGCTGGTTTCTGCCTTTTTATCTAACTCATCTAAACCAGCGATAAGTCTTTTCTTTTCTTGTTTATATGCTCCAGTTGTATGCTTGGCCCATCCTCTTAGGTATTGCCTAAGACATCTAATCTTATTTTGCCATCTTTGCATTGATGTGGTGCCATGACATTCCTGCCGCCAAATATCTGCGACCATGTCAAAGAACCCATCTCTAATCAACCAGCTATAGCGAAAATGGCCTCTCATGCCATATTTCAATATAATATTTTGGTGATTGATGACACACACAACACTTGGACTAATATGATTGTTAAGATGACCATTCTCAGGCTTTTAGGTTCAAGCGATGACAAAGAGAAGATAGGTGTAGCTAGGCCCGAAGGGCCGCTCCTACGGTGGTTCCGCCCTGAAAGCTCTTCGGTCCAAAGGACAAAGAATTGAAGAGACCGTGAAGAAATCAAGTCAAAACAAAGAAGACAGAGACATTTTGCTATCACCGGTTAAACCGATGAGGAGCAAATTGTACTCACCGGTGCAATGAACCCAGAAGCTGAGGCTAGGGTTTTGCGTCGGTTGAACCGACGATGAAGATATTGAATACGTCGGTGCAACGGCAGAAGAAGACCAAGGGAAATGCATACATCGGTTGAACCGATGATACACCGGTCAATTACGTCGGTGTAGTTGTCCAGAGAGTTGGTTTTCGGGAACTCTGGGATAGTTACATGCACCGGTTAAACCAGCGATGAAGATACATTCACCGGTTGATTACGTCGGTTGATTAAGGTAGCCGTTGAAGTATAACGGCTAGTTGGAAAAAGGTGCTCACCGGTTAAACCGGTGATGACACAAAGTGGATCATCGGTTTAACCGGTGATAGCGCTTTTTGTCAGCCACTTTTCCAACGGCTCTTTTGTGGTGTGTGGGCTATATATACCCCCCAAGACTGGTTGCTGCATATGGTTGGACGCCAGAAAAGTTGAAGGAAGTGTTGCCCAAGCAAACTAACATCTCCAACCATCCTAGCAAAACTTAGTGTCATATCTAGCTTGTGAGAAGCTTTGAGAGAGTGCTTTGTGCACTTGTATAGGGATTAGTTCTTGCGAGAGCTCCCTTGAGCAAAGTCTTGCTGCGGCAAGCAACTGTGTACTCGTCGTGTGACCCTTCAACTTGGTGTGGAGCGGCAATGACACTTTGTGCGGGGAAGGAGACCCCTCTTAGTGAGAAGCTCCAATAGTGAAGACGGTGCCGTTGATGACGCTTTGAGAGAGACGGTGGCGGTGATCTTGTCTTGGTGACTTGGCGCCACTTAGCCTTTGCTTGCCTGAAGCCTTGGTGGCGAACGCAAGACGGTGATCAAGCGAAGAGACTCGTCATCACACTTGTTCTTGTTGGACAAGTGGCCGTGGACGTAGGGAGGGACTTGGTGTCCTAACCGAACCACGTTAAATCGTGTGTCTTGGTGTCTTCACGGGAGTTTGCATATTCTCTCCCTCACCTCTTTACTTACCGTATTACGTTTCCGCATTTACTCTATCTTGCGTGCCTTTACTTTCCTAGTTAGTTTGATTAGGATTGGCTATAGATTGCAAGTCTTTTAGGGGTAAGTAGAGAGTAGTATAGATAAACCTTAGTCATAACTAGCATGTCTAGGACGTGTTAGGTTTATCTTATGCAAATAGATTGAGTCCTAGGTTAGAAAGCGATTAGCGACCCTATTCACCCCTCCCCCTCTAGGGTCGGACACCCCGGTGATCCTTACACCAGCCTCTCTCAAATTTGAAAGAAAATTGTCTATCCTGGTGAGTAGAAGAGCCGGTGTTTAAGACAAGAGGAGTGTGGTCAAAAATATTTCTATCCCTAGCCTCACCATTGACAGAGGTTATTTATCTTCCCATTCCATGCTAACAAATACTCTATCAAGTTTCTCATAGGTCGGCTCATCTCGTGGACCAACCCAAGCGTATTGATGACCCGACATAACAATTTTTTTGAGGTCCAAGGTTTCAATTACCGCATTAAATAGGTTGGGCCATTTAGTGTCAAAGTTATCTGTGCTCTTGTCATCTGGGTGTCTCATAATATTAAATTCTCCACCTATGATATAAGGAAGAGATTCCCGTGAGCAGGTGTGAGCCATCTCTACTAAAAAGACTTCTTTATTGTTATGTTGTGCCGGTCCATAGACAACATAAAGTGCAAACTTGAAACCATCAGACTTATCTATAAGGATGAACTTCACATAAAAGTCACCCTCATCTATGGCACCAATGTCAAAATAGTTCAAGTCAGCCCCCAAAAAGATGCCTCCTGAGCGACCGTGTGGGGCCATACTATGCCAAATAAAATCTCGGCCCCCACAAAAGTTTTTAGGAGTAGCCTCTGAGAAATCATCTCTACCTGTCTCTGAAAGAGCAATAAAATTAATTTGCTCTTCTTTGACCATCTCTGATAAATATCTATGTTTAGCCAAGTCTGCAAGACCTCTGCTATTCCAGAAGACTCCTTTCATTGGAAACGAAGCTTAGAGGGGGTTCTTGGCTTTTTGGGAGGTTTGCCAATTTTAATCTTAGTGGCATAAGTGGACTTTTTCTTTCTAGGAACAGGACTGAGATCACTGAATATGTGGTTATACTCCTGTTCAAGCGAGTCCTCATTTATATATCCACAAACGTGATTAAGGACCACCTCTAGTCTCTCCTCCCCCTCCTCATCACTAAAATCTGTGATGTTGGAGGCACTTTTATTTTTGACATTATTTTTATCTTTGTTCTCTACTTTCTTCTTAGCAGCCACCACTAGCCTATCAATTTCTATGGTTTTTATAGATATGGTGGATGATCTAATGACATTATCATCTCTACCCAAAGAAACGCCAATATTATCTAAATTAGAAGAAAAACGAGAATTTGAAAAAGACGCAAAGGATTGGTTACCTTCTAGGTTCCGTGTCGCAGCCATGCGAGCTGCCTTTTCCAGTGTGTGTTCATCATTTTTTTGCCTGCCCACGGTTGCTGCGCCTTAGGGTTGTATTTGTAGCAGGCGCATGCTTCTTTATCTTCTTCAAAGTCTGGGTTGTGCTTGCATTGATCTCAGTTATGGGGAGCTGGCAACTTGCTGCTTCAGTAGCATAAGCAGTGATCACTCCCTGCTCAAGCTGACTCTCCGTCTCGGTTGATAGCACGACCCCTCCAACTTCAGTTGGCGGTGGGGCAGCGAGCATTTCCTGCTCAAGCTGCCCTCCCATAGCGACAGTGGCAATCTCAGTCGAGGTGACATCGCCTATGTCAGCCATGACGACCTCGCTCGCAGCAATAGAGCCTGCAATAACAGCCAATTCGATCTCTGATGCAGCACCCACCACAGCCTTGGTGACAACGCCCATCTTGGCCACGGAGGTAGTGTCCCTATCGGCCACAGTGCCAATGTTCTCAAGTGTTCCTTCCATCAAACTGGGTGAGCCATCATCTGTTTCGTTCATATTCTTCATGCTAGCCTCATCAAATAATTGGGCGCCCGAAATGTCCATTGCATCTTGTTCTAGTGCAGCCTGCTTGTGAGAAGGCATCTCGCGAGAGTCATTTGTAGTGTGAGGCTCATGTACTTCTCTCTCTACCTTGTCACCTCCATGTAATATCCGTAAAAATCCATCCAATTAAATCACCCGCCAAAGATTTTTTTTAAATCTTTTCGATGCCGAGCTCAAATTATTTCAAATTCTTCTTGTGTCCGAGATCCTAATTTCTCGAAATCCTTCTTGGCGTTTTCGCCGTCCGGCACTGAAATCAATCGCAGTCCCCTTTCCTCGTTCCGCGTGTCGCGCTGCATACCGCCCGACCGCCGTGCGTGCTCGACCGACCCGCGGTCGCCGCCGCGAATCTCGCCGCCGCGAATCTCGCCGATGCGCTCTCTCTCTCTTTCTGTCTCTTTTTTTCTCTCTCTTCCTTTCTCTTTCTTCTCCCTTTTCTTTTTTTTCCTTTCCCTCCCTTCTCCTTCTTCCTTCTTCTCTCCCTGCCGCGCATGCGCTGCACACGCCGGCCACCCCTCTGCGCCACCCCTCCCTCAGCGCCACCACCGGCCACCGGCCTCCCCCCCCCACTTGCACCACTTGTACGTCCTTCCTCTGCGCCGCCGTCACCTCACCACCGCTACGCGCCACCGCCCTCCCTGCTCGCCTCGGCGCCCGCGCAGCACAGCACCGCCGGCCGAGCGATCTCGGAGAACGCCGAGCCCGAGCTCCAACGCCGCCGTACCCCTTTGCGCCTCCCCGGCCATCGCCCTCACCACTACGCGCCACCGACCACCCCTATACGCCGTCGCCTCAGCACAACCGCCGGCCCCGACGCCATTAATCGCCCGTCCTCGAGCTCACCGGCCGCCACCACCGCTCCCTCCTCTCCCCTTGCCCTCCCGGCCTATAAATAAGTCCCTTGCGACGCCCACGACTACCACAAGCTGCCCACCACCGCGTGCCCCCACTCCCTGGCCTGCAGCACCGCCGCGCCGAGCTCCAGAGTTTGCCGCCGCCTGCCACCGTCGCCAGCCCTCTTCGCTGCGCCCCGGCCTGAGCCGAGGTGGGGGCTAGAATCCTCTTGTTCCCCTCTCGCTTCCCCCCCTCCTTGGCCGCCGCCGCGCCTCCAGGACGCCGGCCCAAGGCCACCGCCCTGCGCTGCCCCTCCCCTATTTTCGGTCGGCATGAGGAAGGAGAAGGGCAAAATTGCCCAAAGGCCCCTCCCCTCCTCCCTTTTCTATTAAAAGCCCTCCCCCTTTTTGTGTCCTTTCTTTCCAAATGAGCCCTCCATGTTTCCCCTATTTAAGAAATAACCCCTCCACTATATAAATATAATTTCAAATAGGTCCCTGCTCCTTTCCAGAATATTTTGGATATTTTTAGAAATTCCAACCATGTCCTTTCACTCCCGAGAATATTTACAAAGAAGCCCCTCTCTTATTTCTTTTAATGAATAAGCCCCTCCACTATATAAAATATTTATGAGTAGGTCCCTGCCTAATTTCCAGAGTAGCCCGAACCTTTTCCAAAATTCTAATCAAGTCCTTTCTTTCCAAAAGTATTTACAATTAGGCCCCTGGACCCCGGATTAGCCCCTAAACTTACCTTTAACTTATCATTTCATGCGCCAAAAATCCTCCGTTTGCCCGGAAACATTACCACGCTATTTCTAACATAATTTAGGCCGTACCATTAGAAAATCTCCCAAAAATATTCTTCATATCTTCATATCTTAATTTTTCCCTAATTCGAGCTCAACGATAAAACCTTTATTTCTTTTTTTATTGTGTGCTCGTTAGTGTATGTCGTAGATCACGGTGTGAACGAGGGAGAACCCGTCGACGAGCAGTACCGCAAGCAAGAGTGCGAGGACCAGAACCGTGACCCCGAACCCGAAGGATAGTATCTCGATCAGGACTTCCCGGAAGGCTTTGTGAATGGCAAGTTCAATCCCATCCTTTGATGCATATTTTGTCCCAGTTTTATAAACACAACCTATTGGCCTGTTTTACAAAACTGCATATGCTTTGCCTGCTGAAAACATGGTTGGATAACCACCCCTTGATTTGTTATAACTATTTCTTGACCACCTAGATTAATGTCCAAATATGATTTATTCTATTTGGATGTTAATTGCTGCTAGAATGCTTAGGACCTTGAACATAGTACAACTTGTTTTATAAATTCATTTAAAAACGCAAACACATATTAGGCAACTGAGCCCACGAAGGCCTACGACCTCCTCCCAATCTGGAAGAAAGGAAAGGACTCAAAGAAGCCCAGCACGCGGCCCATCTGCACCCCCCTCGGACCCGCGGGGTGATCTCCGTCTCGCTCGAGGGCTCCCATCGAGACCCTCGACCGCATCCCGCGTCTCCGCCTCGCTCGAGGGTAGCGAACCTACCCTCGAGCGGGGCGAATCATCTCCGTCTCGCTCGAGGCCACCCCTCGACGAAAAGGACAAATGGCCCTTCCGCTCACGCGCCCGTCGTACGGAGGCATTAAATGCCAACCACTCCTCCACAGCGCCCAGGTCAGACGGCGTCAGGCCGCCATTCCCCTCAGTGGCTGTGACCAGAGTCCCGTCCGCCAACTCCGGTCACTGCTCCGGCATCCCGGACGCTGTGGCAATACTGTGGGAACCTGCGATGCGGTACAAGACGTGCTCGGCATAGCTCTCGTTACTATTCTGCCAACTCCTGCTGTCCGGACTCCACCTCACCACACCAACGGCCCCGGACCCGTCCCCTACTCGGGAAGGGATCCGGCGTCGCCACGTGTCCCCCAAGGAGGGATGCTCAGCACTAGCAGCCGGAGGCCCGGACCTCCCCCCTCCGAGGGGTCCGGGACCTCCACGTGACTCCCGGACCCCTTAGCGCACGCGCTAGCACTCCACCCAGGGGGCCCCGGGACCGCCACGTGCCCCACTACCGCTTGCGCACATATATAGGCAAGACCCTAGCCTACAGGGCCCACGGAACACTGCCACGCCACACCTGGAAGACGGTGCACCATACAACGATGACCACGCCGCCTTCTGGGGCTGTCAGGACGCCGGCACGATCTCCGCAAGGCCGAGGACGATGCCCAGGACGACTGCCACGCCCGACGCCATGCCCCACAGTGTACTTCCCACAGTGCTCGACCACTGCACCCCCGCGATTCGGGGAAAATACGACGACTTCCACGATCCCCTGCACATGTACACCGTCCCTCCTTGTGTCTATAAAAGGAGGAGGCGGGCTTCCTTTAAGGGGTCGCGGTCGGCCCATTCGGTAGGACACAACGTTTCGTACTACTAGCAGAGCACACACGCTCCTCTGAAACCCGATTTTGGCACTCGCCTCAATTAACTCCTTCTCTAGCAGAGACTTGGGAGCTTCCCTCCCTCTCTCGCCTCGCCTGTACCCCCTACTACAGGCACCTCCGGTGCAAGATAGTACAGTGCTCTCGCACACCCCTTTGCTGGATGTACGGCCCCACGGCCGGAACCAGGATAAACCCGTGTGTTACTATATTGCCTCTTGCATCAACATCTGGGACGAGGAACATGCAGCATCATCACTGGTTGGGTCCGGACCGCCGGGTCAGGGAACCGACAAGCTTTGTGTGACTTATGCCCCGGTTAAACCTCGGTGACAGGTCAATGACCCCTTGGTGGGTCCCGAGTTGGGTAGTCAGGCCTAGCTAAGGTGGGTAATGGCTTTGTTGGGATCTGCACCGACACTAAGGTGATCGTGCTGTGGTACCCTGCTTGTGGGTAAAGTTGTACACCTCTGCAGAGTTAAAACCTATTCGAATAGCTGTGCCCACGGTACTGGGCGGGTTACGGTTTGGTCACACAACTAGTACTTCTTCTGGGAATGGTTGGGTTGACGTGAGTTGTTTTGGAAGAGTGTCCGGCAGCAGTGCCGTGTGCTACGGCGGATGAGGAGTCTAGTAGCAACTTTTAAAATCTTGGATCCTGTGTGGATCAACCCCACCGGCTATAAAAGAATGGTTTTAAGAAAAACACGGTTTCAAAATAAACCCATGCATAAAAATTAGCTTTCCGCAAAAATTAAACCCTAGTCTTATCTTTGATTTATCCTGTGCATGTATTCTGTTTATACCCCCTCCGTGGGTGTGGTTGGACTTGCTGAGTACGTTTGTACTCACCCTTGCTTAATTTTTACAAAGGAAGACCCAGACTTTATTCCCGAGGACGTTGAGTAGGGGTTCCGTTCTGCACCCAATCTTGCCTGTGGATAGGGTCACCCACAGGAAACTTCGTATGGCGCAAGACTCTGATGATCTCTTTGTAGTTAACGTTCTTGTTTGGGTTTTAGTTGTTATCCTCGCGATAGTGACGCTTCATTGCCTGTTACCGCGTAGAGTTGTACGGTGATGTACCATCTGATATAATAAATGTGTTATCAGCCTCCTATGACTGATATTTGTATTACATTTGAGTCACCTCTTATGAGGGGACGCTTCACTCCATCACTAGAATCATCAGCTTCTTTCATATCTTGATCCTCAGCACGGTCTTCCTCCTCCCGGATAAGGTCATCATCATCTGGGTTAAAATCCTCATCTCTTAGGATCTCGTCCACCTTGAAGAAGATCCTATGCATGTTTCTGTTCACCACAATATCTGCATCAATTGGTACAGCATTGGCATCTAGCACGGCCACCAAAAGCCTCACCACTCCTGTCCTCAGGTAGGTAATATCTACCTTTTGAGTAGCCCCAAGTATGGTCCCAACTGCCCATAACGGTAGGAAGGATCTGATCTCATATGGAACCCCAAACACACATACCCAAACTTGTTCTAGCTTCCTCGTAGGTTTAATCTCAGTGTTGTATTTCTCAAAGAGCAAGACTCCTTCCCTAAGCCTTGTTGTAACTGACCCTATTGCCACCATCCGATCCAACTCAAATTTGCATGGGAAAGGTACAACATAGGCCTTGTCCCCGTGCTCATGGACTTCCCAATCCCACTTCACTGGTAGGATTCTAGCAAGCTCGGATTTTAGCAACTCAACAGAGACCTCACCTTCCAAAATGGTGACCAAGGCCGTAGCAGACACATGATCTGGAGGGATCGTCGGCTTTGCACCATCTACAGGAATGTGGAAGAACCCAAGACCAGGTGGAGGTATGTGTCGGTCGGATACGCAATTTACCGTGCGCCCGTAGAGTACCTTTATTTGCGTACACTACGGCACGTGCCACGCGACTGCTGTTCTGTTCACACCAGCAGCGTCTTTAATAGCGCGCGCGCGCGTACGAAGCGGTGTGGCCGTACCCGTACGGCAGCTGATACATACATACGCGTATTTTTTTTTTCATTTCGGGGACATACATGTTCTCTGGTCCAGAACGAGCTACACCACCTGGGCATTGGCCTTTTACGTACGTCTTCTTGGCAACAGGACACATGACGAGCGTACCGTACTCGTACGTATCAATCATGAACTAACCGTATAGCTAGGCAACATGCGTATGCGTATGAATGAACGAAGACATATATTGCCACCGAACGGGATGTGGTGTCTTGTGATCTTTTTATCTTCTTTCACTGCATTTGGCAGGCTGGAGCTGGAATGGTGTGAGAGAAAAATATTGTTGGGCTGACTGGAGCTGGAGTTGGTGGCTGGAGTGGTGTGAGAGGAAATTACTGTAGTGCTGGAGGCTACAAGACCAGCCGAACGCAGTGTTTGTGTGCACAGAAGTAGAGTAGATTGACAAGCTGCTGCTCATTAATTATTTTGTTGTGCCCATGCATGCACGCGTAAAGGTAGACGGCGACGGAGTAGATCGATCTTGTTACTTCTCTGCTATAGGGGTGACCGGTGAAGAACCTTTTTCTTTTCTCTAATTTTTCTCTTTTCACCTTTTCGAAGAACCTAGCAATACAATGATCGACTTTGGTCAGTAGCGTAGCATGCATGTTTTTTTTTTCAAAAAAAAAGTAGCATAGCATGCGTGTAAGGTAGTAGGTGCCAAGACGGGCTTCAAATGGGGCAGGGCGCTAAGCGCGACGCATGTTGAGTCCCGTCGCCGTGGTCCTGTCACGTGTAGTATCGCTTTTGTTTGGAGTTTGAGGTGAGGGAGGGCCGCCATCATTTCCCTTTTGCATTGGCTGGCTATCTCAAAGGGACTGTGTGATTCCTCCTGTACCTGTGTAATTTCTGTCGGCTTCTTTACCTGCTCGATAATGCAATCATGCCATGCTAGACTACATACTGCCCACCTGCAGTGACAAGCACAGTCTTGACGATCAGATTCACTGGTGAGAGTTGACTGCACCGGTGTCAAGTGTTGCCGTCAATCAGTAGCTGAACAGGAACAGCCAGCGGATGAAGCGAAGCAGAGGATGTGGCATGGCATCAAACACGGAGCAATCAATCTCCCTTTAGCTTTGGCTTGCACTTGCAGCCATACAGGAAGGGAAGTGGTTTTGCCGTGCAAATTTCCACGTCAGGAGATGGGGCCAATCTACTGCCAGGCTCGCTGTAATTTCTCGGCACCATTTGTTTGATGCAGCAGTCGCATCCTTTTCGCTCTCAGACTGATGCCTGTTTCTACTCGAGAACCCGTCGAGGAGATAGGCCAAGGATTGGAGGCATGAGGGAAAATGCCAAGAGATGATCATGGATGGGGCCGGAACGAGCGACAAAGGGACAAGGGACGACGTTCGGCCTTGTCACCTCTCTCGCCCGTGATCGATCGCAACGTCACTGGCCACTCGAGACCATCCGCTGCCATTTTGTTTGCACACAAGTTGCGTCGCTGCTGATCCGCTGCAGAAAACAAATCGCGGAGTTTTGGGCTTTTGGATAGTGAACTTTATTTGGTGGCCCAAGCAGCCCAGACATCATTGTCCACAAATAGCCCAAGCAGCCCCAGACTCTTGGCTTGTTTGGATGAAGCCCTCACCCAGGCAGCTGCTGCCAGGCAGCCATCCTGACCCAGGCTCACGAAATCGATGGCCTAGATGAGCTGCCTGGCCCAAGCAACTTTCTCAGGGCATCATCCAAATAAGCCCTCTCTGCTCCAAACCGGCCAGCAAACCCTGAATGTAGGCCCAAACAAACATCCACACGGATGTGCTTCTGCATAGTAGTTTTCATGACAAGACAAGGTGACCTTTTTTTCGCTGTTAGTGTGTGTTTAGTTGGTGAAAAAAATTAGGTTTTGGCACAGTAGCATGTTTCATTGTTACTTGACAAATAATATCTAATTATAGACTAATTATGCTTAAAAGATTCAGCTCGTAATAATCAGTTAGACTGTGTAATTAGTTATTTTTTTAACTGCATTTAATACTTCATGCATGTGTCCAAAAATTCGATGTGACGGATACTGTAGAAACTTTTTTTTTGAACTAAACACCCTCTTAATCTAACTATAAGTCTATAACTACCAACCAAATGTTAAAAAATCACAGAAAACACTCCGCAGCAGTCTTGTCATACAACAGCATAGCACTATTCATCAGTTCCAACTGCCTAGCTCAACAACTACCAAGTAGGCCAGCATGAAGATGAAGATACTGCAGCCAGCCGATGAGAAATTTACACGGTGCTACCACTGTTTCCCGGAACCTGGCACTTGTGCAGAATACATGCCACTGTCATCATAGCCCATAAGATATTCAAACGAAGCTGGGATCGGAGGAACTTCTGGGTAAACCACGCCTTCCAACATGCGAACGACCTGCCCCATGGATGGCCTGTGGTTCTCGTCATCCTGAATGCACCAGAAAGCAACTCTACAGGCAACTTCAAGCTCCTTCGCATTGGCATTTCCTTCCAGCCTCCCGTCCAGTAAGCACAAAACCTCTCCTTCATTAACCTGAGCAGCTGCATACGAAGGAAAGTAATTGTGGTTTCCGAATCTCATTTTCGTACTAGTCCTTCTCCCCGAAATTATCTCGAAGAGCACGATGCCGAAACTGTAAACATCTACTTTGAAAGTTACAGCCTGCCCAGATAGCCACTCAGGTGCAAGATAGCCAATTGTTCCTCGGAAGGTGGTCAAAGCAGTGCTATATTCTCGTTTAAGCAGTTTTGCCATGCCAAAATCTGCTATTTTGGGCAGAACTCCGCATCGAGCAGTACGTTTTCAGGTTTGATGTCGCAATGTATGATGCAGTCATTGCATTCTTCATGCAGGTAGGCGAGACCCTTGGCAATACCAACTGCTATTCTGTAACGAAGATTCCAACTCAATGCACTTGAGTTATCTGAAAATAGATGACTATCCAGAGAACCATTTACCATATACTCATAGACAAGTAACCTTCTGGTCCCTTCAGCACAAAACCCCAAAAGACGAACGAGGTTAGTTTGCTGAATCATCCGGATGGTCTGTACTTCTGTTCGGAATTGTTTCTCTCCGTATCCTGACTCCTGAGCACTTCAGATTCTTCACAGCCACAAACGTTGACCCTGCTATCATTCCCTTAAAAACACTTCCAAAACCACCTTCGCCGAGTTTGTAAGAGAAATTTCCTGTAGCTTTCTTGAGCTGTGCGTAAGAGTACACAATAAGAAAACCTTCTACTTTCATTTTTCTTGATGATAATCCCTTGTATAGCCAGAAAACCAATGATCCACTAGCAACAATAGCTACGAGTAAACAAACGACTAAAGCCACAACTTGTAGTTTGCACAGCCCCTTTTTCTCCCTGGAACCTAAACGAACATAAATACTGCTATATGGAGGATTATCAGCTAAACTCAAATTATGCAACTTGAACTGCCAAATCTTGCACCCAGAACTATAGGAATATGCAGTGCAATAGCAGCTGCTCAGGCACGCTGATTTGCATTCTTCACTACTTGTTGCAGGATCATCCCGAGCATACTCATCAGGGAGTCCCTGCAGATTGTCCACCAAAACAAATGTGTCGGTGGAAAAACCATATTCGCACCTCATTGGGTGAATGCTCAAGATCCCATTCATCTGCAAGTGTCGGTTTGAAACCGTCAATGCACCTGCATTTTCCTGCTTGAGTGCAAGCGCCACAAATTAATGGACTAATGCCGCAGCTGGAGGGAAAGCTCCATAAAGGTTGCCAAGCACCAAAAGTACCATTACCTAACCACCTTAACAAACTGACCTGCCCCAAGTCCAGTTTCAAGAACTCAATATCATCGGGGCTTTTTGGAACATTCAGTTGTATGTAATCTACACCTTCTTTGTAGGCAACCATTCAATCCGGAAATGTTCCATATGATGAGGCACCGCCAACGTGAATTGCAAATCCCCTCTTCCTTCTCTTGTCAATCCCGAGAGCACAACTATAAGGAGGATAGTCATTCGTGTTGGTCACGATGGAGGCTCCAGTGACTGTATCCGATGCAATCCATGCCCCAGGTTGCAGTGCATCACTCGTACGTTGGTAATCAAAACTCTGCCACATGACCACAGAAGGATTCATCTCATCTCTTACTACAAAATTTCCTGTGTCAAGTAGAATTGCAACAGATGCAGCTGATCCATTTCCTTCCGACGACCAGAGAACATCCTCATAGCCAACAATATTCAGAGTATATAGTTTGTCTTTAAGGAAACACAATGTTGCTCTATTAAAATAAGTAGGATACTGCACCAGCAGGAACACTGGACTTCTTTCAACCAAGTTCTTGTAACGTATGCCCAGGTTGTACGCCCCATAGGAAGCAAAGAACCCCAGTTCAAACATACTGGACTTTGATATCAGTGTTTCGCTTGTGGAGATACACTGGCCAGAATGAAGGGTGTCCTTCGCAGCAGCAGCAGCAGCAGCAGCAGCTTGGCTTGCTGCAAACAGTATGATGATGAAGAGTAATATTGTTCGAAAGTTGGAAGATATTGGATGTTTATGCTTCATCATCTTCATGGGAAAACATCATTCACAGATCAGGGCAAACACAAGGACAAGGAACTAAACTATAAAGATTAAATAAGTGATAGATTTGAAGCTGCTGCATTGAAAGTAACAAACCTGCACTACGATACATACCTCCAGTAGAAAAGTTTCATCCTTCGCCATGTCCCCATGGAAAGTTGGTTGGAAGGCATGCATTTCAGGCTTTCAGCTATGCTTGTAGAACTCCGTTTCTGGCTAGAGATGGAACGAGTGGCTTCTAGTAGAACTATACCAGTTTTTCCTGAAAACCAGTCTAAGCATACTATTCAAACTTGTTCGCAGACCACACAAGCACTCGTCAACTTTCTGTCTAGTGAACCACCTGTCTTGCCTTCGTCCAAGTTGTCTTTATGTGTGAGACTTGGTCCACTTTGGCTAGCAGCATTTGCTGATGGTTGAACTGCTGACTCCAATCAGTGTAGCATGGTGAGGAACGATGACCTGCTGACTCCAATCAGTATGCCAAATAATCATAATTTGTTGCCTCTACTGACCAAAAAGAGAAAGTGAGTTGAAGACCCATCTTACTGTTACTAATTCGAGGCTCCTTTGAAGCCTCCACCTGAAGCCACCTAGGATTCTAGGTAGACACTTTAAAAAAATAGAGAAATTCTATAAATTCTCACAAAAATCAGAAACATCCAGCCATCAATCCAACAACTCTAATTATAATAACCATTGGACATGTTATCTTTCCTAATAAATTATCCACCTCTGTCATTATTAAAATAACTAAAGTAACCCCCTAAACATGTATCTAAATTACCCACATCTGCCATTATAAAAAATCTAAAGTAACCCCCTAATCTTTGTGTAAATTACCCACCTATGCTATTATAAAATAATACAAATATCCCTCTAAATTTGCATATAAATTATCCAATTATGTCATTATTATTACAAGTTAAATTACTCATAAATCTGAATCTAAATTATATAATTATAATAATATATTAAAGTGCACCAATATAAAATTCTAAAATTACTATTTCTATCATTATTATTATATTATTATATTATTTATATTATTATTTATATAAAATACTACCCACGATATATGTCACCATATATTCATGCATGATGCAAGAGATAAGAATATCAATTTACAAACAAATAGTTCAACTAAACATATATTGAATACATATGGATGTGCACAAAATGAAATTTATTGTAACTAAATAATGATAAATATATATTTTAGACTATGTGTTAGAATATTTAATAGATGAAAAGGGCGTGAGATAGATCATTATAATTATTGACCTTATTTTTATATTAATTCTAATTAGCCCGTGCGGGAGCACATGTTGATAGACTAGTGTGTCTTAATCATTAGCTATGTTACCTGTTCCATACAAGGGGGAAAATACTTAAGGGGGACAACATATATAATTTTGTGTCAAAAATAAATAGAAATTTAAATCCATGCCGACTTCAACTGTAATCAATACCATAATACATATATACTTCCTCCGTTCCAAATCATAATTCTTTTGACTTTTTTAACCCCAATTTTGACCACTCATCTTATTCAAGTTTGACTATCACTTCTTTTATTGTGGCTTGCTTTATTAATAAAAGTTCTTTGAGAATAATTTAAGATTGACTATGTTTGCACAAATTTTTTGATAAGATGAATTGTCAAACTTGGGGTAAAAAATCAAACGAAATATAATTTGAAACGGTGGAAGTACTTCAAGTTTCGGAGTAATTCTAGGGGTCCGGATACGCTTCATATTCACAGGACCCACTGACAGGTAGGTCCCGAGAACAGTTGTTTATAGTACTGTAGCTAGACCTATTCATGGCAGCTGGGTCCCACAAGACCATCTACATTTTTTGTGTTATTTGTTAAAAAACAAAAACAATTTGGAGCCAAAAAGCGGTTTAACATGTTTTGATACACTGAGAGAATTCCAACCATTACCAGATAAGTCCCACGTACTGTTTATAATTTATTTATTTACAGAAAGTAACAACAAATTAAAAATAAATTTAACAATTACTACAAGCATGCATACCACGCTAATCTGACTAGTCAACATTCAATACAAAAGGGCCAAAAGTGAATACATATGTGACTTGTGAAATTTACACTTTAATTTTATCCTTAGCAGAGCAAAGATGGCTCCAGGGCGTTAGCATTCTTGTACTCCTGCTATCGACTAGCTACAGAAACTGTAAGAGGGTCACCTGCTATTTCTTACCATCTTCATTCTTTGGTAGCTTCATCATCAGTAGCTTGATTCAGTCTTGATGCCCACGGCAACGTCAAGTCCGTGACACTGATGACTATAATTACCATAACTCACAGAGTCACGCCTCTCATTTACATTTTCATTATCTGCACTTCTGCATAATGCTATGGTAAGGTGACAAGTAACCGGACAAATTTTTGCAACTTTCCATTGCATTTCCTGGTATAGACAAATACATTCCCCTACAAACTTATTCATAATGAGCTGGATGAAAATACTGCCAATATCTAGTAGGTCAATAAATTAGCGTAGTTGTCTAGCAACAGAAAAACTTTTACTCTATAATGGCAACCTTGGAGCATGAGCATGTGGGTTGCCATCCTAACAAATTTCCCCACTCTAACTAGAACTTTATCCTTCGTCAGAATATATACTGCCGTTCTCACCCTCCATTAGGTTCTGAAACGAAGATGGAATTGGAGGGATTTCAGTGTTCACAACGCCTTCCAACATGTGAACAACTTGTCCCATCGATGGCCTGTCGTTCTCCTCGTCCTGGATGCACCAACAGGCAACTCTGCAGGCGACATCTAGCTCCTTGACATTGGCATCTCCTTTCAGCCTACTATCCAGTAAGCACAGCACATTGTGAGGAATGTGGAGTACTCACTCCTGGTTGTGATGAGTGAATTGTCAACTGTGCGGTGTGATCGTGTGCTTGGTCTTTGGTTGCAGGTACACGGGCGTCGAGTGTCGACGGAGAGCTACCGTGGAGGTGCTGTGGCCGATGGACCGTGCGGTGGACGGCGGTGAAGGGCAGCCGGGACCGGAGCTCGGGCCGGGCGGCAGCTGTGGCGTCCACTCTTGGATCGAGGGTGCAAGTGCCGATGGATGGCGGGTTTCTTGGTTTGCGCCACAAAACCAAGTTGGCGGATGACGGTTGAAGACGCCAAGTCGTGGAGGCACGGGCGTCGGTCTCGGGACTGGCGGAGGAACGGGCGTCGACGGCGTCTAGGGCCTCGCTGCGGGCGAGGAGGTGACGGGCGTCGGGCGGCGTCTAGGGCCGTCAGAAGGCCGAGGCGGGAACGGCGTTCAGGGCCACGGCGTGGAGGCGGGAATCTTCTCGCGCGTGGAGTTTTGGTGGTTTTCTCAAAACCGACCACCTACCCGGGTTTCGCGGACCCTCCAAAAACCGCGGACCGGATCCTCATCCCACGGCAGCATCGCGGAGAAGACTTCGACTCGAAGAAAGAACATTGGCCGTCGGATGAGTCCTTGTATCTTTTTCCGGTTTTGCCCCTACGGGCCTTCTAGTTTAATTTCAGCTCATATGGGTAGTTTAGTCTTTAGCCAGGGAGGTTAGGAGATTAAAAGGGAGAGGAGGGCAGCAGCAAGGGTGGCGTTTTTTCTTTTCTGGAGACCTCTCCTCCCAGGCGCCCCTCCCTCTCTCTCTGTTCTTCCTCCCTCTCTTCGCTCGGGTAGAATTTCATCCATGGATTCTTGAGACTTTGTACTAAGATTGATCGGGAAAGGAGGCCCTCTCCTTCTTGTGCCCTCGGGGCTTTTGAATTTGAATCAATCTTGTACTTTGAATGTCTTTTGTGTGATGAATTTAGGTTCTCCCGTTTTGTTCTTTGTGCATGAGATTGAGGGCGGTTTCTAGATGATTTTGTGACTCCTTGGGTGCTTCTAATCCATCTAGCCTAGTGCTAAATTCCCCGGAATCACGAGTTCCTTCTATTGGAGATTTTCGCGTTCTTGAGAAAACCCCGTTCTTGCTCGGGAATTCCTCGATTCTTGCCAAACCATGGAGTGATTCGTCGATTCCTTTTTTGGGTATGTTCACAAGGTCTTTGTGATCGTGCTTGCAAAATTTGGTGAGGTTTGGACTTGTTTTGATCCTCCAATCGTCAAGTCTTGGATCGAACCGAGAGCAAAAACAGAGTTTCTGCGTCGGGTTGGATTTTTCCTATCACCGGTTGAACCGATGTTGCCAATGATTCAACCGGTGTTCAATTGGGGTTTTCAACCTAGGTTTTTGGTTGCACCGGTGCATTAGTATGTATGTGCATCGGATCAACCGGCGTTACCACGGTGCTTGCTGTTTTGCCCGTTCAACCGACGTGTAGAGTTTTCTTAACATCAGTTTAACCAGTGCTCAGCACTTTTCGATTTGGTGTTCCTCTAGACAACTGCACTGGTGCTCGTGAACGATCTCGTCGGTTCATCCGGTGTTCTATTTGTCCATTTTGGGGTCGCTCTGGACAACTGCACCGATGTTGCATTTGGAATTTGTCAGATCATCCGGTGTAGTATCTCTGGTTGAACCGACGGTGTTCAAACCTGAACGTCGGATCAACCGGTGATAGTTTTTCATTGCTGCCGGCTCTGACTCATCGGTTCAACCGACGTACTCAGACTCATATACGTCGGATCAACCAGTGAGTTATACCGTGTTGTTTCTTGTGTTGTTTTTCGTGCTTGCTTCCGCGATTGTTCTCGCTTGTTCCTAGGGCTGTTTTGTGTTGGTGTAGCTCATCCATAGCTACTCTACACTTCACCTAGGATTCTAGGGTTGGGTGTGTACTTGGGATCTTAAGCCGAGCTTCCAATTGCGATAATTTTTTATCGGCTCCCATTCACCCCCCCCCCCTCTGGTCGCCTTTATCGGTCCTTCACATTGCCTTCATTCACTTGAGCGGCTGCATAAAGAGGGAAATATCGATGGCTTCCGGTATCGATGGCTTCCGGTTTTCAATCTCTTCGTAGTCCTTCTTCCCGAGACTATTTCGAGAAGAACGATGCCAAAGCTATAAACATCTGCCTTTTTAGTAATAGGCTGTCCAGATATCCACTCTGGAGGGGCGCCCCGACGTCCTACCCCCTGCGCCGGAGGGCTTTCGTTCTGCAGCCACTTCGGACGACGTGCAACCAGTCATCGGTGAGCTCAAGGATGAGGATACTACTATTCGTCGTAGCTCCAGGTCTAAAGCTACATCGGATGTTCACACTCTGGATAAGTGTTGGCGCTCCTTAAGTACCCATTTTATCCCTTGTTTATCCTTGATAATGGCATGAATTTAATATCAAAATCACTAACCGTCCTAACCCCGGCCTAATTATTGGTCATTTTCACACTTGCACATATATTTTGGAGGAACTTCGTTTTTGCAGGTTTTTGGCCTATTTTGGAGCATGAAATGACGAGGCCCGTGATCGAGCGCTGACACGGGGAAAGACGAAGGCCAAAGCCCAAAGGGAGGACCAAAGTCCATGTTGATTCGAAGCCCATTCACGCACATCCATCCTCCAAGAGAGCCCAAAGGACCGAGCCCACAAAGAAGAGATCAAGATACTTCGGGATTAAGCAAAGCAAATGAAGATTTAAGGAAGGATTCCCTATCCTATCCTTTCCTCGAAGATATCTCCAAGATAACGACGTCCAAAGGGGTGCAATCGTGAAGGACATAAACTCTAGAAGATGCGAGGAGTCTACACGCAAAAGATGAGACCGAGGTGAGCCCGAAAGGGGGTAGGCCGGCCGGCCTAGGCCCATGGGGCCGGCCGGCCTAGCCCGTTTTCGAGGCGGTTCGGCCTCCCCTTCGACCGGTGGCTTCCTCGGCTTATAAATAGCTCGCACCTTATTCACCTCGTAGCATTAATCCACCCAGAACTCGACGAAAACCTAGGGCCAAGACCGGAGGAGGTTGACGGCCGCCGCGAGTCTTCGAGGGTACCTAGGAGATGGCTTAGGCCACCCCTAGCCGCCATGGCCTCCCTGCGAGGTTGTGCCATGGTGGAGTTCGGGAGTCACTCCCAACATTCGTCGGGGTATGTACACACACGATGGTGATATCAATCTACTCTTTATTCTAGTTGTCTCGACTTTGGTCTACTTCAATGCATGCTTTCTTTCTCATATGTGATTCATACATATGTTCATAGTAAGATTAGATCTATTCGTGGTGATTAGTCTATATCTTGCGGATACGTTGAGGTAGCGTGTTTTAGCTAGTTGGTTGATTACCCCGGTGTGGTGACAGCATGGCGGAGGGAAAAGCCCTAGCGATGACATGATGTGGAATAGGATCGATGGCGAGTATCATGGGAGTCGTGGTGCGGCCACTAAGAGGAGAGCTTCGAGTAAGAGTATTTGGTGGGCGTTTGGGGTAAAGCTTTGGGAAACCTTAGGCATTAACACGCACCTCGCACCGGAGACCATGGGAAAGTAGGCCGCTTGCGAGCCGCCTTTCTGAGAGATGATTTCGTGTACCTTTAGTTGAGATGCAATCTATGTTTTGATCACCTTTTGACTAGAACTGTACCTAGAGACAATAGGCCCTAGCTCCTTTGTTGTGTTATCTCATCTACGGTTGTGGGTGTGATGAACACTTATGCTTCATTCATATCTATCAAGTGTTCAGTTTATATGCAATCTTCGCTTCATGTTTATGATAGGTTCGATAGATTAGATGGTAAACCCTAGTCGGTTTGCTTCCGATCCACGGATTGATAAACCTTGGGGGAGTACTCTAAGGGAAAAGCTACCACGATCCGTGCGCTTGCGGTACGTAAATTGGGGCTCTAAGGAGTGTCAACAAGCTTTTCTGGCGCCATTGCCGGGGATCGGCAACTCGAACCCTAGGGTGATCTATCTAGTTTTTTGGACTAACCCTAATTTTTATTATTGCATATATCCTTGTTTTCTTGTTTGTGTCCTTGAAAGCAGGTGGAAAAAGTTAGACACCAAACTTGGACTTCGAGAAGTCCATAATCCACATCGACAAATTTCAACAATCGGCAACAAGATGATCGTGGAGCCTCAACATGGAACATCGACAACGTCTACATCGACATGACGGCAACAACATCAAGATTCATTCTTTAGTGGTAGGTGCTAACTTTTGTTAGTGGCCCAGCATCCGCTATCGAGTCCCCACTCCTCAAAGCAAAAGATGATAAATAAGGTACGCCGCCATATCAATTGATTTTAAAGACTAATGTTTTTGGGAAGAATTGTTTGTTCAAGCAATAGGTATGAAGCATGACCGCGAAGAAAATCGTGCGATCATCATCATCTATGAAGTGTTACTGTTGTGATGAGTTTTTCGTCCAAGATCAGAGAAGTAACATGAGCAAATAATAGATTATTTTGAAGCTCCATCAAGTCTTCTTTCTAATGGATCAAGAACCATCAACTTTGGAGATCGGTGTGAAGAGTTATGGTAAAATCTTTCAACGCTGCGCGTTCTGAAATCCCTCTGGACAGATTGCAGCGCCGTAATAAAACGAGCATAACTTCTTTATCCGGAGTCTAATTGGTGTGAATAACCACTTGTTGGAAAGATAATTTGATGCACCTTTCAATGGAGGAGAATTTTGGTACATGTTCTGCACTGGATGAAGGGGAATTCAACGAGGACATAAGCAGTAGCAACCGACGAAGAAGGTGATGATGATGTCAAAGGATGATTGGAAGGCTGTGTACACAAAAGATGATGATTTGAAGTTGACCAAAGCTGGAGGCAACAAGATTAGAAGAACCACGACACCACCTATCTTCTCCAGTGGGATGCTCGATATACTTCTAATCGAGTGATGCTATGAAGGAAGGAAACCGTTCGGATCATCAACACGAAGCACAGGAGCATCTTCGATCCCGACACCTTAGGCAAAGCAAGAACCATGGAGACAGACCATTGGAGCCATGATACTCGCTGGTGAATCAATGGTGATGACCTTGAAGCCAAGGACGCATGACACTACGCTCCAAAGACCACATGATCGAGATCATTGACATCTTCGGGCGAATTCACAAGAAGATATTGTTCTCATCAATGTCCAGCCCGACCTCAGAAGCAAAGAGCAGCATATTTTTGGGTATTCAAAAGCTCCACGAAGTTCCCGTTCCAACTAATCAAGAACCAAGTCAATCAGAGATTCCTACAAGCAGGTATGGCCAAAATATTGAAGGTTGTGCACTCTGAAAATTTCTGGACAGCACGCAGCGCCAAAAGTGAAACGGGCATAACTCTCTCGTTTGGATTCGGTTTAAGATGAATGACCACTCGTTGGAAAGGTAATTTCATAAACATTTCAATAGATTTATATTTTGGGTATATGTTATGTTGAGTATACAGGAGAGATTCCACAAAGAAGAGGCAGGAGCAATGCGATGAGAACAAGATAGAGAAGATGACGATGACAACAATGAAGGGGAGCTTGGGCGATGCTTTCATCAAGCGTACGTGATAAAATTCAGAGGCTTGGAGCAGAGGAAGAACCCCAATGATATTGGGAAATGAAGACACAAGCGGTCGACTTTCGACAAATGAAGATATTGCAAGCAAACCACGATGGATTACAAGAGGCGACATCAAGCTGCATGGACACTTCGGATTCTCGCATGAAGGACCATGGCTTCACATCAATGAGAAGGTATGTGAGAAAGTCATGCTCTATGACTTTAAATGAAGCGCTTAGCGGGAGGCAACCTATTCATTTTATTTATATATATTAATATGACCGTCTACATTGCACTCTTTAATCGGAAAATCAAGTAACATTGTACCGTTGCTCTAACAAAAACCACAACTTCATGTTGTTCATTCTAAATGTTATTGAGGGAGCACTTTGTTATTTGATCTTGGGAAACTTGTAGACCTTTTTGTGTGCCTATTAGCGTTTTGAGTCTTTTTCTTTGTGTCTTTTTAAAGAGATTTATGAAGCATTGTACCACCCTTTGATTCTAAACTTGTGGCTAGTTAACTTAGGCAAACTTTTTGTTTTGTTTTAGACCACCTCATTATGTCATATCATTTTGTTTACCCACCCCGTGTTGCATTGCATACCATGTTGTTCGTCTCACCCTTCCATTGCATTGCATGTTGCATTTTAAAAAAAAAAAACATTTTCTAAAAACATTGACTAGCCTCGCTTTTGAGATCCTAAAACCCTTAGGAAAACCACTCATAGAGCAATTCTAAAACAATAGGTTATGTTTTTCATTCAAAAAAAACCACCTTAGATAGAATTTCTATACCCAACACTCTCTCTTCAAAATTTTTGTTTTAAGCCAAAAAAAATATAGAAAACCCATAAACCTACTTCTAAAACCTTGTTAGCTCGGTTGCTTGGTCATTTTCGATAAATAACCTTTTCATTGACAAAAGCCTCACTTCTTATGAAGTGTCGCGAAGGCTTTTTGTCACTTTTAGCAATTGTTTTTGAATAAGCTAGTTGCGGAACAACATCGAAAGGTTCTTTCAACCTTGCTAACGCTTGTTTTTGCTAACTTTGCATTTTCACTTTGCATCCATTCCATTGTTCATGCACTCATTTTGCTAGCTTGGTCTCAACTTTATTGATGAAAGCATTCATATCCATGTTAATGCTTCACGTGAGCATTTTCCTTTTTGCAATCTTGTGTAAACATGGTGTTTAGACATGATTGAAGACCATCATCATTTAGTTACCAAGCTATGAGGTTGCATTTGGTTGGTTTATAAGCTTTGCAATGCGCTTTATTTTTTCTTGTGCTATTAAGGCCTATTGATCTTGGGATAGACATGGTGTTTTGACCTTGGTTAAATAAGTCTTTTTGGCTATGGAGAAATTCGGAAACCTAGTTGTAAACATGGTGTTAATAACTAGGTGTAAACATTGTCTTTGTTTATATACCTTCCTCTCATTTGTATTTACACTAGCACACACGTACACTCACTAGTTTCGCTAAGCTAACTTTGCCACAAATTGAGATCTTAGGAATGGTAGGTTTGTTGGCATTTGTCTCTACTCCCGACCATCACCCCGGGGGTAGTGTGTGTTTAAAATGTTTTGCAGGCATGAAGAAGCGTTCCCATGAATTCGTGATCAAAGAAGAAATCAAATTCGTCAACATCTCCAAAATTCGAGAGCAAGGCCGCTGTTTTCATCAAATTTTGCACATGTACAGAGACATACAAGGAAGAAAAAGTTGATATTCAGAAGCTCCATGAAATTCACATTCCAACGCATCCAAGATCAATGAATTTGAAGACCCGTACAAGGAGATATGGCAAAAACTTTGGACGTTGCGCGTTCTGAAATTCGGAACAGATTGCAGCGCTGGGATAAAATGGACATAACTCTCTTGTTCGGAATTAATTTTGAGCGAATAAGGACTCGTTGGAAAGAAAAATTCATGCACTTCGCAATGGAGCAATGTTTCAGTATATGTTCTGTTCTGGAAATTGAAAGAAAAATTTGTGAAGATGAGGCAGCAATGGGACAACGAGGAATTGAAGGAGGCAACGACGATGAGAAGCAAGAATTGGGACCATGACTTAGTACAAGAAGAAGTTGAAGGAAATTAAGGCAACAAAGGTGAACACACATTGAAGATGATATTCATACACATGAGGGAAGAACTTCAAGAATTGCAAGATGGTCCATCCTCTCCTTCCACGCATAGCATCATGCTAAGCATGGGGGAGGATTTCGTGGACAAGGAAGAAAGATTTCATGGAGTAAGATAATCACGGTTGCCACAAGATGCTCATGATTCTTCTTCCATGCTTAGCACAATGCTTAAGTATGGGGGAGGTCGTGCTACACTTCATTACGAGCATCGAGAAGGACGGTAATTCTTCCTCAACTCTCTCTTTTTCTAAATGCTTGTACATATATTCCTTCAACCATAGATGCAACCTTTGTATATCTCTCCCTATAATAACATGGCTACTAGGAGTACAACCTAGAATTGTTTTTGTTTTCAATGAATGATAACCACCATCACCTTGAGCTCACCACGATGATATTCTTATATGCTCTTGCTTATGGAAAAGTGATGAAAGTTGCTGCTTTGTTTTACCTACGCTATGTTGTATGTGACTTGACTATTTGCTCTCAATTAAATGGAATTAAAATGATTAAGTACCGGCTCTTTTATTTGTGGAGGTTAAATGACTAAATTCTAAACCCACATATTCTATGTTGCTCTTTGATTTAAGTCTACCGAAGACCTTACACCTTGTGTTGTTTAATTTGAAAACTTAATTCCTATGCTATCTACATTTGTGAATCTCTTGCAAAGTTCTACCCACCAAAGCCTATACATATATATTCTTTCATGATGAAACCTTTCGATTGCAAACTTATATTTTGATGAGTTGGATTAAGATTGATTTCTTTGGTACGAGACTAAGAAGCTGGTCATTCCGTTTTTTTTGTGTAACCTTCTTTTTGCTAGCCTATTTATCCATGCATTGTGAATTTCTACTTTGGGAATTTTGCAAACCTCACTGGATATCCACCCTAAACCAAAAATATCTTTTTGTGATTACCTCCTTGACCACAACCCAATTTGAGTATGGATTATCATTTCGACAGAATCAAAAGAATCAAGGGCACCAAATAAAGAAAAGTTTTGGGAGACAAGGCTCCCCGGAGATTCAAGAGGTTCTACGAAGAAGAAGGTGAATTTGAGATACTTACCCTAGCTAGTTGGTTCTCCTACTATTCATACTCGAGGACGAGCATTCGTTCAAGCATGGGGGGATGGCTGGGTAAGTATTCTATGTTATCAAAAGTTCTAAGGAGTAAAAAGAAAGAAAAAAAAGAGAAAGAAAGAGAAAAATGAAAAAAAAGGAGAAAAGAAAAGAAAAAGAGAAGAAAAAAAGAGAAGAAAAAATGCTCCTTAGTTCTTTTTGGCTTCATTAATTTTCCAAGTTACTTTGAAGAACTATTCCATACTCAAATCTTCCAACTATGTGCAATCCGATAACGAGAACTTCATTTGTGTCTCGGGATCATCCATTTGCCACTTGCACATGTCCACCTATCTAAATGTGTGTGTTTCATCTTTCTCCCTCTCCAACATTATTTTCCAATGGCCTTTTTGACTAGTCTCGGTAATTCCATTAGATCTCTCTTTTTAATTTGACAATATTTCAGATATAATGTTTTGCTAGGATTGTTTTTACCTACCAAGCTCCACATAAGCCTTCCACTTTTATATATGAGTAGAATAGGTTGAAGACAATCTAATGTAGGCTTGAGAGACTTGATGAGATGAGTATTTCCATGATCTTTTGTAAGAGAACCTCACTTATGTTTGATATGCATTCTTTTGAAAACTCTTCACGATGAAACAAGGTAAAGGTTTGAAGTTCGCTTAAGTTTGAGAGGATTGCATTTATCTATTATTGTGGCTTGTTCTTTAATTGCTAGTCTATCTCCCATAATGAAAAAGTAGCCGGTCACAATATGAACTTAAATGCTAAATACTTGAGAGAGCAATATATCTTGTTATGTATGACTAAGTGCAGAGAGGACATTGAGGGGCAACGCTGATTTCTTTATAAGCAAAGCTCCTGGACTTACTCGAGGACGAGCAAGGTTTAAGCATGGGGGGAATGTTGGCGCTCCTTAAGTACCCCTTTTATCCCTTGTTTATCCTTGATAATGGCATGAATTCAATATCAAAATCACTAACCGTCCTAACCCCGGCCTAATTATTGGTCATTTTCACACTTGCACATATATTTTGGAGGAACTTCGTTTTTGCAGGTTTTTGGCCTATTTTGGAGCATGAAATGACGGGGCCCGTGATCGAGCGCTGACACGGGGAAAGACGAAGGCCAAAGCTCAAAGGGAGGACCAAAGCCCATGTTGATTCGAAGCCCATTCACGCACATCCATCCTCCAAGAGAGCCCAAAGGACCGAGCCCATGAAGAAGAGATCAAGATACTTCGGGATTAAGCAAAGTAAATGAAGATTTAAGGAAGGATTCCCTATCCTATCCTTTCCTCGAAGATATCTCCAAGATAACGACGTCCAAAGGGGTGCAATCGTAAAGGACATAAACTCTAGAAGATGCGAGGAGTCTACACGCAAAAGATGAGACCGAGGCGAGCCCGAAAGGGGATAGGCCGGCCGGCCTAGGCCCATGGGGCCGGCCGGCCTAGCCCATTTCCGAGGCGGTTCAGCCTCCCCTTCGACCGGTGGCTTCCTCGGCTTATAAATAGCTCGCACCTTATTCAACTCGTAGCATTAATCCACCCAGAACTCGACGAAAACCTAGGGCCAAGACCGGAGGAGGCTGACGGCCGCCGCGAGTCTTCGAGGGTACCTAGGAGATGGCTTAGGCCACCCCTAGCCGCCATGGCCTCCCTGCGAGGTTGTGCCATGGTGGAGTTCGGGAGTCACCCCCAACATTCGTCGGGGTATGTACACACACGATGGTGATATCAATCTACTCTTTATTCTAGTTGTCTCGACTTTGGTCTACTTCAATGCATGTTTTCTTTCTCATATGTGATGCATCCATATGTTCATAGTAAGATTAGATCTATTCGTGGTGATTAGTATATATCTTGCGGATACGTTGAGGTAGCGTGTTTTAGCTAGTTGGTTGATTACCCCGGTGTGGTGACAGCATGGCAGAGGGAAAAGCCCTAGCGACGACATGATGTGGAATAGGATCGATGGCGAGTATCATGGGAGTCGTGGCGCGGCCACTAAGAGGAGAGCTTCGAGTAAGAGTATTTGGTGGGCGTTTGGGGTAAAGCTTTGGGAAACCTTAGGCATTAACACGCACCTCGCACCGGCGACCATGGGAAAGTAGGCCGCTTGCGAGCCGCCTTTCTGAGAGATGATTTCGTGTACCTTTAGTTGAGATGCAATCTATGTTTTGATCACCTTTTTGACTAGAACTGTACCTAGAGATAATAGGCCCTAGCTCCTTGGTTGTGTTATCTCATCTACGGTTGTGGGTGTGATGAACACTTATGCTTCATTCATATCTATCAAGTGTTCAGTTTATATGCAATCTTCGCTTCATGTTTATGATAGGTTCGATAGATTAGATGGTAAACCCTAGTCGGTTTGCTTCCGATCCACGGATTGATAAACCTTGGGGGAGTACTCTAAGGAAAAAGCTACCACGATCCGTGCGCTTGCAGTACGTAAATTGGGGCTCTAAGGAGTGTCAACAATAAGGTGGCGCGTGTGGCAACAAAGAGAAACCTCGAGGTTCCAGGTAATTCTTTTGCTTCCTTTTCTAATACGCGTATTTCTTCAAACCTTGGTAGGGTAGGCATCAACCTAGGTTCTGATAGCTCTTTAGTGCTTAATTCTATTGTTGCTGTTAAGAATCTAGAGATAGATAGTTTTGTGGTAGCTGCAAAGAACAAAAATAAGAAAAGTAATTTAGCTTCTAATAAATTACTAGAAGAGAGTGATGATGAAAGGGAAACTAGACTTGACGCAGTTATCAGCCACGCTTGTGTTTTTTCAAGTGAGAAGCTGCAGGATTTGGAGTATGATCAATTATTAGATCTTTCGCCGGTCCATAGGAAGAAAAAGTCTAGTGCTGCCAAAAAACTCAAAACTGGCAAGATTCCCAAAAAGCCAAAAAAACCCCTCAAAAATTGTTATAAAATGAAAGGGGCATTTTGGAATAGCAGAGGTCTTGGAGACTTGGCTAAGCACAGATTTCTGGCTGATCTTGTTAAGGAAGAGCAAATTAATTTTATTGCTCTTTCTGAAACAGGTAGGGACGACTTTCCAGATCATATTTTAAAAAACATGTGTGCTGGCCAGGACTTTCTTTGGCATAGTATGGCTCCACACGGGAGATCTGGGGGTATTTTGCTAGGGATAGATTTGAGTTTTTTTTATATTGGAGCTATCGCGGAGGGGAATTTTTTGGTTTAATTTACCCTTCGAATTAAAAATGATGGTTTCAAATTTGTGTTGTTTGTGGTCTACGGACTAGCGCAGAGTGTCCATAAATAGGCATTTTTAGTGGAGATGGCAAATTTGTGCTCAAAAGAATCTCTTCCCTTTATCATTGGAGGGGATTTTAATATTATGAGACGACCGGAAAATAAGAGCTCCGGGGTGTTTGAGCATAAATGGCCGAATCTGTTTAACGCTGTTATAGATTCTCTTGACCTCAAAGAGATTGTCATGTCGGGCCGCCAATTTACTTGGGCTGGTCCCGGGAATGATCCTACTTTTGAAAAGCTTGATAGGATCCTAGTTAGTACCGAATGGGAAGACAAGTTTCCTTTGTCAACAGTAGAGGCGAGAGATAGAAATATTTCTGACCATACTCCTCTAGTCCTTAATACGGGGGCTTCTACTCATCAGACCGGTCAACGACCTTTCAAATTTGAACGAGGTTGGCTGCTCCGGGATGGTTTTTACGACATGGTTGCCAATGTTTGGCAATCAGAGATGAGTGGTAGTGCCCCTTTAGAGCGATGGTAGAATAGACTGCGTAGGATCCGACAATTTCTCAAAGGTTGGGCCAAGAATACGGCAGGAACTCTCCGCAAAGAGAAGAAGCAGCTCTTATCCATTTGGGATGGCCTTGATAAAAAGGCCGAAGGTGGTGCCCTCTCCGACCAGGAGATCAATTATAAACATTACCTTAAAGAGTGTCTGGTTATGCTGCTGAGAGAGGAGGAAATTCGTTGGTATGAAAGAGCTAAGGTTAAAACCCTGTTAGAAGGGGACGATAACACTAGGTTCTTTCAGTTAGTAGCCAATGGGAAACACCGTAAACAACACATTTATAAACTTGAAAATGATCAAGGTGTTGTTATAGGTGATGAGCAACTAAAGAGCCATATCACTCAGTACTATAAAAATCTTTTTGGGTCTCCAGATATTTTGGATATAACCCTGATGGAAGATCAGACTCATGATATTCCACATGTGTCCCAAGAAGAAAATGATCTACTCACTTGTGAGTTTACTGAAGCTGAGGTGAGGGATGATGTGTTTCAGATGGAACACAATAAGGCCCCAGGTCCGGATGGTTTTCCAGCAGAATTTTATCAGGTCTTCTGGGAAATCATTAAAGATGACCTTATGGCTCTCTTTAGGGACTTCCACAAAGAGGATTTGAACCTCTTTAGTCTTAATTTTGGGATAATTACTCTCATACCAAAGTCTACCGAAGCTACTAAAATTCAGCAATATCGACCTATTTGTGTTCTTAATGTCAGCTTTAAGATTTTTACTAAAGTTGGCATGAATAGGTTAAACAAAGTAGCACAGACTGTGGTAAGTCCTACTCAGACTGCCTTTATGCCTGGCAGGAATATCATGGAAGGAGTAGTAATTCTCCACGAAACTATCCATGAATTGCATACCAAAAAGAAGAACGGGGTCATTTTAAAATTGACTTCGAAAAGGCATATGATAAAATTAAGTGGCCGTTTCTTCAACAGACACTATGTATGAAAGGATTTTCACCTAAGTGGTGTCGTTGGATTGAAGGAATGGTTACAGGAGGAAGTGTGGGGATCAAGGTTAATGATGAAATTGGTCCTTACTTCCAAACCAAGAGAGGCCTCCATCAAGGAGATCCCATGTCACCTATATTATTTAACATAGTGGCGGACATGCTAGCACTTATTATAAATCGTGCGAAGGCCGATGGCCAAATAAGAGGTGTAATTCCTCACTTGCTAGATGATGGACTGTCTATTCTTCAATATGCAGACGATACCATTATCTTCTTTGATCATGACCTGGAATAGGCAAAAAATCTAAAACTTTTGCTTGTTGCATTTGAGCAGTTATCTGGGCTTAAGATCAATTTCCATAAGAGTGAGATTTTTTGCTATGGGGCGGCGAAGGAGGCAGAAGATTTTTATACTGACCTCTTTGGCTGCAATACGGGGGAATACCCTTTTCTATATTTGGGAATTCCAATGCACCATAGGCAACTTCTTAACTCTGAGTGGCACAAGGTAGAAGAGCGTTTTGAGAAAAAGCTCTCTTGTTGGAAAGCTAACTACCTTTCTTATGGAGGACATCTTGTCCTACTAAATTTGGTTCTTAGTAGCCTACCCATGTTTATGATGTCCTTTTTTGAAATACCTAAAGGGGTACTTAAGAATCTGGATCATTTTAGATTAAGATTCTTCTGGCAAAGTTCTTCTGATAAACATAAATATCGCCTTGCCAAATGGGATATACTATGTCGTCCTAAGGGGCAAGGGGGGCTTGGTATCCTAGATCTACAGTTGCAAAATAAGAGCCTTTTGGCTAAATGATTGGTTAAGTTGCTCCATACCGAAGGGCTATGGCAAACTTTACTAACGAATAAATATCTAAGAACCAAATCCCTGACTCAGGTTTCTGCAAAGCCTTATGACTCTCATTTTTGGAGAGGACTGATGAAAATCAAATATGATGTTTTTTCTAATGGCTCTTTTGTTATTAAAGATGGGAGTCAAACTCGTTTTTGGGATGACACTTGGGTAGGTGTATCGCCTTTCAAGGTTAGATATCCATCACTTTATAACATTGTGCGGGATCCGCATGCTACAGTAGCCAAAATTTTGGATACTAGGCCTCTTAATGTTTCTTTTAGAAGGGCCCTGGTGGATAGCAAACTTGTGGAATGGCATGACCTGGTAGCCCGAATTGCTAATGTCGAATTAGTGGAAGGTTCGGATGTGTTTATTTGGAACTTAACTAAATCGGGCTCTTTTACTGTCCGATCTTTTTATCTTAATTCGTTATCCGAACATCTACCTTTTCGACATAAGATGATTTGGAAACTGAAGATTCCTCTGAAAATTAAAATTTTTCTTTGGTATTTACAAAGGGGTGTCGTTTTGACCAAAGATAACCTCGCAAAGAAAAACTGGAAAGGGAGCAAGAAGTGTTGTGGTTGTAATTTGGATGAAACCAACAGACACCTCTTTCTGGAGTGCCATTATGCTAGAATGGTTTGGAGGATCATTCACATTGCTACCGGATTATCCCCTCTTAGATCAATTAGTCATATGTTTGGTAATTGGCTTTCTAATCAATCAAAAGAGATTAGGAATTTGATTTGGGTGGGGGTGGCTGCTTTTTGCTGGGAAATTTGGCGGTGTCGAAATGATATTGTTTTTAATAAAATCAAGATTAATTCGATCCTGCAGGTTATTTTCAGTGGGGCGTACTGGTTAGCTTCTAGGCGCAGTTGCAGCGTAACAACCAAGTGAAGAACACACTCTCCATGATGAGCAAGAAGATTGAAATAGTAGCCTTGGAGCATGTCAAAGGAGGGTGGAACCATAATCTTCGTTTATTATAGTTCTTTTGTTCTTTTCAGTGGAACTTGGTTGTAATCTTTGTTTTTCCTAAACTCTGTAATAAACGGGCTGTGTACATCCTCGGTCGTAGAGGCCGGATGTTTCATCCGTTATCTAAAAAAAGATATCCACTCTGGTGCAAGATATCCCATGGTTCCTCGGATGGTGGTCAACGCAGAGTTGAATTCACGTCCAAGAAGCTTTGCCATGCCAAAGTCTGCGATTTTAGCACAGAAGTCCTCATCATGTAGTATGTTTTCAGGCTTGATATCGCAATGTATGATGCAGTCCTTGCATTCTTCATGAAGATAGGCTAGACCCTTTGCAATACCCAGTGCAATTTGGTAGCGAAGATCCCAATTCAGAAGATAAGATCATTCCGAAAAGAGTTGTGAGTCCAAAGAACCATAAGGCATATACTCATATACCAGCAGCCTCAAATCCCCTTTAACACAAAATCCCAGAAGACGGACAAGGTTAGTGTGTTTGATCACTCCAATTGTCTGTACTTCTGCTCTGAATTGCTTATTCGCGTGCCCATGGCCTTTGAGACTCTTCACAGCAACAGCAGTCGATCCTGGTCCTGGCATTGTTCCCCTTAAAACACTACCGAAACCCCCCTCACCAAGTTTATCAGAGAAATTTCTTGTAGCTTTCTTGATTTGCCCATAAGAGTAGAAAACAAGAGAACCCTCTACTTCAAACTTTCTGCAAGTAAATAAATCTCTCCTGTATCTCCTTAGAAGCGCCAGTATCAATATAACAGAACCCAGTCCTATAAGCCCCGTCACCAACAATACAATCACTCCTGTGTATAAACCATTTTTGGCCCGTAGTTTGGAACCCCAACGAACATAAACATTGCTATATGTAGGTCTAGAAGCAAAACTGAGGTTGTACAGGTCGAGGTACCATAGCTTGCATCCGGAGTCATACACATATGCAACACAGTAGCATTTGCTGAAGCAGGCCTGTTCACAATCTTCATCACTTTCTGCTAAATCATTTTGAGGGTTATAAGGGAGCCCCTGCAGCCTGTCTATCAGGATAAACGAATCATCATGTTCAGTCTGACCATTTGTCTCGCAGCTTAGTGGAAAAGACCTCGAGCAACCAGTGACAAAGTATCCAAGCCCCCACTCAGCTGGGTATGAAGGCTCAAATCCATCGAGGCAACCGCATTTGCCATTGCTCTTGCAAGCACCAAAATCACCACAGAAGAAGCTGCTGGATTTGCAATATGAAGGGAAGGTCCAACGAGCCACCCAACCACTGTTGTTTGCTACTGCAGAATCCTCTGACCACCGCATTAAGCTGACTTGCCCCAGATGGAACTGCAAGAACTCGGTCACATTTGGGCTTTCAGGATGATTCAGAGTCAGTGAGCTGCCGTTGTCTTGAGATCAGTGGCGGAGCGTGCAGTCAATCCAAGAGGTGGCCAGTTGCTACAGTGACATCCATCATCTCGCATAATGCTGTGTCCATGTCTTAGCGGCAGGGAAGCAAATGTGCTTTCAGTTTTGGGCTTTGCACTTTGGGCCTGTTAGCTACTGGGTGGGTTACGTTTTCTCTCAGGGACTGCTGACTGCAGGCCATCCAGGGACATCCACACGTTTTTGAAGACGGAGGCAAGGGGGGCCGGGGTCCAGTTTCGCCTCCACAAGGCCCCGCCCCTGCTTGAGATGTCACCATCCAATCAGGGAAGGTGCCAAAACTGTCATGCCCATCGGTGGTGAGCACGAACCCGTTCCTCCTGCTCCGGTTGACGCTGATGCTGCCATTGTGCGGGTAATCCATGTACGTCATGAAGATGTTGCTCCCGGTGTCCCGGTCGAACCCGAGCCTCCCGCCGAGTAGCAGCGAGTCGCCAGGGCTATCGAAGCTCTGCCACAAGATCCTGGAGGAGTTCGCCTGATCCGTCACCACCAGGTTGCCGTTGCCAAGGAGCCTCGCGGTGGCGCCGGCCGGCGGGGGCCCGTCCCCCGCTACGCTCGAACACCAGAGGCTAGCCCCGGCCTCCTTGATGCACAGGCTGCCGCCGAAGACCTCCAGCGCCACGCCGGAGAGGTCGGTGATTGGGAGCCCGTTGCCGACCCAGAACGTGGGGCTGGTGGTCGGCTTCTTCTTGAACCGGACGCCCAGGAAGCGGTGGATGCCGGCGCCCGGGGAGAAGAAGCCCAGCTCGAACTCACCGTTCTTGGAGACCAGCGTCTGGTTCCCGGAGATCCCCTCGCCGGGGACGATGGTGTCTCCAGCGAAGGCGGCGAATGGGCCACCAGGCACAAGCAGGACTAGGACGAAGGTGTGCAGCGCTGCCTGGCGAGGCCGGCGCAGCGCGCCTACGCGCTTCACTGCCTCCATTGGCGAGCGCCACTTGCAAGGGAACGAGCACGGCATGGAAGAAATCATCGATTTTGGCTGGCACAACTGCACAAGGCGACACAAGCTGAGCAAAAAAATGAAGCAGGGGTGTTTAGTTGGTGAAAAAGTTTGGATTTGGCTACTATAACACATTTCGTTGTTATTTGACAATTAATATTTAATTATGTATTAATTAGCGTTATTAGATTTATTTTGTAGGAATTAGTTAAACTATGTAATTAGTTATTTTTTGAACTATATTTAATATTTTATACATGTTTCCGAAAATTCAATGTAACGGATACTGGACAAACTTTTTTAAGGAACTAAACACCCCGTCAGCGAAATGATGTTGTGAAGCAGATTGAGGCTGACGAGTAACGACTCCGGCCTCAAGTCAGAGGGAACCGTCGACGCCTTGGTCTTTGACCAAAGTTTAGTTTAGTGAGACTTCGCAGCTGGATCTCCGACGATGGAGCTGAAGAAAAGAGTGTTTTACGCGTATACCATTATGAAAGTTCATGGTTACGCACATATTATTAAAAAGTTCGAAGATATTTGTGTACCATCGCGAGAACATTCTTTTATTTGTGTGCCATTCCGTTCACTTTCCGTTAGAACTTAACGGTTTGTTTGTCATGACAGGTGGGACCCATATATGGAATTGACAATTTTACCCTTGCCTCTCCTTGTGTTGCCCCTGCCTCTCTGGTGCGACACGAACAAAGCATCCCCCGAGCGCTTTCTTCTCTTCTTCTCCCTGGAACCCTAAGCTCGCTAGCACCACTGATCCGGCTGTGCAGGACGTCGCCGACCGGATCTGCAGGGCACAGAGCAGCTGCCGCGGACGAAGGGCGCCAGCGCGGCCCCTGCCGCCTTGTGCGCAGGGCACCGAAGCGAAGGGCGCCAGCACGGGCCGCCACCGACACGTGCGCAGGGCACCAACGCGAGTCGCCTCATGTCCTTTTTTTTTGGAGAAGTCCAGTTTGCACCCCCGAACTATCGCAGAAGTCTGATTTTCAATCTTTAACTATAAAACCGGATAACATAGGCCATTCAACTGTCAAAACCGTACAAATTTGTACATTGAGGTGGTTTCCAAGGTGGTTTTACATTTTGTGAGAATTAAAATATTCAAATTTAAACTAAAATATTCATAAGTAATTCATTTTAGATCAAAAAATATGAAAGGGGTATCAAAAGTTTTTTAAAAATATAATCTATCTATTGCCATGATACATCTGAGTAATTCAGATCAAATTTTTTTATTTTCATAATATTTGTTTGCTTTTAGTAAAGCCTATTATTTTTGAATAACTAAGCTTCAAATAGAGCAATAATAGATAGGTCACACTTTTAGAAAAAAATTTGTACTAGTTTCATATTTTTCTGATTTAAAATGAATTAGATTTTATTTTTTAGATCTAATTAGAATTTTTAATATTTTTTGAAAATACAAAACCACCTTGAAAACCACCACAAGGTTCAAATTTGCACGGTTTCAATAGTTGGATGGCCTATGTTATCCGGTTTTGTAGTTCAAGATTGAAAATCGGACTTCTGCGATAGTTCGAGAGGGTAACTCAGACTTTTCCTCTTTTTTTTTTTGCCTCATGCGACTAGCAGCAGCATTGCAGGTCCTTTTTTTTTTTGCCTCATGCGCCTAACAGCAGCATGGTCATGATTTTTTTTTTGTCTTTTTTTTGTTGTCTCATGCGCCTAGCAGCAGCATTGTCACGGTCCTTTTTTTTTTTGCTCATGCGCCTAGCAGCAGCATGATTTTTTTTTGTTGCCTCAAGCGCCTAGCACCCGCTTGGCACAGGTCTCTTTTGTTTCTCGGGTCTGTTCACCCCACAAGGCAATAGAGGGTAAAATAGTCTTTGTACATCTCCGTTAGTCACTGTTAGTCACTATTCCATCCAAAATGGTACACAGGTAAAAAAAAGTTCGCGTGATGGTACACAGATATCTTCGAACTTTTCAATAGTATATGCATAACCTTGAATTTTCGTAATGATATACACTTAAAAGAATCTGAAGAAAAAGGGTTGGGCGAAAAGCTTAATCCGTAGCCAGCGGCTCTCTCGATTTTGACATAAAAAAGGGGGTGTTTCTGGTGTAGAAGCAGAGGAGATGTGCGGAATTCTATATTCTTTTGCAGAAACAGTTTGGCGATACTCCTTTGGTGGAGGAGAGTCAAAGTGGGAAACAAACACGAGAAACAAAAATATCTACAGACCGAAAGCAAACTGCTAACAGCATCTCAAACTGGAACCGGATGTGGTGACTATTTATTCATATTTGTTGGGAAAGACAATTTAGTTATTTTGATTGTGTGTGTATGCATCGACCCAACTATACGTAGCAAATTTATTTCCTTGAAAATTTACACAGCAGATTGGAACGACTTGGACAAACCCACTCAAAACCACGAAAGTTATACACTGAAAGCAATCGAATCCACCTTTTGTTTTCTCAAAGAACCAACGGCGGGAGTAGCCTTCCTGGACTTAATTCAGTTGACAGTCATTAAAGCTGCTCCCTCCGGTCTTCAAATACACTATGACCTATCCTAGATATGTCTAGTCCACAAAATCTAGTTTTCACCATCACAATCTTTATAAATAGTTGAGAAATTGTATCTGCTCAAAACTTCTATTAGCTTTGTGGTCAAAGCAGTGTGTTGGTGATAGTGTCACCATTTGAGAACTGCTGGTTTTATGACAGGCATGGCGCCCCGGACTACTGCAGGGAGCAAGCAAGGGGGACAAGCAAGCGCAAAACAAGATGCATCAGGACACTGAATCCACTTGTCATGCGTCCTTTTCTTCATTTGGGCTGCTGGGATGGATAACACTTCCCTTTCCCTTCCCTTGTACTACTTTCTCTGGGTTGGGCAGGGCTTGGATGGATGAATCTTTATATATTTTTTATATATAATATTTTCCGATTTTGCAAAAAAAAAATACTGGTAAACGACTTTGCAAATATACACTTGCTTTTGTTGGGCCTGGATGGCTACCTTATTGGGCTAACTCAATGTGTTACTTCACTAACCCAAGGACTTTTTTCATTTTTATATTTAAAAAAATTAAAATTTCAAAAATATATGGCGGTTTCGAAAAATTTCAAAACTATACCCCTGTCGCCCCCTGCCTGGGCGACAGGGGGCCTGTCGCCCCCTGGATGGGCGACAGGACGTAAATGTAAAAAAAATTTACATTTAGGTCCTGGCACCCGGGACGCATTAAACAGCGAACTTGTAAAATCGATATAAAATCGTAGAAAAATCGAAAAAATACAAACTCAACTGTTCTGGATTCTATGAAACAAGATCTACAACTTTTGTTATATAAATTTTTTCATTTGATCAATGTATCTTGCTCTATTTTAAATACTAGTTTAATGCACTTTTATTTAAATCTCAAGATCCATCCTTTGGATGCAGGTCACCTTTGGCTAGAGTGTTTCATATGGTGAGAATAGGCTTGTACAAAATTGGTAGATCCAGAAAATATTTCTAGAATAAGTTTTTAAATTAAATCTTGTAATATGTCTAGTTTAAATGGATTATTTATCCATGCTGCTATACTGAGTTTTAGAAGCCATAACTTTTACAGTACCATTATTTTATTTGTTAAGAGTTATAAAAAAAGTTTGATAAATTTTAGATAAGCACAACTAGACCAAATGAATTATGACTAAGGTAAATGCATTAAATCAAGAAAAATAGTTCTTGTACCTAGAAAAATTTGAAATAATTTATTTGGTCTAGTTGTGCTTATCTAAAATTTACCAACCTTTTTTTGTAGCTCTTAGGAAATAAAATAATGGTACTATAAAAGTTATGACTTCTAAAACTCAGTATAGCAGCATGGATAAATAACTCGTTTAAAGTAGACATATTGCAAGATTTAATTTAAAAACTTATTCTAGAAATGTTTTCTGGGCCTACCAATTTTGTACAAGCCTATGCTTACCATATGAAACACTCTGGCCAATGATGACATGCATCCAAAAGATGGATCTTGAGATTTAAATAAAAGTGCATTAAACTATTATTTAAAATAGAGCAAGATACATTGATCAAATGAAAAACTTTATATAACAAAAGTTGTAGATCTTGTTTCATAGAATCCAGAACAGTTGGGTTTGTATTTTTCCAATTTTTCTACGATTTTATATCTATTTTACAAGTTCACTATTTAATACGTCCCGAGCGCCAGGACCTAAATGTAAATTTTTTTTTACATTTAGGTCCTATCGACCAGCCAGAGGGCGACAGGCCCCTGTCGCCCAGGAAAGAGGCGACTGGGGTATAGTTTTGAAATTTTTCGAAACCGCCATATATTTTTGAAATTTTAATTTTTTTTAAATACAAAAATGAAAAAAATCCCTAACCCAACATATATAGGGCTGAAGTATTGCAAGGCAAGGCAATCAAGATCCAACAGGCTGGGCCATGACGCCGTCTCCATGGGCAACAGCCCAACAGAAGACTATGGGCCCTCTAGCACGCCTTCATTCAGCCTGTCCTTCGCCTGTCGTTTATTTCTTTTGTCACAAGCCAATGAAAGAAATCACAAAAAATTCAGTGATGGTAATTACACTTCTTGATTCAAAAAACGCAAAAAAATGAAGTTCACGACAAACCTCTGACAAAGTTGTAAACATGCAATCTCGCACAAAATGTGAATCTTGCTTTCCATTTTCTGATGTAAACCTTTTTTGTGGCTGTGATTCTAGTCTCTTTCACTTAAAAAAATAGACGAATAAAAGGAGGGATTCATAAAGACAGCAGTCAACCTGAATGTGCTAGTAGCAGGCAATGCCTGTTTCAGGTTGATTTGATGTTCCCCATGCCATGCCGGGCCCTGTTTGGTTCAGAGTAGTGCTACTTGCAAAAAAAAAATCTTCCATGCATGAAGTATTAAATAAAATTTATTTGCAAAATCTTTTCACATATAGATTTAATTTTTCGCGACGAATCTAATGATCCTAATTAATCTATGATTAGCTACAGTATAGCTACAGTACCATCGTCTAATCATGCAGTCAAAGACTTCATTAGATTCGCCTCGTGAAATAGCACAGGATTCTAGAGTTGATTTTGTAAATTACCTTTATTTAATACCCCTAATTAATGCTACTTGTGCTACTTGAAACCAAACAGAGCCTCTTGAGCTCAACAGTAGTTAGCTTGGACTTGTCCTGTCCGAGCTTCATTTAGCAGAGATCACAGAGCATGCTTGCTTTGCTCCACTCCTTGCTGCTCCCCTCCTCCATCGCCATGTTTTGACCGCCTGCAGTTTCGTTTGGCCATCATGCATGACATGGCCGTTCACGAATCATGGCCATTCCCCTGTCAGGCATCATGGGCTGAGCCATCCTGAGAGCAGGTATTATAAGAGACTGGGAGCCGGCTGAGATCCGACGTGGGGAGGAGAGAGAGCATGAGCGGGCGGCGGCCGAATCGCCCGCTGGTAGTTGGCAAAGACGCTCGCACTCTCACTGCAACGCATTAAAAGCGAGGGCTGCGACCTGCTGAGCGCGGGCTCCCAGCCGGCAGCCGGCTGGTACCATAAAACTTGCTCTGAGGGCCTGGACTGAACCAGCTGGGGATAATACAAAGACAGGCAATTCCCCAGTGATGTGATCGCTGTGTGCGTAAAGGTGCGCTGTAACACAATCACCACTCGAGCTGATAGATGTCTGACTTATCCTGAAAATCGCCAGTGTGGACTTGCAGGCTGCTTTCAAGACCATTTCGGTGGCGGTGGCGGCAATGGAGCCCAGCGCTCGATATGATCGTAGTGGGCCAATCAGCCAATGGAGCCCAGCGCTACAATTTCCAAGGCTAAATCGATTCCAATCTTTTCTGTTTCCGGGACGAACCAGTTCCATGGATTCATAGTTTCCTTGGTCCTTTGAAACTGAAGATAACTAGTACCTGCAGACTTGCAATTTCAATTGCTGTTGTACGAGCCGGTGGCGATTCTTCAGACATGACGCGACAGATAGCTATTTCAACCGGGCGGACCATCGGTACTCGTGCATTAGATGCTAAGAAGCTCTCTGCAGCGTCACATGAATCGTCGGTGGTGGTTCTTGTGAGTTAAGCAGAGCGGCATGGTAGAGCTGCAGCTGCAGCATGGATAAGCTCTGCCGCTGCTAGTGTCAGTCAGGGCGGCTGTTGTTTGCGTTCCTCCCTTCCCCGGACCTGCACGCGAAACGCCGACAGCGAAATCATGCACGCTAGTTTATTGTACTAGATGCAAGTAGCGCTTTGGATCCTGGAACTCGGACAAGCCAATCCAGGGCGGTGCTGCTTGTACTCGGAGGGTTTTCCCTTCTTTCCAAAGGCGGTGCTGCTTTTTCTTTGCGCAAAGGGAGATGGTTTCTGTGCAAAATATCAGTCATTATCAAAGAGCAGTCTTATTATCTGTCTGTTCTTCTTTCCCGGACCAGAGATTTGTGCTCTAAGATACCAACTATTGGCAGACTTAACGATATTATGCTGCTCTTGCAGTTTTATTCAGCTATTCAGTTTTGTTTTCTGATTCAGTAATTGGAACTCTAGATCAAACAAATAGATGAATGAATCGGACGGGTTCAAGTGTGCTACTCTAACCTCTGTATATATACGGCGTGCTGTCAGCTTCGGTATGGCGATCCGTCTGTCTGTCCATGCAGCTTAAGGCAAGGGTTGCTGCGCACCGGAGTGGAGGGGAACCTGAAAGTTCAGTGCTTGGCCGCATGCCAGCTTCAGAAGTTTAGATATATCTATTATCTTATTATTTTACCAACAAACGGAGTCTTTACGTTCGCTCTCAAGACCTAAAAATTTCTCCGTTAATCGGAGAAAAATAAAAATAAAAATAAAAATTACCTACTACTGCCATTATGATAAAATTAGCCCAAAATACCCCTGTGCCTAATTAAAAATCACCCACCAATGCCATTATGCCATTTAGCTAACAACAATTAATCAAAATAAAACAAAAATAAGAATAATTATATGCATAATATTATTAAAGCTCAACAAAATCAAATTGTTATTATAAATAGATCATATTTGAATTGTTTTAACCAACAATAAGATATAATTTACGATAATGAACAGAGTGATGTATGGTAAAAAATAGTATAATCTTTAAGTAAGGATACAACGACATACGATTTTTTGAATTTTCAATACAAGCCGCGCAAATGTGCGGGCTATACGTCTAATTATACAAGAAAGCCTTCAGATCACCTAGTCTTGTCTCATTTGCCGTGTAAACTGCTCGCCTCTCTGATCCATCTGATCTACAGTGCCTCAAACATTCAACGTGTTTCGTTTGCCACAGAAGAATTTGCCCTCTTTATGTTTCTGATAATAAAGAGCAGTCAATTATTGTGAGCGATGCTTTTTCGTTATGTTTTTCTTTATATAATTTGTTCCTGTCATCATATGTTCTTTTTACCGGTTGCACAATAATTGTCTCTCGGTGACTAGGCCAGTTTCCAGCTCACCCCCGTTGATAGGTTGGCAGCTTGCATGCACTGTAAAGGCGAGCTGAGTTCTGAAAATTTTGTCTTTGCAGAAAGCATGTTTTGACTTGTATGAGCAACTTCCAGGCAACGCTGGCTGCAAACAATCATGGAGTTGAGAACAGGGAGAAATTTGTCCAGACCTCCAAGGCGATTGACCCAACAATACGTTCATGGCACAAGAAATGCAAAAGAGAAAAGTGGGGTTATTCAGATGCCTTCATAAATCATAATAGTGTTGCAAACTGATCGCACTGTGCAACAGCTCAGAACACCTAGCAAGTGACACAGCAGCTTCAAATTAATAATGCAGGTCAATTAGTTGACCCTGATACATGTTGTGCCTTTGGAAACCGGGAGATGTTCTTCAGTCATTATGACGCTAGGTTACTCTACTCTGATTGCCATAGCGAGTGTTTTCTAGTAAGCTTGCCTCTAAGCATGCTCTTAAAGCCAAGCTAATGGAAAGTTTGACCTACAGGAGGCACTGTTGTAGTATAATAATTTTCAGGTGTTAGTGCTGTCGAATCGAATCACCCCTATTTCTTCCTAATGCTGGCATTGATGATCACAGTAGACTGATGGACCACAATCAGCTGCATTTTAACACATACTCCCAGTTAATGTTTCTTTTTTGCCTTGGATCCATCCCAATTAACTAAGAACATATTGCAATATCTGGATGGATACTTCGGTAGCCATGTTCAGCAGAGGCTATAATATTAAGGCCTTGTTTAGTTTACTTTGTATTTTGCGTTTTTGCAAGGAAATCTTCAATATTTGAAGCATTATGGTGCATATATAGCTCTTGTGCTCAAGGTGAGGAACGGAAGACTTGCCTTGAGAAAAAATTCAAAAGGGGTCATCGGCATAAGAATCCCGGTTGAGGCCGCGACATGGCCTGCATCACGGCATGGAGCTGAAACAAATTACACTAAAGGACTCTCTGCACGAGGCTGCCGTTGAATCACAGCTTTACAAACGCCACCGCACAATCGAGCTTCGTCTGAATTATATTTCAGGGAGGTGTCAACTGACACTGTTTAGTGTTTACATGCATAGAGTGAGGATACACTCTATAGCACACTCCCAAGACACAGGTAGAGGCCCTGTGCAATTTTTGAATTGTTTTGTGTTGGTGTGAGATCAATGCCGAGTAGTGGGAGAAGAGTATCTTGTCACTACCTAGAGCTGCAATAGTTCTTTTGTTTGTGGTGTTGCCAACGTTCAATAACACACGCTACAATCCAAACTAGAGGTCAAATTCTTTCTGTCTTTTGAGACTGAAAGTGGAGGTCAAAAATTCGGCCGCCTTCAGAGTCGCATGGGGAAGTGAGTCCAGTTTAATGGCGTTTTTTTTCTTGGCCACTCGCCAGTGTAGTGTAGCCACCTACTGCTACAGTACCTCTGTCGGTTTTCAACGTCTCATGAGTTCATTCATACTGCAAGATAGAAATGAGAGGAAATAATAACACTACAAGAGCTACTCCTATATTTCGGCCCTATGTGGCAGAGCTCCGGCTCCGGCTCCAAAACGGGCTCCGGCCGGAGCTCTGCCAAACGGTGTATTTTGCATTAGCTCCCAGCGTGGGGCTGCCCCTGGAGCCCCTCGCGGCTTCCACATGCGAGGAGGAGCCCCAAAATGTAGCTCCGCGCGGCTCCTCCGGCTGCTTCATCGCGATTGTCATCTTTCCCCCCGGTTTCGCTACGCTCGCCTCCTCCCGCGTTACCCCGGTCACTTCGCACGATCCGCTTCCTCAAGGCGCTACGGCTGCAGCAAGCCCGGTGGCGGATGGCGCGGCCGGCTGCCGGAGGCCGCGTGGCGACGGGCGGGGCGAGCTGCGGGAGGCGTGCGCGGCGGGCGAGGCCAGCTATGGGCGGCGGATGGCGAGGCCAGCTGCGGCCTGTGCGGGAGGCGCGTGGGGCAGCTGTCGTGGAGGCGGCTTGCGGGCTCCGAGGAGGCCGGAGACGAGCATGGAGGCTGGTGCGGCGAGTTCGGGAGGCAGGGGGTGCCAGGAATCAGGAGGTGACTGTGAGCCCGTGAAGAAGGATAAGGTGGAGAGAGAAAGGAAGGAGAAAAATAGGAAGAAAATGGAAAAAAGGAGAAGAGGGTATTATGGTCATTTCATATTTCCTTTATATTTTAAAAGGTAAATGGAGCTGTTTTGTCAAACATTTTTCCAAAACAGCTTCAGCTCCACCATAAAAGCCGCTCCACCAACGGAGCCAGAGCTGTTTTTGAAGGAGCCGGAGCCCTGCCAAATAGGCCCTTCAAGTTATGGCAACACCAAAGAGCCAAGCTTGAACCATGTTTGCAACACCACGGGTAGTTCTAAAAACGTTGCTGTTTCTTCAACGGGAATGAAAAAATTCTAGTCTAAGGGTCTCTGTTTAGATCCCAAGTTTTTACACCAAAAAACATCACATCGAATGTTTGGACGCATGCATAGAGTACTAAATGAAGTCTATTTACAAATTTTTTTGCATGGATGGGCTATAAATCATGAGACGAATCTAATGAGCCTACTTAATTCACAATTTGCAACAGTAATGCTACAGTGCCTATCCGTTAGATATAGATTAATTACCATCATTAGATTCGTCTCGCGATTTACAACCCATCTCTGCAAAAAAGTTTATAAATATACTTCATTTAGTACTTCAAATTAGTAAGATTCCGGTCCCAAAATTTTTGGGCACGTCATCTAAACACGGCCTAAATATTTCACTTGTCTGTTTGATCCCTTCTTACTTTCAACAAATTTTCATCTAAAGGCCACCTCTAATAGTTAGAGTTACTCCCTCCACTACTCAGATTACTGTCATTGAAGTAGAACCAGATGTTTCCAACATATGAAAATAATCAGAACAACTATGATATTATTTTTGTAACATAGGGTATGATATGAAAGATAGAAAAAAAAAACATAATTTCAACGAGAAAAACAGACAGGAAGATACGAAGACGAGTTAAATGAGTCGTGCATGGGTTTGTGAAGTGGATAAATAATTTATGTTTGCAAAGGTAATATAGGAGTAGTTAGTATAAAACCCATTTGTCAGATTCTGTTGTAACGTGCGTTGAGCCCTTTGCTTTGTAAATGAGCGCCTATACAATTATTTTGCGCATTTTCATTGTTTCTTCGTAATTTGTAAAGGAGTTGCACAAATATGCTGTCCTAAAAATAATTCATAAAAAGGTATGGTCCTGCATGTGCTTGCGATGTGATTTTTTTTTGGAACACACATTTTTAAGCAAAAGTACGAGTTTGGAAAACCTGCATTATGCACTGAACAGTAGCTTACTTCCTCGATCATCTCCTTCGCCATCAGTGGGAAAAATCCAGGCTTACTGTTATACTGAGGAGTGAAGACACTGAATTTCCATTCAGAAACAAATAAATACCCAAAGATCTCATCTATAGAATCTATAAAAGATTTGGAAACTTGAATAAACTAGGCGTTCAGAAACAGAGAGGTTTAGGAATCTCCAGTCCTGTAGTTATATACTCGATGAATCAAAAGGCATAAAGTGAATGCCAATTAAGCTTATAAATATCTCAGTTGACAAGGCGACAACGATAGTTGATTGTGCAGGAGTAAAGAAATGGAACTTGTTTGGGAGCTCGATCGACTTGCCCATATGCGTACACGAGCGATCGCTTTGATTTGTCTAATCAATAATCATGCACCCTGATTCCATGTTCTGTGTGTGTTCTGTGTGAGATCAAAGGCAAGCTAGCACTGTGTGTTAATTAGGTGACGAAAAGGGTCTGGTTCTTAGGGGAGGTGTTCGTGCACACGAGTGGGCAGCCGGCCGGACCCAGGAAACCAGGTGTCCCCTGAGCAATTGAAAATTCCAAAAGGCTTTCGGCTACGACGAGCCACCAGGGTGGCAATTGGTCGGGTCACCGTACCTTGCAAAATCTTACTACTATCTTACTGACGAAAATTAATGCAACAAATTTGCGTTGTAGTTCTACACTTCTAGTATTTGCATCACCATGCCTCTATTTGAAATAATTGCTTATTATGATAGAAAACATCTGGTTTGTTTAGCTGGTTTGTCAGCCAGCAAGTCAGTAGTGTTTTTCTCTCATACTAAATCAGCATTAGCCAGCAATAGTTTTCTCTTATAGCAAATCAGCACCAGCTACCAGCCACAACCAGTCGAACTGAGCAACATGTAATTCTTTCTATTCGAAACAATATATTTTTATTATATAATGTGGTCAAAGTGCAATGTTGAAACCGTTTTGATATCCTAGCAGGTTTATACTGTACTATTTGGGATGGGAGGGTATATGTGGTTTTTCCTCTGGTAGAGCAGGAAGAAGTGGAGTACAACGTATATATGCTCTTTCTGGAAATCTTGTACTACTAGATCAATCATCAGTGAAACGACTCGATTCAGACAGACAGACAGGCTTTCAGGCCAAACTATTGTGCTAATCACAGACTGAGGATGTGCCTTTCCTTCAGATCAACCAATAATGTACTGCACTTAGCAACTACTTGTGGCACCTTTTAACCACCAGTGACTCGAATTTCATAATTCTCTAGTTGCAGACATAGCCACATAGGAAGTACTTGAACACGGCCTCAATATCTAGTTTATCCCCCACCGGCAGGATGCAAAAGTTGGCTTTAATTCGGGAGGGTTTGGAGCTTGATGCGGACAAGAACAGGCGCCAAACAGCCGCATCGCACCCACTAGGCCAGGCTTGGTATCCCACTGTACGTGTTGATGCTGCTGCCACTGCTTGTCCCCGTGGACATGTGCGCCCCTCCATCTCCATGGCGGGGTGGCTGCGCCTGTCTCGCGGCTGCTTTCCGCGTACTGCCCGGTACGGCCATCGCCCGGAAATGCGAATAAAAATGCCGGGGTGATGCTGATAATGTTTAGTTTTTGTTTAGCAGACTGATGATCGAGAGCTGATGACAGACAAAGATGGGTGATAGAGGAGCGGTTGTTTGCATGTATCCTGGAAGATGCTCTTGTGCTGAAAGCTTTTTCGTCACATGAATGGGCCGGAGTTATGAGGAAAAGTTCAATTATGAGCTTATTATGATGGGTGATTTTCGTAGGTGTCAAACGTTCCGTGCATTGTTTGATCTGCATGCAGATGCGACGCAGAACAGCCTGTTTGTGTTTGTGTTTGTGTTTGTGTTTTTTTTTTTGGCGTTGTGAATACCCCGGGAAAAAAAGAAAGAAAGAAAGAAAGGGAAGGAAGGAAGAAAGGCAGAAACTTGTCATGGTTTTGTGGGGCATCTTGATGGGCAACTTTATGATTGAGTTAGAATGCATGATTTGTAGTGATCAGCACACGTATGACGACACTGCCAGCAGGGTTCATTGCAAGTCAATCCACACCAGGGCCGATGACTGAAGAAGAAACAGTGCAGTACCCTATCAGTTAGTGGAGCCGTAGTGCAAATTAAAGTGATGCGGTGCTATACAATTCAGAGTGACCTACCTACTACCTATCAGTTGAGTAATACTATACTACATGTAATACTCTCGAGCTGCGCCGCGGCGACCGGACGGGAACGCCCCGGCTGCTGGGGAAAAGAAAAAAAACCCGGTCCGGCGCCGCAATCGGGCACGGGCGTCGTCCACGTGCGCCCGCGCCGGCGACGATTCCGGGGTCCGCCCCGCCGTGGAATCGAACGATCGAGAGCTTAAACTACACGGCCGAGGCCGACGACGCCCTGCACGATCGGCGGCACGACCGGATCCGCGCCACGGTGGCCGCAAATATTTCGGCCACACGCGGGGAGTTACCTGCTTGGCGTGGCACTGCCAGTGCGAAAAGCTTCCGCCTTTCGGGGGATCGATGAAGAAGTCGCGGGCCCCGGCGGGCAGCCACCGGGGAGTCAACCAACAAACCAACCGGGCCCGCCGTGTATAGCTGGCCAGAGGGGCTAAGTCTGCTGGGCCGGCACGGGCACGGCCTGAGAATCCACCATAGCAAGAGAGATAATGAGGCTCTAATGATTGGGAAAACGTACTTTAAAAGCTAAATAAATAGCTCTTGGATCCAAACATATTAAAAACTATTTTATTAAAGAGATATTTGCTTGAGCTAATTAGCTCTAGTCCAAATAACTCTGGTCTTTAGATCCAAACACAACCATCGTGTGAATTAGAATTACTAGTACACGCGCCGTAGGTGGAGCCGGCAGATCGACGACGAGCATCGGAGCGAGAGAATCTCCACCGACAGATGGGCCGGTTCGTACGTGCCGTCAATTTACTCCGTGACTGCTCGTACGTGCGTGCGTGCGTATCCAGAGAGAGCACTACTACAGAACAGGCCTTTGTTTCAGGTCATTTGTCCCGGCAGCCTTTGGGCCCGGGACAATAGGTGGCTTTTGTCCTGGGTCCAACGGCTAGCCGGGTAAGCAGGGGGGGCAAGGCCTTTTGTCCCGGTTGTATCCACCAACCGGGACAAAATGGCCAAATTTTGTCCCGGTTGGTGGATACAACCGGGACAAAAGGGTACGCGGGCCTTTTGTCCCGGTTGGATCCACCAACCGGGACAAAATGCCCCCATTTTGTCCCGGTTGGTGTCTCCAACCGGGACAAAAGGCTTTGGCCCCCTTATCCCCTTCCCTATCCCCCGCCCGAGCCATTCAGCTCACTTGTTTCTTGCTGTTCTCGGCTCGGGAGGGAGGAGTTCTTGCTCATTTCTTCACCACATTTGTGAAGATCTTTGATTCCCCGTCCATCCATCGGCGCTAAAGGTTTGGGGCTTGTTTTTCTCTTCTTCCTTGGCTTTTATAGCTCATTTCATGCTTTAGAAATAGAGAAAATGTGTAGCTAGCTCATTTCTTGGACATTTAGCTAGATTGCATATGTAGGTGTGATTTTCTTTTAGATTTAGATGAGTATGTGGATAGTAGAAAATTTTAGAATGAGTGTAGACACTTCATGTGATGTACTTGTATACATGACCATATTGTGGATAGTTGATTTTTGTATTCATGAATGAATTAATGAAATGAGTATATTAGAATTTTTGTAATATGAATGAATTATTCATGAATGTATTTATTCAGTACTCTAGTGTAATTAGAGATTTCTTGAGGATTAATGATACATTTCGTCTTTTTTATATGATTTCATTGTTATTTGCAAGAGTTATTAATCTGGAGAGAGTTGCGCCGGTGGGGTTGTTGACCGTTAGAGCATTATGCGTTCCAACGCAAGGACGGTTGAAAACCTATGTGTTGTTGACCAAATTTTTAAATTTCATGTATAGTACTCCTTTGTTAAGTTCTGTAATAGATTAAGTACTCCTTTTAATTAATCAAGATGTATGATGGATATTGCATATCTTTTAATCATTCATGTTATGTTACATTTAATTTAATTTAGGTTTGATATATTTTATTTATTCGATACGTGTAAAGAATTCAAATAGATTTATTTAAAATGCAGATGGACCGGCAATGGATGTACAATGCTGACCGACGTTCGAAAGAATTCATTGATGGCCTGCATTATTTTTTGTCTGTGGCTGAGGCAAACAAGCAGAATGGTTTTATGTGCTGCCCGTGTGTTCATTGCAATAATAACAAGGATTACTCATCTTCAAGAATCCTACACAGCCACATTTTCGCAAATGGTTTCATGAAGAAGTATGTTTGTTGGACAAAGCACGGAGAACAGGGGGTTACCATGGAAGACAATGAAGAAGAAGATTTTGACGACCACTTTCCCGGGAATGCTGGAATCGGTGCATTAGATGACGATATTCTCATGGAAGAGCCCGAAGTAGATGTAGCAGAAAATGATCCCAGCGACGATCTAGGGCAGGCATTGCACAATGTGCAGGCAGACTGTGAGAGTGAAATGGAGAGGTTGAAGTTCCAGAAGTTGTTAGAGGACCACCATAAGTTGTTGTACCCAGATTGTCAAAATGGATTTAAGAAACTTGGCACCACCTTGGAGTTGCTGCAATGGAAGGCGACAAATGGGGTATCCGACAAGGGATTTGGTGAATTACTCAAACTTGTTAAAAAAAATGCTTCCTAAGGACAATGAATTGCCTGCCACAACGTATGAAGCCAAACAACTTGTTTGCCCTTTGGGACTGGAAGTGCAAAAGATACATGCATGCCCCAACGACTGCATCCTCTACCGAGGCGAGTACGAGAATTTGGATGCATGTCCCGTATGCAGTGCATTGCGTTACAAGATTAGAAAAGATGATCCTGGAGATGTCGAGGGGGAGCCTCCCCGGAAGAGAGTTCCTGCGAAGGTCATGTGGTATTCGCCTATAATACCACGTTTGAAGCGTCTGTTTAGAAATAAAGATAATGCTAAGTTGATGCGATGGCATAAAGAGGAATGCAAGAAAGACTCGATGTTGAGACACCCCTCTGATGGGTCGCAGTGGAGAAAAATAGATAGAACATACCCTGAATTTGATTTGGATGCGAGAAACATAAGGTTCGGTTTGAGTACGGATGGCATGAATCCTTTTGGTGAGATGAGCAGTGGTCATAGCACTTGGCCTGTGACTCTTTGTCTGTACAATCTTCCACCATGGCTCTGCATGAAACGAAAGTTCATCATGATGCCAGTGCTTATCCCGGGTCCAAAGCAGCCCGGAAATGACATTGATGTGTACCTAAGACCATTGGTCGAAGAACTCTTATTGCTCTGGGGCGATGAAGGTGTACGGATGTGGGATGAATACAAACAGGAAAACTTCAACCTACGAGCATTGCTGTTCGTAACGATCAATGACTGGCCTGCTCTTAGTAACTTGTCAGGACATTCGAACAAGGGATACAAAGCATGCACACACTGTTTAGATGATACCGATAATATATGGTTGACTCACTGTAAGAAGGTTGTATACATGGGTCATCGTCGGTTTCTTCCCATCAGGCATGCGGTACGAAAGAAGGGCAAGCATTTCAAAGGCCAAGCGGACCACCGAACAAAACCGATGCACCGTAGTGGTAAAGACGTCTTCAACATGGTAAAAAATCTAGAAGTTATTTTTGGAAAGGGATCTGGTAGCCAACCTGTTCCGAACGAAAACGGAATGACGCCCATGTGGAAGAAGAAATCTATATTTTGGGAGCTACCATATTGGGAAGTCTTAGATGTTCGTCATGCAATTGATGTGATGCACCTCAAGAAGAATTTTTGCGTCAACCTGATAGCATTCTTGGGAGTGTACGGAAAGACAAAAGATACAGTAGAAGCACATCAAGAATTGCAACGTATGGAAGAACGAGATGCCTTACATCCACAACAGCGAGATAATGGACGACAATACTTAAGTCCTGCCAGCTATACTCTTAGCAAGGAAGAGAAAGAAACCATGTTTGACTGCTTGAGCAGTATAAAGGTTCCATCTGGATACTCATCAAATATAAAAGGAATCTTAAATTTGGCAGAGAAGAAATTTACAAATCTCAAGTCCCATGACTGCCATGTGCTTATGACCGAACTTCTTCCGGTTGTGCTGCGGGGGATTCTGCCTGATAACGTCCGGTTAACCATCGTGAAGATATGTGCCTTCCTCAACGCAGTTTCTCAGAAGATAATTGACCCGGAGAATTTGATAAAGCTGCAAAACGATGTGGTGCAATGTCTTGTTGGCTTTGAGCTGATATTTCCACCATCTTTCTTCAACATCATGACACATCTTCTAGTGCACCTTGTCAAAGAGATTGATATTCTCGGACTAGTATTTCTACACAACATGTTCACATTCGAAAGGTTCATGGGGGTACTCAAGAAATGTGTTCGTAATAGAGCTCGTCCAGAAGGAAGCATCGCCAGTGCCTACGGAACTGAGGAGGTCATTGACTTTTGTGTTGACTTTATTGATGACCTTAAACCGATTGGAGTCCCTGAATCGCGATATGAGGGGAGACTAACTGGAAAGGGTACATTAGGAAAGAAATCTTATGTCTGCACATATGATTTCTCATTCAAAAAAGCGCATTATACGGTTCTTCAACAATCATCCTTGGTTGACCCATATATCGAGGAACACAAGAAAATTCTGCTCTCCAATTTCCCGGAAAAGTCTGAGGCATGGATTACACGTGAGCACATGAATACTTTCTGCAGCTGGTTGCGGAAGCATCTAATGCATAACATGGATATAAGTGAACAACTGTTCTTATTGGCTAGGGGACCATCTTGGAATATCTTAACATACCAAGGGTACGAGATAAATGGAAACACATTTTATACGATAGTCCAAGATAAAAAGAGTACCAACCAAAACAGCGGTGTTCGTATGGATGCCACGGACAATAATGGAGAAAAGACACATATTACGGCTACATTGAAGAGATATGGGAGCTGGATTACGGTCCCAATTTCAAGGTGCCTCTATTTCGTTGCCAATGGGTTAAGCTATCTGGAGGAGGGGTAACAAAAGATGAGTATGGGATGACAATAGTTGATCTCAACAATCTTGGGTATAGAGACGAGCCATTTGTCCTAGCCCAGGATGTCGCTCAGGTTTTCTACATTAAGGACATGTCCAGCAAGCCAAAGAAGGGGATAAACAAGCAAAAGGATGAGCCTAAGCGACACATAGTTCTATCAGGAAAGAGAAACATCGTTGGAGTGGAGGACAAGACAGACTTTTCAAAAGAATATAATAATTTTGTTGCCATTCCACCTTTCGAAGTAAATGCTGATCCATGCATCCTGCTAGCCAATGATGATGCTCCATACTTGCGCCGTGATCATAATCAAGGGACATTTGTGAAGAGAAAGTCTGTTACCGCTAATCCTTCATGTACTTGAATCATTTTATATTATTGTATAAAAACATAATCGCAATTCGAATACTTTTATTATATATGTACTGTACAATTATACTTTATGTGTTATATATATTATTTTATAAATTTTTCACTTAATTACTAGACTCAATTATAATTTTCATTCAATAATGGATTACTCAACTAATTTTATTTATTTCATGAAATTACATTCACATTAACACACTATACTCTCTCACTAACACACACAATCTCACTAACACACACTATCTCTCAAACTCACACACTACTCATTAATATCATGAAATTGCTTAATTTTATCTAAAATTCAATTTTTAAACGTTAATATCGTGATAGAATCCACTTTCTGTCGAAAAGCAACAGTTTGAAAAAAAATTCACCTAATATATTTTTGCATGGTCAAAATAACAAATATGATTTCAAAAAAGTTAGATATTTCATTGACCCAATCACTTGAATGAAAATTAATTATTTTTGTTGCGTGTATCAAGTTTATATAGAGATAAGAAATTTTGTTCCATAATTTTTGGAATCATAATTTTATTAACTGAATTAACAAATGAAAGCCAATTTTAAAAGAGAAGTAAAAAGAAACAAAAACAAACATAACATTAGGCGGGAACGAGGGAAAACGGGCCCCTTTTGTCCCGGGTGGTAGATCCACCCGGGACTAAAGGTGGGCCGCGGGCTGGGAATTTTCCCAGCCCGCCCAAAAACCCCTTTTGTCCCGGGTGAAGCCACGACCCGGGACAAAAGGTCCTTTTGTCCCGGGTCGTGGATTCACCCAGGACAAAAGGCCCCCCCATATATTTCCTTCCCTCCTTCGCCCTTCGCCCTTCCTCCCTCCCGCCGTCCGTTCCCCTGCTCCCCCACCGCTCGAGCTCCCCGAGCACCGCCGCCGTCGACGTCGCCGCCCAGAGCCCCGCCGCGCGAGCCCACGTCACCGAGCGCCGTCGTCCCTGCGAGCGCCGCCGCCGTTGACGTCCGCCGCCCTCGTCTTCGCCGCCCCCGGCCTCCACTGCACGCCGCCCTCGTCTTCGCTGCCCCCGGCCTCCACTGCACGCCGCCGCGCCGCCACCCTCTCCGCTGCGCGCCACCACGCCGCCAGCTCCCCGCCTCGTCGTCCAGGGCCGTGCCGCGCCCCTAGCTAGCTAGGTTTCCCCGCATTTTCTTTTTTCAATTCAAATTTTATGTTTATGTAGAATTCAATTATTAGAATTCAATTATCATGTATGAGTAGTGTTAATTTAATTTATTATATATTAAGTAGAATTCAATTATTAGAATTAGGTGCAAATTTTGTGCAAATGTTATTAGAATTCAATTTTGGATATATTATTAGAATTCAATTATGGATATATTAGTAGAATTCAATTATGGAAATATTATTAGAATTCAATTTTGGATCCAGGCGGAAAAGCAGCTGCGCTTCCACAGACGTCGCCGCCGCCGAGACCACGGGGATCCAGGCCGCAGTTGAAGCGTCGGCCCCGCAGCGATTTCCAGTGGATGAGATCACCCACCGGACACCTTGTGACCTGCAGACTGTCGTTAAGAACTTAATGTTCACTGTTGCGTACGGTACCGCCATGCCAACCGAACCAGGCGACGTGTACCACGGGCAGCAAATTCCGCCTAGATACACAAGAGTTGGCGTGGAGCAGGTGTGCCAGGGTTGGGAGACGCTCGAGCTTGATATTCCTGGAGGCGATGGGGAGAGGACACTAGCAGAAGCCATTCATGGCTACATCCTATGGGATAAGCGCTACATTGTCCTAAAGTCGGATGATCAAACACCAAGACCGGCATCTCAGCATGCCTCTCCAAGACCGGCATCTCCGCAAAACTCCCCAAGGGCAGCACTGTCTCGGCAAGGTTCACCGGCACATTCTCCATCACCATCATCTCATGCGCCGATGAACACTCAAGCGTCACCGTCGCCTCCATGGTCACCCCCTCCGCCGCCGGCAAAGAAGCAGAAACGGCCGCCGGCAAAGAAGGTAGCTGCACCGGCTAAGGAGCCTCCAAAGAAGAAGGAAAAGAAGAAGAAAACCAAGGAGGCTCCTATTAAACCCTAGGACATGAGCCTTGAAGAATGCGATCGGATAACTCAAGAAAGAGTTAAAGAGCACTTCAAGCCGAAGCCGAAGCCGGAGCCCGAGAAAGTGATAAATCCGATAGATTTGAAATTTTTTAAGGGAATGTGCGAAGCAAATAAGAGAAAATTCATTCCGAGAGACCCCCCTTCAGACTACGAACGCACAATTATCAAAACTACTGAGAAAAAGAAGAGACAATCAAAGTCGTCGTCGTCCGACGTTCCACAGCTCGGAGCCCAAAAGAAACAATCAATAGAGCCTCTCGTAGTGGGACAGACGACGCAAGAACAAGACTTTGTTACATTTTTGAAAGAATCAAACCTGACGGCCGCTCAGATTGCAGGGGGAGAAGATATTCCAAAGGCCGATGTGGTCGTCAAATGGACGTTTGGGATCGGCAAAACTCTTGTACCCCCCGAAGTAGTGTCTGTGCTTCCAACGCAAATGTATAAGCTGCACCAGCACTACATGCGTGCGATGGCCGATTGCATCTTCATGCAGGGCGCAAAGATTAAAGATGACGATTTCTTACGGGGGGAGGCCATTCTATGGATAAACTGGGAAGAAATTTACCAACTATTCCATCAGGAGGCCCTCGACATCTCTATGGTCGCCTTGTGGGTTCTGTAAGTATTTTACTCTCCTTACGTATTGTTTTGCATGATCTCAACATACTGATCTCTTGATTTATTCGGTATCATGTAGAATGGAGATACATACTTGCAGAAGAAAGGGATACTCTCACCTCGGCTTCATCGACCCAATTACTTGTAATTGGAGGCTTCTACGCGACAATACCGATGAGATATTCCAAATGTTGTTCAAGTACATAAGCGTTTATCACAACAAGCAAATGATATTGTTTCCTTACAACTTTGCGTGAGTGATTCCTTCCGTCTAACTCTTTCTATTCTGTAATCGAATTGTTTAAACCTTAACTACCAAGAACTGCCTCCGTATAATCTTGCAGTGAACACTGGGTCCTAATTGTCATAATTCCCGAGAAGAGTCTACTCGTGGTTATGGACTCATTGAGGAGACCTCCAGAACAATACGAAAATCTTCTTAACATGATGAAAAAATAATTCTACCACTACTCCGTCGGTGACCGATAATTTGAATCACTTTGTTACTTGACTATAATTGTTCTAATCATGCACAGGGTTTGGAAAGAATTCGCTAAAAATCATCCAGGCAAATTTGACAAGGAATTGAAGATCAAGACAGATTTTCCGGTACGCACTTGGATGATTCATTGCACGATTCATTAGTTTTATTATATATTCATGTAAATACCTGATAATTTCTTCTCTCTTAAAATGTATGAGGCAGAAACCAGGCACTGTATTGTGCGCATACTATGTATGCGAGAACATCCATGGTCTGGTAGGTCCTCCAAAGGGCTGGACAGATTGGGAGGAGGAAGTAAGTAAAAAATTTGTTAATATTTAAACTCGTATTTTAATTAGTCGAAATTAATTATCCCCTTTTTTCATAGGTCGGGGAGATGCGCGATAAACTCATACCGGAGGAAAAGATTATGGCGATTCAAGAACAATTCTCCGGATTTATTGTTGAGCAAGTCCTCGATCTAAAAGGCGAATTCTACTACGATGGAATATCTAATATTGACAATCACAGCAAATATGACAATATACGCGTATATATGTAATTAAGAACGAATATAACTATGTAAATATATATGTGTGTCTATGTATTAAATTTCTATTTATGAGTATGTATGTATGTATTAAATTTCCAAAAGGCGAATTCTATTATGTAATTAAGAACGAATATACCTATGCAAATATGATGGAGTATGTATGTATTATATATATAAGCACTCCAATAATATATATGTGTATATATATTTATATAATATTGGTCCTAGACATTTTCATATGTAAAGGAATTCACATGTATAGATATGTGTATACATATATATATATATAAGTGAATTAATTTATATATGAAAACTATCTAGGAATAAATATTATATAAGTAACTATATATATGTATATATTAGTGGAGATCATACACACTGAATTCCAATACATAAGTTTAATTGAAATGCAAAAGTATAATTGAAATAGAAAAAGAATTGAGAAAAGAAAAACATGAAAAAAAAGACCTTTTGTCCCGGTTGGTAACACCAACCGGGACAAAAGGGTGCGCCAGCCACGTGGGTGCTGGCTGCACCTTTTGTCCCGGTTGGTGTTACCAACCGGGACAAAAGGTACTCTTCTGTCCCGGTTGCCAGACCCGGGACAAAAGGGCACCCCCTTTTGTCCCGGACTGGTGTTTCCGGTTGGGAAATCGGGACAACAGCGGTTTTATAACCGGGACAAATCAACGTTTTTGTAGTAGCGGAGATCAGAGAGACAACAGGCCGGGGCAACAGGGCACGCCACGAACGATCGATAATCGATGGGTGGGTACGCGCAGTCAATCAAGGCGCGCGCGTGGCATGCAGGGTACGTACGTCTGGTTTTACGTGTACAGTCGCTGCAAGCTGCAACGTAACGTACGTACGGCGTGTACAGTCCAGCTCCTAGTGGTGGATCGGAGTGGGTGCGAGAGCGGCCGGGGACGTACGGTACATGGGAAGATGCGAGAACCAACAAAGAACATGCATATGCGTGATCCATCAGCCACAGCCAACACCACTACTAACCATGGATGAAAACTGGAAAAACTTCATGCATGCTGATATGTTACGCGGTCAATTAATAGTATACTAGTCTATCAATCCGTGCTTCCGCACGGGCTAATTAAAATTAATATAAAAATAAGATCAATAATTATAATTATCTATCTCATGTCATTTTTATCTATTAAATATTCTAACATATACTCTAAAATATATAATTATCATTATCTAGTTACAATAGATTTTATTTTGCATCATACCTCCATATGCATGCGATATATATTTAGTTGATAATGATATAATTGGATAATTCATATGCAAAATTTAGAGGGCATTTGTATTACTTTTATAATGGCATAGGTGAGTAATTTACACAAAAATTAGGGGGTTACTTTAGACCTTTTTTATAATAACAGAGGTGAGTAATTTATTAGAAAAGATAATAGATCATATGGTTATTATAATTAGAGTTGCTGGATTGATGTCTGCATGTTTCTGATTTTTGTAATAATTTATAGGATTTCTCTTTTTTTTAGAGTGTCCACCTAGGATCCTAGGTGACTTCATGTAATAATAATAGTAAGATAGGTCCATTTTCTAGGGCAGATTTCTAATCTGAAACAGCTACCAATTGTAGGAAATCTTTGCACATTGTAGCAAACTAAGAGCTTCTCTTCAGCAGATCGATTACTGAGGGGGAGTGCCCGTAAAACTTACGGTGAAGGTGTGAACTCAATTAACCGTGTATAAGCCACGCAACATTGCACGAGATAAAAAAAAACGGTAACCGTGAGACAGACAAATATAAGGGAAGAAAGAAAGGCTAACGGCACGGCCCTCACGACGCCTAATTGTTTTGTCGGGAAGAAGAACCCGAATCTGGTCGCCGGCCGTACGACCGCGAGCTCATTGCTTTTAGTTTAGGATATGCTACTATAATCCGCGCCTGCTTGTTGTTGGAACCAGCCTTCTAAAAGTTGCATAATTGCTTGCATCACTAGCGAATTTGCTTCTCTTTTCATTTTCCCACTTTCTTTCTACAAACTATAAATCCGGCCCGGCAGTAACACAAACACGTTTCTTATCGGAAATTTAAAAATCGTCGGGGCTTCTAAGGCAGGACTTTGACCATTAGCTTATCTTATATTGTGAATTCACATGAAAGAAATCATAATTATGCCAGAATTCTTTTTTTTATTTAAAAGACATATGTTGTTTCTTAGGATAAGATGTTGACCAACAGTTACATGCATGATTAATATTTCATTTACGTGATCTTAGAAAGCATTCTAAATGAAAATAGAATCTTACTATTACTAATTGGAGGCTCTTTTGAAGTCTCCACATGAAGCCACCTAGGATCCTAGGTAGACACTCTAAAAAATAGAAAAATCCCATAAATTCTCACCAAAATCAGAAACAGCTAGCCATCAATCTAATAACTCTAATTATAATAACCATTGGATCATGAAGCCATCTAGGATTCTAGGTGGACACTATAAAAAATAGAGAAATCCCATAAATTCTCAAAAAAATCCGAAACATCTAGCCATCAATTTAATAACTCTAATTATAATAACCATTGGATCTGTTTTCATTCCTTATAAATTACCCACCTCTATCATTATAAAAATATACTAAAGTAACCCCCTAAACATGTATCTAAATTACCCACCTATGCCATTATAAAAAAATATAAAGTAACCCCCTAATCTTCGTGTAAATTACCCACCTATGCCATTATAATACAAATAGCCCCCTAAATTTGTATATAAATAATCCAATTATATCATTATTAGAAGTTAAATTACTCCTCAATCTGAATTTAAATTATATAAGTATAGTAAAATATTAAAGTATCAATATAAAAATCTAAATTACAATTTCTATCATTAGTAATATTATTGTTTAGATAAAAATACTACCCACGATGTGTCACCATGTATTTAAGTATGATGAAAGAGATAAAACTACCAATTCACAAATAAATAGTTCAACTAAATATATATATCGAATACATGTGGAGGTGGGATGCAAAATAAAATCTATTGTAACTAAATAATGATAAATATATATTTTATATTATGTGTTAGAATATTTAATTGATAAAAAGGACATGAGATAGATAATTATAATTATTGATCTTATTCTTATATATTGCTAGTAATATCAAAATTTTATCACAAATTTATATATTGCTAGTGTAATTATTAGCCAAAGAATTTGCCTTTACGTAATGGAAGAGGATGGCCTTATAATTTTGTATATATGGATACAATAGAAACCACCGATGCTACCATTTTTATTTCAAACTTTAATCTCTTCTTAATACAATGATACGCAGCTCTCCTGCGTATTCGAGAAAAAAACTACCAGTGTTATTTCACAAAATTTACATACTGATAGACTTGTTTTTTGCAAGTAATAATAGAAATTTTGGGACTTGAAATTGTTTTCCGGCTTATAAAATTATTAGGAGAAGACGGAGTGAGTATCTTCCAGTACAGAAGCAGTTCGTCGGTTTTGCTTGTTGTCCACATCTCTTGTCCATGTGCTCACCATGCACTGCTGCCCCTAAACAAAGCATTAGTATTATGAATTGTTTATTATAGTTGCTGTGGAAAGCTCATCTTTCGACGAGGCTCTCTGGATGCAGTCAAATTAACTCGAGATCGTGCTTCATTCCGTGACACTTCTTTAACCGTCCGGAATCAGGAAGCTCGAGGACAGTCGGAGGAGGCCAAGTTCAGCCCAACCACTGTACTGTACTCCTCATGTGCGCCTTAATTGGTTTTGTGCATTCCCATGTCAAGATGAGCAAGTACCCCTAAAAAAGATTTGGTGGTACATGCATCCCAAGAAGCTTGAAGTGTTGCTACTGGTCGTGAAGGCTCTCTAGCTACTCTTGCTCACTACTACATGATCAGACATTATTCAGACGACTTTACATGGCTCTAGGTGCCGTATGGCCCGGCATCGATGCAAATGATTAAAGGGGCCTTGGAGAAACCAAGAAGCGAACGTTTATTGAGATTATAAATTAATTGATTAAGCAAAAAAAATGCATGGTTCTTTCATGGAAAAACATGCATGTTCTTGTGAACTTTAATTCGAATCCTTTTTTGTCTGAGTTATCTTGGCAGTAGAGCCCCCAAATTTGAAATAAGAGAAGAAGACGACGAAGAAGAAACGAAGAGGGGATGAGTTACATATTTTGGAACAAAACGCTACTCTTCCTACCACGTGGCTTTAGAAATAGGTATGGATGTAGATATTAATCAACAGAACAGCAACTGCGTACCGAAGACTGTTATGCATAGTCGTATCAATTTTGTCCTACTACGTGCATGTAGATTTGTGGTGCAAATGCCCCCCCCCCCCCCCCCCAGTAATTAATTGATGTACTCGTATGTGGAAGTTATTTTCTTTACAAAATAGTCACTGAAGAACACGCTGACCTTTTTTTTAAAAAAAAAACATCAGTACTACGACGAGGGCAAAGAAAAACTAATGCTTTGCGAGAGTAAATCGGTATTTAGTTATAGGGGTGTACTAGGCATGATGGTCGCGGGCTCGATCGATCGATCACGCGCGTCCAATACGTTAGCAGAGAGCGAGAGAGAAATAGACTTAGGGCATGTACAATGGTTAGACGGCTGCCGTCTGTATGTGTTTAGAATACCGCACGCAGACGACAGAACAGACAACTTGTACAATGGTTTTTTTGTGTGACTGTCTGCTAGCTATTTATTATATATCTAGACACATAAAACATGATGATCAAATATGTAAAATTGATCTTTGTGTATTGTTGTGTGGCATACATGAAACAATAATTTGTGTATGGAAATAAATCACATTGATAGTATGTTCCTAGATAATACAATCCTACCGACATGCGTAAAACAAATAGAGGGAAAAAATAAAATGCTCTCAACATTATCTCTTCCTACCCTGGATGTTGCTGGTGTGTTCCAGCCTGTCCGTCACCAACGAGATTCTTCTTTGCACTCCTCCGCCGTGCTTTGCTATCGTGTTCTTCTGTGTCCTCCCCAGCGCTCTCCTGTTGCAGCGCCGCCGCCAGCAGGATGGAGCAAGGCGATGGCGGGTGCAGCATTCGTGACGGCTGGATCTGCACGGTGTGCCGCCACGGCCACTGTGCGGCGCCTCCGCTCGGTCGCACCCGGCGCGCCACCTCGCCGTCAGCTGCCCGTCGGGGCCTCCGCCCAGCCATGGCTGGCGCGCTTCCTTCCCGCCGGCTGGCTCCGCCCGGTGTGTCGTCTCGTCGCCTGATCAACCTCAGCGCGGTGGAGCTCGTCCAGGGTGCGCGGAGGATCGAGCTCGTCGCAGTCGTCGGAGAAGGCGGCGAGGTGGATGGCGCCACAGCGCCGGGGCGGAGAACAACTATTTCTCCCCTTGATTTGTTGAAATCTTCAATTCTTCACACCAAGAACCAGCCACCACACCGGATCCATAGGAATCGTCGCTTGAGGGAGACGAGGTGTACGTTTACCACGGGTATAGGTGGCCAAACGGGCGGCCCAGCCCGGCACGGGCCGTCTAAACACAATCCGTTTAAGCACGAAAATATTAACGGCTGTGTTGTGCCTGTCCATGGGCTGAAGTACCGACCCAGGCACGGCTCGAAATTGATTTAATCGGGCCGGGCCGGCCTGTTTGGCCCGCCAGCCCGGCAGCCCGAAAATATTTAAATAGGGTTTGATAATGGATAACATAGTATTTTAACAGGTCTATCGTGCTACCCATCGGGCTGATCGGGCCGCCCTTTTTCGGGCCGTGCCAGGACGCGTCCATGGGCTGACAATGAGGCCCAGGCAAGGCCCGACTATCGTGCCCGTGCCGCCCGGAGCCCAATAATAATCGGGCCCGGATCGTGCTCGAGTCGGGCTAAATTGGACCGGATCTCGAGACCCATCGGCATCGGGCCAAACAGCCATCTATAACAACGGGAGATGACATCGGCATTTTCGTCTGGGAGCACGGGCCCACGTCGGCGCCTCGTGAGACGACGGTGCGGCCGTCTTCAAGCTGAGTGGAGGGTTTTTTTTTTGCAAAAATGTTGTTTTACAGATGGCTTGAGGACGACTGTTGTACATGCCCTTAGTGGAATGGGGTCCGTCCGTGACGCGAATTGTATTGGAAGAGGGCCAAGCTAGACAAGGAGGGAGATTACATAAAATTTGGTCGTCAGGTGTTGCAACTAGTATAAGAGTGTGTTTAGTTGTCCAATTTTTTTGGATTCGACTACTGTAGCACTTTCATTTTTATTTAGTAATTAGTGTCTAATCATAGACTAATTAAACTCAAAAGATTCATCTCATTATGTACAACTAAACTGTGCAATTGATTATTTTTTAAATTATATTTAATGTTTCATGCCCGTGTTCAAAAATTTTTTGGAACTAAACATGGCCTAACCGTGCGTGCTGGGGGCTAGCTTTGTTAGCTGAATAAATAATAAAGCTACGGTGAAATAAATAAAAGATCTTGCAGCAGCACAGCGATGGTACACACCATCAATTAAGCAACCGACAGATGATCAGCTCAGCTGTGGTTAAGTTTAAACTAAGCACAGGATGATATGATCGACGCCCAACCCATCCCATGCCACGGCGGTGGGCGCGAGCGAAACGAACAAAGGGCCAAGGAGCGCGCGGGCAGCTGGTGGAGGGCGGTGAGCCGGTGACCCATTGACCCTGTCGTCACTCGTCAGCCCCCCTCCCCCTGGAGGCCAAGCAAGGCCTGGACCTCTCTACTCTACGTACTAGTACTCTGTATGCAAAGGAGCTAGCTAGCTCGCCCGCCTCGCGCGCGCACGGGTGCCGAGAGCTTACTCTAGGCAGCTAGCTAGCTCCAGAGCGGGAGAGGACGACTGGTAGCTATAGTAGCAAGCTACTAGAGCGAGAGACGTAGCAGCATAGCTAGCTATGCGGGCGACGGACACGGCGGAAGCGGAAGGCGACGACGTGCGTCCATGCGTGCAAGTTGGCGTACTAGCTATATGCTGTATACAAATGCTTCACTCCACTCCACTGCACGAGTGTTGTACAGTACTAGTATGTGTGAGTAGATAGAGGTGGTAAAATGTCTTAAAATTTGATTTAGATTGTCTAAGAATCAGATTCTGAAAAAGGCTAAACTCAGGCTCATCCGATCCGTGACGACGCGTCGGGGCGAGCGATCGAGTAGAAAAAGGCCGAGCGGCCGCCGCGCGTGTTCCGCGGGGCCGGTAGCTGATGGTCGTCATTTCGGCCGACCCCGGCCGCTTTGTCGGAGCTCGCCGGCCGCTCCTCTCTCATATGCTGACAAATTCGATGCCCGCCCGGCCCGACCGCGATTGCATGCATGCTGCCGTGTATAGGTATAGTTGTAGCCGGCCGGCCTTGTGTACGTGTGTAGAGTAGTGTGCGACGCCGTGCCGTGCCGGACGGGCAAAAAATGGCATGTGGTTGACGCCGACGGGTCTCGGTCGCTGTCTCTCGCTCGCTTCTCTATCGGCTCGATGAACTCGATGCTACCTCTAGCTCCACGACGGCCAATCTATCCCATCCTTTTCGCCGGCCGGCTCGACGACCTTACTTGTCCGTGCGCGACCAACGATATATGCCGCTCGCTCGCTCGCTGCTTCCCCGGCCCGGCCGCCGGTTTATTTATTTTATTAATCGGATACGTATAGCTAGCTAGCTAGCCTGCTGCTTATGAGTCGACAAGCTACCTATGATCATTTTTTTTTACAGTACGCCGCAAGTGCATGGGTCTTCTCGGTCGTCACACGCGACAGGCCGGCCAGACCAGACCAGACCTTTGGTCCTGCACTCCTGCTGTACAGTCCGCGCGCGGACCATCGACACCATTATCCAAAGTAGAGTATAGTAGCCCCAGGCATTACCTGGCTTCCAAGTACACTGTATATAGCCTTCTGCCTTTTGTACGTATCCGTCGTACGTGTATCCCTCTCTGGAAAGAGGCAAAGCAAGTGGGAACGAAACATTTGTACATACAACTGCATGGTATATATACTGTCCCCGCGCGACTTCTGCTTTTGTACGTACTCGTGTACTCGTGTGTGTGTATATATATGTGTGTGTCGCGGCTGTAAGAAGGAGGGCCACAGCCGGGTGGCGTAGTGCACCCGCCTAATCCCAGAGGGTGGTTACTCGGGGAGTGCAAGCGATATCTCAGATCTACCCATGGGGCAAAAACACAGGAACACACGGCGATTTAGAGTGGTTCGGGCCGTCGGAGCGTAATACCCTACGTCCACTGAGAGATCTATTGCTCTTGTGTCTGCGGATGAGTCTATCATCTCCAGTCCCTTGTTGGACCTGAGTTCTTTTCTAATGGGCGTCTCGCTTTTATAGAGCAAGGGGGACGCGTACACAGGTGTTGGGCCCCGACAGGTGGGCCCAACGAGGATGCATAGTTTATCTCGGAAAGATCTTAACAGTGCTTTGCGAATCTCTTCTCGGATATGCTTCATTGCCCCGTAGAGTCTCTGACTGAAGGGGAGTCTTCTCCTGTCCCATCGGCGAGGCGCCCGTTGAGGCAGAGTAGGTTGCGGTGTAGACTGTTGGGTCTACTGCGTAGCCGTTATGATACTCCGTCGCCAAGTTGTCGTGTCTAACTGGCGTAGCAGACCTACGTGCATGGCGTGAGTGGCGCCAGCGGCTGTACTGTGTGCCTTGGTAACGCACGATCAACAGTACAGCCTGGCGAAGGTCTCCTCGGGCTCTGCCATGGCAGAGCGCACTTAACGTCTCCCGCATTAAATGTGGTAGGAGGACGAGCCTTCCCTTAGGAAGCTTGGTAGTCGCGCGCGTGCCTGCGCCTGCGGACACGTGGCGGCTCCAGACCCCCCAAGCGAGGGTGTCTGTTCCCTCCCCACTGAGGGGTCCGGATAGTACATGGGGATCCGGCACCCCGTGGGAGGTCCGGGGCCCCGGCTGTTTGGCTGAGCGCTCCCTTCTCCGGGACACGTGGTGACACCGGACCCGTTCCCGAGCGGGATGCGGGTCCGAGACCGTTGGTCCGGTGAGATGGAGTCGGACCCCAGGGGTCCGGTTGCTCAGCTCCTTTGGACGTAGTTACGGATAACTACACGAGTCTTGACACAGCACGAGGGGGTACCCTAGTCCAGAGGTACCGACAATATGCTCGCTCTGTAGTCTGTGCAATGAAAAAAACATATTGAAACTTTGTACAGCAGCTTGAGCGCTAAAACAGGGGTACGTACTTAAATCGTAGTAGAAGCTAGCCTAGACCACATGTCGACGTACCGCCACATATTTGAACCACAAGACCGGTGCAAAAAAAAAAGACTATTCACCATGTGAGACTGCTAAAAAAGAATCGAATCCTCATGCATTTCACCGAGGTGCTCTTAGAATAATTTTGTACTAGTGTTTCCATTGTGTGCATCTTTTGTTTTAATACTAGTTGAAAATTAAGCCGAGGTGTTACTCATCTTCCATGGACCATAATTAGCTCAGAGAAAGGTTAATAATATAGCCAGCTGCTGGTTACATTATAAGAACTCTTGTAGCCTACCCCTCAGCCCAATCATATAATAGTTAGTCTTTCACCATTAATATAAGACCAACTTGTGTCTCTTACAAAATTTCTTGGTTCTTGTGTCGAAACCGGCTGTAATTCTTCTCTACTCTCCTCTCCCCTCCACTTTAGCATTTAGCCTAGTTAGAGCCTGTTAAGAGCAAAGCTAATGATTTATCCTGCTACTGGCTGCAAGAATGTTTGCAGCTCATCTCTCAGCCCACTTGTATAGTAGTTTAGCTCTCCACCATTAATACATGGCCCACTTGTCTATCTCACAAAATTTCTTGTTTCTTGTGTCGAAGCTGGCTGTAAGCTAACAACCCACTTCTCCTCTCTCTCCTCTTCTTTCTCCTCCACCTCAGCATTCAGTCTGCTTATAGCCCACCATAATACTTGCTCTAAGACCAGTCTCAATGCAATGTTTCATTGCACGGTTATACTAAAGCAAAAACTAGGTAACCGAGCCGAAGAAGTTTCATGGGAACGAAACTCCTCACATCCCATGAAACTCTCCCTGCTCTCCCTTCATAAGTATTCTGTCATATCAGTAACATTAAATGCTCATGAAACTCTTATAAAACGCCAATGAGACTAGTACTTGCTCTCAAACATCCTATACCTTTAATGCGCAAATAAATTTTAACGAAAGAAAAAGTTAAAATATTTGAATATACTCCAGCACTGCAATTTGGAAAAGGGCCGTATTCCACCAGCCAATGCAGCAGCAGGACCAGATCGTCGTTTGAGGAAATGGTGGTTAACCTAAAAAAGAATTAACCAGCCGCGGCGGCCGGCCCGGGGTGAAAAACCGAGGCAAGCAGGCATGGGTTGGGAGGGGGTAGGAAACTTCAGATACGGGTGTTTCGTCCACGTCAGCGTCACAGGACTCAGCGAGGGGGCTGGGATTAGGAAGGAAATTTACCCCCATCGAGGTGAAAGCAGAGGCAGCACGCTCCTTGCCGTACCACGCCACAGTGCCTGCACAGGCTGCACTGCTGGGTTACAGCAGTAAAAAAACTGCACCACCACCACCAGCTAGCTGTGGCGTGGGCGTGGCGAGGGAGCGGCAGCATCAGACCGTGCCCGGAGCCCCGGACACAGTGATGCCAAACAACGCGGCAGCACCTTGCCGGGTTTTTTTACAGCCGGCCCGGCCCGGCTGGCTGGCCGCTGGCCTGCGATGATGCCCTGCGGCCAGCGACAGCGAGGCGCTGTTTTTACCGTTCGGCCCCCGGAGGGATGCAGTGCACCCGTCACGTACCGCTGGCTGCTGCTGCTGCTCTGACTGGCCGGCCGGCCGGCCGGCCGGACCAAATCCACGGGCTGCTGACGGGCGGGCCTGGCCACGGACCACACCGGGGAGGGAGGAGCGAGATATTTACCGCGCCGGCCCGCGGGACGAGGTTAATTACATGGGGAACGGCGGCTAGCGTGTCGCCGATCCACATGTTGTTTGCGCGCTGCCTTGATTAGTTGAGCCGGTGCCGTTGCCGGTGCTACCAACACGAATCTGACCCAGCACGATTCGCGACGCGCGCGCTCATCGCCGTGTCGGTCTCCCTCGTCTCCATCTTCTCCTCCACGACGCACGGTGACGTCGAGCACGGAGGAGTGGAGGCGACCTTTGAAATGGCAGGGAGGGGAGCCAGGCAGAGGTGAACACGTGACCTCTCATGTGCTGCCATGCCCAACTAGGGGCGGTGACTGCCACAGTAAATTCCGATCATGCTTACGGCGGAAATGAGGGTCTCAAAAAGATTACCCCAGTTGATAGTCAGTTTACAACGCCATTTGCCGTCTGGTATGCCCGTTCTTTGCCGGCTGTAGAGTCTACCTAGACCAAAACTCAGTATCTGGACTCTGGAGTGCGATCGGAACATTCTATTTTAACAACAATTTAGCTTAAATTGTTGCATCCTAATAACACAGCAATGAACAAAAATAAAATGGTTATCGATAGTTCTATTCTCTTGCTTGTTCATAGGAGATATTATAAATTTGTTATTTTTGCATCTCCACATAGATGAACGGGCTTAGAAGCATTTCATGAGAACAAGGAGCAACATGCTCAACTCATTCCATCACTTAGATGGTGCCAAGACACGAGCCTAGTCGACGACAAACAAAAACTATCTACCGAACAAATCCCATGTGACAATGTGGCTATTCCAACCGACTACACTACTGGAAAAAGGCCCAAAGGCACCGGTAAGGAAGGGGCTTAGGTACCGGTTTTTGAACCGGTACCCGGAAACCGAGACCAAAAGTCACGGTCATGAACACTGGGTAAAATAACTGATGCCTTAGGCAAGTATTTTTGACAAAAATGGTTGGCCGGGATTCGAACTCAGGATCTGTTGCCTCGCGTGTACTTTTCTTACCATCTCACCTACACATCACTTCTGAGGAGAAGATATATATTTTTCTTTTGAAGTAACACATGATGAGCCTAAGGTACCGGTTAGTAACACTAACCGGTACCTAAGGCTCATCCATAGGCACCGGTTGGTGGTACCACCCGGTACCAATGTAAAAGTTACCACCCGGTACCTATGGAAAGCCTTAGGTACCGGTTGGTGTTACCAATCGGTACCTAAGGCTCATCCATAGGTTCCATCCACCCCGAAAGTACCGGTACATAGTTACCGGTTCATCTTCGTACCGGTACTGGTACTTTTGGGGTGGACCTTTGGCGTATTTTCTAGTAGTGCTAAATGCAAACTCACTACATAGCATCCAATAGATCAAAATAATGCAGGTTATCAACCTATCTTATTTTTTCCCTTTGGCAAAATTTTTGGGGAAACTACATTGGGGTGATGTAAATTTTTATCCAATTTCCTTACTAACAAGAATTATGCTTATAGGTTGATTCATCAGATTCGACCAAACGATCATGAACCAGAACCAAAAGTGATCACAATAATCCAGTTGTTTTGCTTTTCTCCTAGACGATACTATAGGTGAGTCATTTTTGTTGTTTATATCGATGGCGACAAAATTAACTAGCAAACAAATTACATGTGACAATGTGGTTGGTTCAAACTAACTGTATGTCGTATACTATGCCATCTCAATAGCCTAGTATCCAATGTACCAAAATCGTGTATATGCAATCAATCTACTTTTCCGCCATTCCCCTTTGTTGTGTGTGAAACAATATGGGGCAGATGCAATTTTTTCCCAATTTTCCTATTAACGATAATTTTACTTTTATGGGTTACCTCATCACATCCTACAAATACAATTACCAAACATACCAAAGGTTTTGGATGGTTTTCTTGAATCCTTTTTTTCTCGATACTGAAAGACGATAAACTTTAGAACTTCATTTTGCTAAGGTACGGATATACTTATGAGTGTTTCTTTAGAGTGAGGTAGGACATGATAGAATAACGTCGTGCAAATTTTTTGGACAACGAGGGAGATTATGTACCTTCGTACGATTTTTTCCAGTGATCTCCAACTCCCACGTTGATCACAACTGTAATGATAAATAAGAAAATCACAAATAATGATATCCTTACATTTTACAGGTGTTTATGCAAAATATTGAATCTTTGCACATTGCGAAAATGATTACACAGGTTTTTTATGTACTTGATTGTTGACAAGGTGTATTATTAATTGGTTACCTTCTATAAACACACATCTAGAAAACGTTGTTCATTTGATTGGATTTTTCAATTTAGTTGCTCTGCTCCTATCAATGGGTGAGTCCAGAGACAAAATCTTGAACAATAAAGTCATGGCTGTCTTGAGATTGCATAACAATGCAAAGCTGTATATAATAATGAGTTACCAGAAATAGTTTCATGTACCCCACTTGTTGACAGATCATATATTTCGTTCCACGCTAATATGTGCTAGACAACAGCTTAGACTTAAAAAAAAATGAGTTCTATGAATTTGAAGTTCAAACACGGGGAGGGGGAGAATCGCCGGTCGGAGCCTAGAGCCGGAGGAACGGTCGTAGGCGTCTGCTCCCTTCACCTTGGCACGCAAGTAGCCACTTCATGTTTTGAGGCCTAGCGACCAACTTGAAACGTAAGATCAGAAAAACCGGCTGAAATATCTCCAACCATAGTTTGGTATGACATCATGCCATTTCTCGTCTTGTATGCTAGTTCTTTGTCGGCGGTGGAGTCTACCTGGACCAAAATTAAGTACCAGGAGTGCAATCAGAACTTTCTATTTTAACAACAATTTAGTTTAAATCGTTGCATCCTATTAACACATCCATGAACCAAAAACCAAAGGGTTAAATCTAAGAGCACTAGATTATGTATACAATGTACCAAAATTGTGCATATGCAATCAATCTTGTGTTTTGGCATTGTAAAATATGTGTGGAAAACAATATGGGGCAGATGAAATAACCTACTGTTTTACCCAATTTTTGTAATAAAAAAATCAAGTGACCGGAGGATGGGTTGCGACTGCTCCCTTTATAGCTTTTGCCTTGGCACGCAAGGAGCCGCTCGATATTTCGAGGCCGAGGGACCGACCTGAAGGATAGGATCAGCTAACAGCAGAAAAACCGGCAGAACTATCTCCAACTAAAAATTTGGTATGACATCACGCCCCTACGGTAATCCCGAACTTACCGTGCCTACCTGACTGGACCGGGATAGTCACCGCGGTGAAAAGGAGAGAACTCCAATGCACGCCGCGGCCTTTCCCTGCTCCCCAAGATTTGACCGGCGCGTAACCCCCACCCCGGCCGCTCCGGCTCACGTGACGCCCCTGGCACGTGGGGCCGCGCGCACGCGTCGCCCATCCAGTGGCCCTACAGCGGATGCGGCGGCCTGCCGCTCACACGTCGGCCGCCGGCTAGAATCTCCGCGCCCTCCGTGGTCGCTTGCAGGTGGGCCCGGAGGATACTCCCCGGTGCCATTGGAAACCTCCGCGGAAATGCCCCCTGTCATTTACAGGTGGGTCCGGGGGGAATTACCGCCTGCGCGAAAATGTACTGGGCCAGGTAGTTTGATCTGTTCCACCCACCAGCCAGCCAGGCGGCCGGGGCAGCCAGGCCAGGGGCATTCACTTTTCGCCATTTTTACCGGAGCCCCCCTTTCAAAATTCGAAACGAGTTCTTTTGGGGGAAATTTAGGTCCTAAAAATTTTCACCTCCCCTTTGAAACACATGTATGAAGCACTAAATGTAATTAAATAATAAAACTAATTACACAGTTTAGATGTATACGACGAGACGAATCTTTTGAGCTTAATTAGGGCATGATTAGCCATAAGTGCTACAGTAATCCACATGTGCTAATGATGCGGTCAAAGACCTTAAAAGATTCGTCTTGCGGTTTCCAAGTGAGTTCTGAAATTAGTTTTTTAATTATTGTTCGAAAAGCCCTTCTGACATCTGGTCAAATATTGATGAGACACCCAAAAATTTTCGTTTAGCGGAAAAGGGCAGAGCTTGGAAAAGCGCGGCAGGAAAATACGGGGAGGGAATAAACAAACAAAAAATCCGCCCGGAGATGGGCTGGGCGGGCGATGCTATAAAACTGCGGAGGCCTCGCCGCTGTGATGCCTACCACCACCAACAACAACAGACAGGAGCAACCGAGCCGAGCCGAGCGCATCAAACACGCACGCAGGCAGGCAAGGCCAGCGACGCCGCACCCCCCCCCCCCCCCCCCACCCCAACCCACCTCCGCCTTCTTCCCTCCTCCCCCGCACCGCACCTCATCGCCTCGTCTCCACCTCCAAAAGTCGCAGCCGTCTCCGCGGGGTTTTTGCGGGGGGTCGGTTGGCGTCTTGCGGTGCTGGTGGAGGGCCGTTAGGCGGTCGCCGGGCGGGCTTTCCTTCCTTCCTCTGCCTTTTGAGGTTTATCTCGGGAGGTTTGGGGTTTTAGCCGGAGCGCGCGCGGTGGCGGAGTCATCAAATGCGAGTGGAGTGATGTGGGCCATGGAGGACGAGATGTTCGTGCTGGTGAGGCGCACGGAGCACGTCGAGGTCACCTCCCGGGCGGTGGAGGTGGCGCCGGCCAGGGAGAGCGCCGCGCCGGGGCCGACGACCATCCGGGTGTTCTGCGACGACTACGACGCCACGGACTCGTCCGGCGACGACGACGACGCGGGGGCCGCCGCCGCCGCCGCGCGCCGGAGGGTTAAGCGCTACGTGCAGGAGATCCGCCTGGAGCGGGCGGTGAAGGAGGCGCCGCCCGCCAGGGCCACCGCGGCGTCCCCGGCGCCCGCGGCCACGGCGAGGGTGAAGCTGGTCCTCCTCGGCCGGAAGAGGAAGGCCGACGGCGCCGGCGCCGCGGAGCCGCGGTTCCGCGGCGTGCGGCGGCGGCCCTGGGGCAAGTACGCGGCGGAGATCCGCGACCCGTGGCGGCGGGTGCGAGTGTGGCTCGGCACCTTCGACACCGCCGAGGAGGCCGCCAAGGTGTACGACTCGGCGGCCATCCAGCTGCGCGGGCCCGACGCCACCACCAACTTCGAGCAGGTCGACGACGCCGCCCTCGCCGTCCCTGCAGAGGTCGCTGAGCGCCTCCCACAGCCGCCGTCCAAGAACGCGTCCTCGTCCGCCACCTCCTACGACTCCGGCGAGGAGTCCCACGCGGCAGCGGCGTCCCCGACCTCCGTGCTCCGCTCATTCCCGCCGTCCGCGGTCGCCGACGACACCTGCAGCAAGAAGCCGGCGCCGGCTTCCGCGGCGCCAGCACCACTGCCCGCCTCCCGCGCCCCGGAGACCAACGAGTCCGGCGGCGTGTTCGGCTGCCCCTTCGCCGGCGAGTTCCCTCCCCTCTACACCGAGTTCGACCTCCTTGCCGACTTCCCGGAGCCGTCGCTGGACTTCCTCGCCGACATCCCCGAGGAGCCACTGTCCTTGCCGTCCTTCTCCGCCGCCACCGCCACCACCAGCGAGTCCTCGTCGGAGCCGCCGTCGCCGGCGAGGTGGCAGCAGGTGGACGACTTCTTCCAAGACATCACCGACCTGTTCCAAATCGACCCGCTGCCCGTCGTCTAGCTAGCGCTCCACCAACTGTAAACACCGGGCTTAGCGCAGCAGCTGCTAATCCGGCCAATTTTGTTTGCATTCCGTCGTTTTCTTTCTCTTTAGTATTTTTCTAGTAGCGTGAGAAGAAGCAGCTTGTTCGGCAGGGCGGCGTAGCTGCTGCCACTGCCACCCCCGCCGAGGAGGAAGACGAGGCCTTGGACGGGGCGAGTTGCGAGAGACCGAGAGAGAGAGATGTGTGTGGTGGTGGGATGGGAATGGGATCTTCCGCCATTGATGGTCCTGTGTCCTGCGACTGTGACCATCATCAAGTTATCATCAGTAATTAGAGAGAAATTAAGCTATGAGTAATTAGCGATTTGTTTCGTACTTTGATGCCATGCCGTGCCTTGGATCAGAATCCGCCTCCCCGATTTCGATTTGATTCTCGCAAGCGAGGCATCCCTGTGCTGGGTGGCCGTCGCCGTCGGCTGGGCCTGGGCGGCAGCAGTAGTAAACGTGACGTCGCGACGCGGGCCGGCCGGCGGGCGGCGGACGGCGCGTGGGTCTCTTCCCGACACGGCGGCCCGCGATTTGCTCCGGCCGGCCTCTGTTCCGAGGCGCGGCCGTACGCGGCAGTAAATGCTGCTGGAGTGGCCGCAGCACAGCGGCCAGCAGCACATTTACCCCGTTTCCGGTTGGTTCCCGTTTCTCGCGTGGTTGGGCGGTGGACGGAGTGTTCCGTTGGCCGGCCGGCCGGCCGGGGAGCGGTGAGGGCGGCGGCGCCGGCCTTCACCGGCGGCTGCTGACAAAAGGGGGTGGGATTAGGAAAAAGCCTGGCTTTGGGTTGTTTAACTTGCCGCCCTCTTTCCTCGTGGGCGGAGCAGAGCCAGGGTCGCAGCGTGGCCGCCTCTGCCATGCCATGGCATCGTGCGGGCTGCGGGCGTGGCCGACCCTGCAAATCCCCTCTTTCCCCTTGGACTCTTTTGACTACACTCTTTGCCTTTCCTTCCTTGTTTGCTTTCACTTTCACGGCCAGGACACGACGCTGTGCTGTTCGTGTGTACTCAACTCCTTCTAGGAGCAGTTCAAATTTCAAAGGGGGCAGCAAAAAATCTGCCAAGTACCACTTTTTGTACCATCTAGCATTTCAGGTAAGCGTAATGACACGGCCACGTAGGATGTAGAGCAAGAAGAGGGAAGAGAACAGGGTACCATGAATGGAGTTGTGCTGCAAGTTGATACATGAAAAGACGGCGTGTGTGCGTGCCTCCTCCTTTGTGTCTATTCTTTTGGAGAGAGAGAGAGTCGGAGAGGGGTGGCCGGGAGTGAGGAAGACGGGCTTGCCGGTAGGGTCCTTACTCGGCTTTTAGGAAGGAGATGGGGAATTCTCTTTTCTTTCCCCGGTCTCTTTCCTTGGGCTTTGGCCGGCCGGAGCGATGATACGCCGGCCGGCCGGCGAGCATCTTGCTCGGCTGCTTCAAGGCTGCCTGCGCCAGGCAGCAAAGGGCGCCGTGCGGCCACAGTACGTGCAGCGAGCGAGCAGCTTTAGGACCAGCCGATCTGCTCTCTCGCTCGCTGGGGGTAGGAGTACATGGCATGTCTGGCATCTATGTTGGGTGCCGTCGCCGGCCGCGGGCGTGATCGGGACGCCGCCGCGCCGGGTCGAGGCGAGGCCCGACCAGGGTTTTATTTCCCAACCGGTTTCCGGTAACCGCCGGGCTCCGGTTCCGGTTTACCGGACCGGTTTGACCGGTTACCGGTGGAAACCGGTTGAATTCAAATCCAAATTCAAATTTTCCCGTGCAACCGGTTCCGACCGGTTTACCGGCCGGTTTGACCGGTTTACCGGCCGGTTTTACCGGTTTACCGGTCGGTTTGACCGGTTTGAAATTCAAAAGCTCCCGCGCAACCGGTTTACCGGCCGGTTTTACCGGTTTACCGACCGGTTTGACCGGTTTGATCGGTGGGCCTTCATGGGCCGGCCCATTTTTTTTCTTTTTCTTTTTTGATTTAACTTTAAATTCCCACAAACTATACTAAATGAATGAATTTTTGAGAAAATTTGACACCATTAGATTCATCACACCTTGAAGTATTTTTAGGAATTTTTTGGGAATTTTTTATTTTTTGAATTCAAATTTAAAATTTGAATTTTGGCCGGTTGGGTACCGGCCGGAACCGGAACCGGACCGGACCGGTTTGACCGGTAACCGGTCAAACCGGACCGGTTCCCACCGGTTAGGTTAACCTTGGGCCCGACACGGGCGGAAAGGCCGCCCGGCGCCTCCCCCCCTCCCGTCAGGGAAGAAAAAAAAAAGACGACGTTTTTAGCGGCTTGGACGTGCCGATGCGTGCCGCCGAGAGCGAGCCGTGTCACTCCTTGCGTTGCGTTTACTCTGGCCAGCAAGCGTGCCACGTCGGCACCTGGTTGCTTCGTCCCGGTGCGTGCGATGGCTACGTTTACCGTTTACGTCGCCGTCTCCTCCCAGCGGACAATCTTAGGCACCGGCCGCTCTCAAGGCCGGTCGTCCGCCGGAGACCGAGCAGTCGCGTCGCGCCGCCCCGGCTGACATCCGGGGCCTACCTAGGGGATCGGAAGGTCTGTCAAACACGCAGACAGTGTCGCACTGTCGCGTCCTCTCGGATTTGTTTCGAGTCCTTTTGCATCTGCAATTCCAGATTCTGCGTGCGGGGAGAGATGTGGTGCTTGTTCAACAGTGTATGAGTACTGTGGCCGCCGCATGCCAGTGTACGACGGCTACTGGTGCGCGCGTTCGGGCCGGCTGGACTTTGGGGTACGACGGCCACCGACTTGGGAGTGTCCTCTGTCCTGCAAGAACGAAGGACGACCCGCCCCGCCTGTCACGTTGGGGCACTCCTCACGGTCACGTCCCCTCGGTCCTCGTGGTCAGTCTCGTGTCTCGCCCCTGCGGCTTGGCTGGTTGCTATGGCCCTACCGGCCTGCCTGTCCGTGCCCGCCGTCCTACAAGAGGACCGCAGCAACGAGGGGGAGGTGTGCCTCCCGATGCCTGCCTGCCTGCCCGGAATTCCTCTGCTCTTCCCAGCAACGAAACGAGCGCGCTTGTCGTGTCGAGGAAGAGGAAAGACGAACGGCGCAGGCAGCCTAGCGCCCCCCTAGGCCCTAGCAGAGCAGGAGCCAGTAGGAGGTTGAGGTTGCGTTGCGTGCCAAGCAAGCGACGCGCGGGCACGGGTAAACGGGCGGCGCGGAATGTTGGAGCGGCCGCCTCGGCGCTGCGTTGGAACTCCACGGCGACGACGACACCAGCAGGCAGCAGCGCAGCAGAAGACACACGCGACGAAACGAAACACCGCAGAACGAGGCGGCTTCTCTTCCCCTCACGTCCGGCCGGTTCGTTTGACCCGTGCGCGTTGGGCGCCGGCGGCCGAACAGGTGTGAAGAGCGCGCGGCCGGTGGATGGCCGGGCGTCCAGGTGTGCCGACACTGCTTCTGGGGCGGGCGGGCGGGCGCACACACGGATGGATCATGGATGCCCGTACGACGTTGCTGCCGGTCCGGGGCCGTGGGTGTCGGAGCTCGCTCGTGTTTGGGGCGGCCGGCGGCTTGCTTTGAGTGCGGATCAAGCTACTCTAAGCTGCGTCGACCGATGCGCGCTGTGTGCTGCCTGCTCGGGGGCCTCGTGTTGGGTGGACTCGTACGACGCTGCAGCCAGCCACGTGTGTACCATCGATCTATCATCGGCGCGCCGTCGAGAGACCTGCCTTTTGCTTCTTCCTTTTTCCGCCCCTCTGTTGCATTGCATGCCATGGACATTGGTTTTTGCTGCTACTACTGCAGAATTGGTCAGAAAAGAAAACCTGAAACATAATATAGTATCCTATTTTGGAGTACCTACAAATTAATTAATTAATTCTAAGTATGTTCTACCATGTCCTTCGAGTCTAGAGTTCTACCTTTTTTTTTCATGTAAACTCTGTGTAAGACTTTCGCATTCTCTACATATATGACAGGGGCGGATCTAGTGGTTGGTCTCGAGCCTTTCCTACCGCTGGAAATTCCATAACCCCCCCTAAGCCTCTTCTACAAATTTGAGGAAAAAGAACAAGGAAAGGAGATGTTGGAGGAGGAAGAAGAGGAGTGCCTCTCCTGGACTCAATCCTGCCTCCGCCACTGATATATGACATGGTAGTACTTCTACTCTAGTTTTCAAAAAGAAAAAGTATGTTCCATTCGGTGCTAGTACTACGTAACTACAAACATAAAGCTTTACTGCTAGGGTGATGTTGATGCTGCCGGAAATAAAGCTGCCTTTCTTGGGGCCTAGACCTGGAAACAACGTTTGCTACGCTCCTGTCCAGTCCTGGGCACGCACCTAGCCCCGTGCGCGATCCCTATCAGCTTTTTGTGTGCACGAGCGACGTAGAGCCAATGAATGAACGTGCGGTGCCAACATGTTTTCTTCCACGCTACTTGGCCAGTTAGCCACCACTAGACTAGGAGTGTGTTTTTTTCTTCTTCTGAGAATACAGACTATTGTAGCTTGGTAGCAGTTCCGTTCAAAAAAATATTGTAGGTAGCAGGAGGCGACATGAACTAGTACCGTTAACGCGAGTAGTTAAGCCGCTATCATGAGTTTTACCGTCAGGAAGACAGGAACGGAACAGGATGGTTTTGGTAGTAGCAAGATAAGCTGACGCCTGGTTTCCATGTCTCGCTTTCGGTAATCCTACCGCACGCTAAAGATATGCTACCTGCCTACCTGAGCTCACCTGGGCATGCGGCCGGGTCCTCGTCAGAGGCTCTGTCTGTGTCCCCATTGGGCGATCAAGAACGGAACCCTGCATTTTTTGTGCACAAGGCCGGCATCGGCCTCAAAAGGTCGACGCCATGATTACTGTTCAGTCGTTGAGCCTGCGAACTAGTGCATCGCCATCACTGCTTCAGCTTCACACAACAAGCTAAGCCTGCCTCAATTTAGCTTGTACTGAGCAGGCAGTTAAACTGCTAAGCAGTGACCAAAAGCGCAAGACAAGAAGGAACAGTCGCAGGGCTGCAGCATGAATCCGCAAGCTCTCTCCAGAGTCCACACAGGAGTCATCCAGAGGCAGTCCTACCGTACGTCCTCGCGTTTGAATTGGAATCGTGCATGGGGAGGATAAAACTAGGCGGCGTTCACCCATTGGGCAGATGCCTGCCTGCATCCTGCATGCACGTAGGAGGACGTGGTGGTACGGCGCGTCAGGATGCCGGCGGAGCTGTGCGCGTCGTGCCCCTGCGCCGCCCTGCGCGCGCGTGGATGGGTGGGGTCAGCGGCGGAACCAGAAAAATTTGGGGGGGGGGGGGGGCAAGAGGCTAAGCCAACATATGGCCATGGCGGCGGCCGGTAGCGTTACTGCGACGTATGTACGTCTTCAGTTCGGCTGAGGCGTCCGTTAGTTTGTTATACCATTGCAAAAACGATTCAGAGTCTATGTGCCATGTCTGCGGCTAGGGGCGAAGCTACCTCTAAAATTATCATGGTGCAACCGTTAAAGACCATAAAAAAAATTAACAATACATGGTAAATGCAAGTCTAGCTAGTGCTAAATTTTTCATTACCCTGGTGCATCGGTACCAGGCAAACTGTACGTAGCGTTAACCCTGGCTGCGCCGCTGCGGCTCCTCCTAAAATAGCTCTGGTACAGTTTTTTGATGAAGTAGAAACTGAAGTTGTGTTAAAAAATTGTTTCCTAAAACGGCTTCAGTCGCCTAGGATCATGGTAGCCGCGAGAAGACACAATTTTTTGCTCGCAGGCAAAGCCGTTTTATGGCTTTATTCACGGCTCCCATGATAAAATCATTTTGAAAATGATATTTTGATAGAGCTTTCATCAAAAGTCGGTGAGGAAGCTATGCAAAACAGACTACTTTTTGTTTGTAGTTATTGCCTCTTAGACTATGTACTTGATTTTAATTGAAAATACAACGTGAGCTACTAGATATTGAATTTGTTGTAGAATCACTTATCTAATTATTTGTTATATACTGCAAAAAAGAGGGAGGTTCAAATTTTTTTTTCAGCCTTAGGGGGGGCCGTGGCCCCTGCTAGCCCCCCCTGGTTCCGCCGTTGGGTGGGGTGGCCTGGCTGCCGGATGCGGCACGACCAAGCAAACTGAAGCCGTGCAGCAGAGTCGGTGTGCCGGTGTTCCATGATGACGCCGGCCGGTGATGTACAGCGGCCGCGGCCGGCCGTGCGGCAGCGAGAATAAAACTACGGGGGACGCAGCCGCAGCGCCGTGCGGCCGAACGTGGCGGCGACGTGCGTGTCTTCTTCTAGTCCGCCGGCGTCAACCTCACGGGACAGACAGGGATTGCTGGTGCGCCACGCGCCGCGCACGTGTGTGGTGGCCGGCCGCGGCGTGCGGGGGCGTGGCCTTTCCCGGCCGTACCGGCGTGCCGCGGAGTGGAGCCAGCCACGGCCACGCATCGATCGAGCTGCCCCTGATTTGTGGAACCGGAACTCGAGGCCGTTCACGGAGCAGGTTCCGAGCAAACCAAACAGGGCCAGCAATTCATTTCCAGGATGCAATGCAATCGATGGCGTGCCACAATTTGTGCTGCCTGCGGTACTTGAATCTCAATCATGCCTGCCGAGCCCAAAGCTCTGAAATCCCTGCGCAAAGGGTGGCTCGCTCACATCAACAATTCAAGATCAAGCATGCATGCACTTGAAAGGAAACTTCTTTTGTATTATCCCGCATCGCTTTCTGCAGAGAGATAACATCAAATACCAGGCGACCTCAGCATGCATTCCGGCTCATAATCGCCAGGACACCTATCTCGATCGTTTGACTAGTACTAGTGTGCCTGTGTTATTGGGTCCGGTCAGTGGAGCCTCGTTTATTTTCTCAATTCCCATCTCGACGACAGGTTTTCTAGGAAGCGAAATCACGCTTATATTGCCTTTCTGCGAGCTTTTCAACAACAAAAAAAAGCTTTTCTGCGTCCATTTGAACACCTATTTTCATACCACAGAAAAGAACACATGGCAAATTGCGAGCTGCCCAATGAATGAAGAACACTGTCTAATAGACAATAGTAGTAACATCGTTTCAGTAATCTGGTGCCGAAATATCTTCCAAAGAGGAACAACTGTTGCCTGGGCTGCTGCTACTGGTATGCAGGCGTGGACCACGCAAATTCCGGCAATTTGTCCTTGTAGCCCTCTTAAAACCATACAAAGGGTCCATGCCCACAAAACAAGTTGAGAGATCCTCTGAGTCCCTGGTAGGCAATGGTGCTGATTTTCCAGGCAATGGTGCTGATTTTTCAGGTTATTGGATAGGAGCAAGCTATATCTTGTGATGGTGATGGGAGAACAAATCGGTCGAGCTTTTCCTCACATGAAAGGTTAGCTAAGAAAGCTCTCGCTTGCGTTGCCACAAAAAAGAGACGAACACATCATCGCACAGTGGTAGCAAATCCGGTCTGCCTTGCATCGGCCTGAAAAGCCCCAGCGCTTGCTAGAAGACGCATGCCCAAAGCGGCTTATCTTATCTCTGTGACTTTTCAGGAAATATCTCAGGACCTTCAGCACATCTAACTTCAGCAAAGCTCGATCTGCATGTACACATAAAGGCTAGACTACGGTCACTGTCGGCTAAAGCAAAATGAAGCGGACGTAGACATCTTTGCCAGCTATGCTTGAATGTTGCAATTTCCTGTAATAAAATCTGACAAGCCTATTTTCTGTTTTCAGCTAATAATCAGAGCCAGATCTTTGACAAATGTTACTATGCTCTCATGTCTCTGTTCTGTCAATAAGAAACCGTTGAACTTTACGTTTGTAACTTGTGATGTGACCAAACAGAAGCTTAGCTTGAAGATACTCCAACTATTTTTTCTGTGTCTGTTTGGATCATGGGTGTTATTTTTAGCACCCCTTTTACCCCAAAATAGCAGTTGAGGATCCAAACAACATGTGCTAATTGGTACTAAATAGAATTAGCACACCCAAAAAATAAGCACCTCTTGGAGATGATTTTTGGTGCTATTTCGCTGTGGACACCACCACTTTCCCCAACCCTAGGTGCATTCACGCGGGCCACAGCCCCTCTCTCCCAGGGTTTTTACATATTTGCCATCCTTACGGTTGTCACACACCCGAGCCGTCCTTAGAATGCCTCCTACATATTTGCCATGGGAGAGAAGTTTCACTAACATATTTGCCATTTTCGCTGAGTTGGCACTACACGTAGGCTTGCCACGCTGTCTCCAAGTCATCAAACCCACGCGAAATGACCTTCTTACCCCCAATCCATTTCTTTCTACCCTTCTTCTTCCTCTGTCGTTTCCTTCCTCCCTCTCTCGTTTCCTGCTCCGCAGATCTGCAGCACGCCACCCCCTCCCACGCCCCCTCCCGCGCCAGGGTGCTGGGCAGCGCGCCCCCCTCCCGCGCCAGGGCGCTGCGCGGCCCTTCGCGCGCCTGCAGGGGGCCTGCCCAGGTCGGCCGCCTCCTGCAGGGGCGACCGGCCCCCAGGTGTTGGGCAAGACCAAGCGGCAGAGCAGCCCAGCAGCTCTGCTCCGCCTCCTGCTGGGCGAGCGGCCGCCCCAGCACGCCTCCAACTGCTCCACACCGCCACCAGCTCGCTAGATCTGTGCCTCCCATAGTTTTTGTTGCAATTCCCACTCCGAGCTCGCCCAGATGCAGTAGTTGGTGTCACAATGGCTAGCAGCGTTTGCCCTCCTTGGTAAGTTTTTTCATCAGTTCTTTGGGTTGTTACATGTGTCACTGTAGGTTTAGGATTTAGCTAAGAAATTGGATACGGTATAACTTCTTTTTTCTGTGATTGTTTACCATTCTGTCAGGATCGATCCTGGCAGCGCGTTTAGACTAGTTGTTAAGGTTGCTAAGTATGTGGCTGATGGTGAGTACGGGCTAGTTGAAATGGCAGAGCAACAACATGATTTATGGTTGGATAGGAACTCTCAGTACTCTTTGGCTCAATTCCATGAACAATTAGCCTCAAAGATTATATGGGGTTCATCTCAAACACTTTCAGTGTGGGTACTGGACCAAGATACTGGGTCCGAGTGGAAGATTAGGAGGGATGAGCATTTCTAGCAAATGATTAGGGACAAATGGGATGAGAGGTTGGTAATTATTGCGGTTGATGTTGTGAGGAAAGATGGAGGCAATGACAAGGCCATCTCTGGTGCTTCCAATGTTACATGTGTCTCTAGTGTCACCAATGTCTCAATGAGTAGACCAAATGATCTACCAGATTATGTTGAAGGTTGTGGTGATACCTGCAGCTCCCCATCCCCTCCTCCTGAACAGACTATGCCTATATTAGTTGATTGGGAAACTCTGACAATATTAGAGGAACCTGAGGATGATGGTTTAGCAAAGCAGCTTGCTGATGAGGACAAGGTGTATGAGGCTATGGGTTTCATGGAACCAGAGGGTACAACAGAAATAGATAGAGAAGATGTACACATTCATGGTATGTCAGCAGAGATGCATGCAGATATGGCTGAAGCAGCTATTGATGTTGATGACATAGTTGATGCAGAGCCATTGTGTGAATGGGACAGAGATAACCCAGATCAGATGCATTGGACCCTTGGATAAGCTAGCTATCTGCACTGATGCATGTAAGGGGTCAGAGTCTGCAGTGAAAGTAGTGTTTCCATAAGCAGAGATGAGAGCATGCTTCAGGCACCTAATGGAGAATACTGCATGCAAAAAAACACTGCAACGCATGCAAGAAATGAGCTTTCGCGGCTTGCAAAAAGTGGGGCAGGAGCATCAATTGGCGCTCGTGGTATGAAAAAAAAAGAGTAGGGGTAGGTCGGTCATTATGCATGGTATTCATGACTAGTGGCATGCCTACGTGGAGTGCCAACTCAGCGAAAATGGCAAATATATTAGTGAAACTTCTCTCCAATGGCAAATATGTAGGAGGCATTCTAAGGATGGCAATCGGGTGTGTGGTAACCATAAGGATGGTAAATATGTAAAAACCCCACCTCTCCCGCACCACGCGCCACCCCGCTCTCGTGGCTCCCCTTCGCTGCTCCATCGGTCCCCTTTGCTGCCGCCGCCGTCGGCAGACACCACCGACGCCGCCTTCGCGACCCGCGCTGACTCGCAACACTGGCGGCCATCTTCTCCCTCCCAAAACCCTAGCATTCCATCCACTCCACCGCCGCAATCCTCGGCCAGATCCGCGACGCCGCCGCCTTCCCCAGCTAGATCCATGACACCGCCGCCGTGCTGGATCCGCGTGGCAGCCATCGTTGTCGAGCTCGCGCGGTGCAGATGGAGGGTTACAGCAGCTTCAACTTCCTTGGCATGTTCCAACCGGGATCGGCGGTGGTGGGCTCCGGCTTTGAGCTAGTGGCAAGCAGAGCAGCGCTCGGGCGCCCAAAAACTGGCAGGGAAGGGAGGTAGCAAAGGTTAGTTGGGATCTATGCATGAAGAGTGGAGCTAAATGATGGGATAATTGCAATAAAGGCAAAGACTATATTTGGCTGGCTGTGGCTGATACTGATTTGTTGTAAGAAAAAAAGTACTACTTCGGTAGCTAATGCTGATTTAGTGTGAGAGAAAAGCATTGCTGTCTAGTTGACTGACAAGCCAGCCGAACAGAGTTAAAATAGCCCTTGCATCCAAATAGATTGTTGTGAGTTAAAATAGCCCTTGCATCCAAATAGATTGTTGTGCTATTTTGTAGTGTGCTATTTGATGTGCAGTCTAGTGCGCTAAATAGCACTAGTGTTATTGATCCAAACAGGCCCCAGGGAATTCAATGCAATGCAGGAAAACAAGTTAAGTGACTCGGCACGATTCCCTTCTGTGCCTGTTTGGTTTGGTGTGTAAAAGTTTTCGCGAAATTTTTTTAGCCCTTTAGCCACTAATTTAGAGTATTAAATAAAGTCTAATTATAAAACCACCTCCACAACCCCCCTGTAAATCTCGCGACGAATTTAATGAGGTCTTTGACCGCATGATTAGAGGATGGTTACTATAACATCACTGTAGCAAATAATCAATTAATTACCGTCATTAGATTCGTCTCGAAAAGTTACACCTATCTCTGAAATTTTTTTGCAAATAGACTTCATTTAGTACACCTTGCATGCGAGATTCTCTTCTCGAAAAACATACGCGAAAAATTTACTGTAGAAACCAAACACGGCCATGTGAGCAAGCAAATTATTGGCGTTGCTTGACGGACCGGTGAGGAAATGCAGACAGGGCTGTGTTTAGATCCCTGGAAAAGTGGGAGAAAAAGTCACATCGGTCACTGTAGCATACTGTAGTATTTTTCGTTTGTTTGTCGTAAATATTGTCCTACCATGACCTAACTAGGCTCAAAAGATTCGTCTCAAAACGTACATCAAAACTATGCAATTATTTTTTTTATTTACCTATATTTAGTACTCCATGCATGAGTCATTTGCTATATTTAATGTTTCGATGTGATGGAGATGTAATGGAAAGTTTGTATTTTGTGGGGGTTTGGGCCATCTAAACACACCCCAGGGCTCGTCCTTTCTGTCACTAGATGCATTGTGCTGGTACAATATCGGGAGATGGAGATGTGTCTGCACTGCAGCAGCTGCTGGCCCTGGGCGCTGGGTGCAGCAGGCCCTGGGCCCTGGGTACAATATCGGGAGTTTGCTCAATGGTCAATGGGCCATTGGGCCTCAAGCAAGACCGTTGCGATTGCGAGAGAAGTTCCATCGCAACATTCCATTCCATCCATCACACGTACGGTCTTGGATTCCGGCCGTCCTTGCAGTACCTGTAGAAAATCTCAGCTGTAGATTTTGGAATGGACCCGAGGTGAATGCAGTGGATGGAATAGGGCCCTGTTTATTTTCCAAAAAAAATTTATACGGTACTCGTCACATCAAATTTTTAGACATATACATGAAACATTAAATATAGTTAAAAGAAATAACTAATTGATTCCCATAAGATGAATCTAACTATGTTAATTAATCCATGATTATATACTAATTATCAAATAATAACTAAATGTGCTACAATACTCAAATTTAAACTTTTTCACTAACTAAACACACCCTGGCTGTGAGTAGCCAAAAGCAACTGCGTGGTGCGTGCACAGTGGCCTAGGGATCGAGTGAAAGAAAACCTAGACAAGCCCGAGAGATGGCAGCACGGCATAGGGTGCTGTTTGATCGAACCTTACAACAGTGTGAACTCAGGGGTTCTTCAAGAAAAAGAAACAGTGTCAACTCAGGATGGTACCGGCCCAGCCCAGCAGAGTGCTGAGAAACCTAGCGGTGAAACGGGAAGTTGAAATTTTGAATTTTACAGCGAGGAAGAGAACTACAGCGCCCTGCTTCGTCCTGCATGCGTTTCTCCTTCGCTTTCGGCTTGTCTTTCGCTCGGGCTGACTGCCTCTGCGCTTGTGTCCAGGGGCGAAGCCACGTTCAAGTAGCCTGGTGCCCATGCACCAGGGTAGTGGAAAAAATTACCACTAGTTTGACTTAAATTCATCATGGATTGCTACAAAAATTTGTAGATTTCTTTAGGAGTGCACCACGGTAATCTTAGCGCTATCTTCGCCACTGCTTGTGTCCATGCAGCTTCAGGGCATCAGCACTGGAAAGACAATTTGAAACCACGGCTTTCGCCAGGGCAGCCAGGCCTGCTTTTTTTTTTTGAGCACAAGCAGCCAGGCCTGCTGTGAACACGGCCATGTACCGCTGAAGTCTTTTTTTTACTGATCTAACTTGTAGTACAAGTTGTAGCATTTGAACTTACACATAGAATCACATACACACCACCTATGCGCAAACTAAGACCTACAACCTACACTCACACGGCTGCTTTGAAGAGATGTTTTCGAACACCGGTACCCAACATGTGTTGTAGGCTACCGGGGAGTAACTGTTCAAATGAACACTACCCCACGATGAGAAACGCGGAATGGATTCCTAGAAATCGAACCCGCGCCGGCCGCCGCACACCCGGGGTGCTGACCACCCGAGCGTAGCTCGGTTCTCATGTACCGCCTGCAGTCGAGCACAGCTTCTGCGCGTGTTTTTGGTGTCTTGATTCTTGAATCGCTCGGTGCAGGCGTACATTACGGTACGAACCTTGGGGAGATTCGTGGCAGGGGAAGCCGAAGGCGTTATCGCGGCGTCCGCAAAAAGCCACGGCGGCCACGTCAGGCGCGCGTGGCGCCGCGCGTCGCCGGCGCACGGCAGATCGGCAGGACTGCAGGCGGGACGGGACGGACGGTGGTGGTGGGTGCGGCGCGGCGCGACAGGAGAAAGCCAGGGGATCGTGTCCGTTGGGCGTTGGCCGGACGCCGGCGGCCGTGGAGGGGGCGGGGGCCATCGTATCTCGCGGCGATCGATGTGGATGACGACGCCGTGCTGTAGTGCTGTCGCCTTTACGGGCGGCGACAGCGACGGCACGGCCGCGGGCAGCGGGCAGCGGGCAGAGGATTCGGATTCTGGCCGTGCTCCGCTCGCTCGCGGTATCTATCCACCGGCCGGACGGACGGACGGTCAACTACCCCCAGGGCGAACCTTTGCAGCGGCAGATCCGCAGATATTTGCACAAGCCTGCTCCAAATATCTGATCAACATGTTTCAAAACAAAGTTTGATGAACACTGCAAGATTGTCAAAAGCACATGTCTGGTAACCAGGAGTTCATTGTGAAATTCCTGATGTATTACGAAATGATGGAGCCAGGCAGCAGCGTATCCGAGTCCTCATTCGCTCGCTGCTGGTGGCCTGCGAAGCAACGAGGCCCAGGACCAGGACTCCTTTTCTTTTTTGTTCCCCTGGCACTCATCAAAGCGCTTGGCACGAAGGACGGTTCATCCTAGTCAGGGTCGCCCAGGGTTGCCAAAGCAAGCAGACTCCTCTGCTGCTTCATAAGTACAATGACAAATGACAAGCCAAGCCACCACCGCGCCGCTCTGGACCACGGCCACGCCCGGCCGGCCGCCGTTGAGTTGGGTGGCCTGCCGCCCTCTGGTCTGTGGTCTCGGGCAAGGAGCAACCCTGCATGCGCTCCGTCCAAGCGAGCGGCGCGGCGCGGCTGGACCACGAGGCACACGCCGGGCTGGGCTGCCTGCAAAAGCAGAGCACAGCGTTGGCATGTGTGTGTCCACGTCCACGAGACCATGAGATGAGAGCAACGCTGGCTGGCTCTGGGACTGGGAGGGATGGCACCTTGTTTTGGCAAAGTCAAGGAGGTCGCGATGGCAGCTAGCATGGTATCCGCGCAGGAGAGTGAGAGCAGGCGCAAGATCCATATATACATACCGGGGCGGGGCAGGGCAGGCATGGTTGCTGCTGCTCTGCTACGGTTGTTGCTACTCTTTTCGAAAGATACGGTTGTTGCTACTCGCTGCTAAGTTTGGGCCCGTTTCAGAGGATAGCCTTCGTGGTCACTCGCTGCTCCGTTTCTTTCTCTCTTTTTTTCTCAAATACGTAGGAGAGCGCATGCTGCTCCGTTTATTTCTTTCTTTCTCTTGAATACACAGGAGAGTTAGGTATTATTATATCAAAAGTAGAGAATACAATGACGCAAGATCAGAAGGAGCGCGCCAATAACAGAGGCACCCGGAGATGCTATGCTACTAAAAAAGCAAGTGGAAGCTTGATCCGGTCTTGGAGTGCATGCTCCGTTTCTTTCCTTTTCCTCAACGAACTTGTTGAGTTGAGGACGGCATTTCCCTCAACAATATAACATCATTACTGCCACGATTTAATGCAAACAATTTGTTGTGGGTGAACAAACAGAAAGATGCCTGCGTCGTTGTCATCATCATCCTCAAAATATGGCCGCTTCTAGAATCTAGACTAGATGGCCCGGGATTCCGGCCCAACCCATGTCTGTGAATTCATCATGGTCAGGGAAACTGCCAACTTCCCTACGAGTATGAAATGAAAGCCCGCTAAGTTTTGCCAGGGTAGCAAAGAGCGCAATAGCCCAAACAACTATATAACATGACAGATAACTGTACTGTGTAATCTCAAAAAAACAAGACGTTACAGGGTACAAAAGGTACATCTTCAGATCATCAGCAGTGAACTGCGCAATACAAGGCTGACATGGCCTGAGACAAGACACAAAGAACCATCGTTTTGACTTCGGTTCAATACAGCAAACTCATGAAGAGACAACATGACAGTGTAATGGATTCAACAAAAGATCGCTCAGGAAATCTACACTAACAACATCGACAAGGGAAAATAAACTCTTGAGAAAAGCAGGGTGTGCCAGTACAGTCGGATTGGCGCATATATAAGCAATCAACCAACTCCAAGCAGAGCAAACATAACAACATCAATAGAAGGTACTGCTGCGTACATTCATACAGGTCACAATTACAATCAATTGAACGAACAATAGAGAACAACTCACCTAAACTCATCCGAACCTAGACCCACAATTCGATGATTACCTAGAGGACAACACGCGAGAACAACCTTCTACGGCGATGTGTCCGAGCAAATCATTTACAAGCAACGGATCCCTTAACCTTTGGCTAGTGACACATCAAGATGAGCCATTGTACTACCGCCACGAGATGCCCCCAACCGCGAGTCATTGATCCTCCTGTAGGGGTAGTTACCAACTGGTGGACTATGTGCCCCAGAAGCTAACCGACGCAGCTGCAGCAGTGTAACAATGCCAATAGCAAAAGCTGCACCGTTCCCTAACGCACCACCCAGATTTTTTATACTGAAGCTGCTCCCGGCTATAGCAAGGCTAGAAGAGACCATCCGCGCAAAGAAATTTGGACGTTTTGCCATGTCATTGGAACTGTCAGCACACTTCTCAGGCTTGTTTACTGATAGAGAAGGCCAAACATCCTGGTAGGCATTGCGGACAAAGTCAGATGCCTCATCTATGACATCGTGATTGTTGCCATGGTGCTCTTTTAGTCTGATTGCAAGCATGATGCGACTTTGCTCCAACCTTGCTAAGGCAAAATCTCGTTCAGCTTGTTGCTGCGACTGCACAGCCTGTGAAACAGCACAATGCTTGGTTATAACTGAAATTAGAGTATCAATCAAGATATGTCGTTACGATAGCCCTGGAAATACTGACAAGCGTGCTTAACTTAGATGATCATGATGATTGCATCCACAAATATTAAAATGTAACATATAAGATAATAAAGAAAAGTTTGTTGGTAGAACTCGGAAGTTTGTATTTCAGAAAAAAGATAGAAACATCTAATATTTGATATCAAAAACTGCAGTTCAAATTGCTAAGATAACTTAATGATGAATGAGATTGAGTACAAGGAGTGACTTACACATACTGACATACAACCATAAACAACAGGAACACATCAAAAATTAGAGACACCAATATATGAAGATTGAGGGTGAGGAGTCCCTTTATCAACATTCATATGTCATGCGAACTATCATATTTGATAGACTGTAGAAGATAACTGACTACGGGCTTTAATACTTTCAATCAAATTGCTAGATAGCTGATAACCAACTCCAGGCTTTAAGCATTCCAATCAGACTACTAGGTCGGAGTAGCTCATAACCAACTCCAGGTTTTAGGAACTTCAGTCAGATTACAAGATAGCTTCCTTATCTGCCCCCTAGATACCCGAAGCGAATCAACTACACTCTGGCATAACACAACCAGAGTAGAGACTTTTTTTTTTGAAAAGATATAGTAAAGACTTTTGTTCATAATCATCATGTGCATAACCCGATCCCAGTGAGTTTACGCTCCCAAGTCCCAAATCATATGAATGCCCACTGGCCTCAAACCACCCAATATGACACATGAACTTACACCACTTGTAATTCCACGCACGTTGTTTAACAAGGCGTGGCTAAAAGATGTAATACAAAGTTTCAAAATGTTCACAATTCAGACAAGATGCACAGCTACCTATTTGTGAGAAATAAACTGCCCAACTACTTGCAGATCTGACTGCTTGCAATTCGTCAACGGTAATTTCACTCTGAAATAATGCAAAGTTGGCACCACAATTGACTATATGCAGTAGCATTCTTAACAGTCGTCACACTGTATCCGACCATGGCTTGGATACACGGGCATTTCCAGAATCCTGATTCAAACTTCCTCCACTAGAAAAATTGCTCACTCCGGAAAACACGCACGAGAACAAATTCGCAGATCGCTGATCACTCGCGTAAATTACAGATCACACGGAGGGCCTAGGAAGTGGGGAAGCCAGGAGACTCACGAGGAAGCACTCGAACTGGTCCTCGAGGTCCTCGAGCGCGGCGCGGATGGCGTGGAGGCTCCTGGCCTCCTCGGCCAAGGCTGCCAGCGCCGCCGCCTCGTCGCCGCCGCCGACCGCGGCGAGGCCCCCTCCCTTGACGTAGACGAGGCCGTCCGGCCTGTCACCCGCGGCGGCGCGGTGGCGGACGGCGCGCAGGAAGTGGGCGCGGGAGAGGGCGTGGATGGCGTCGCTGACCTTGTCGTGGAGGTCCCAGATGGTCTCCAGCACGGCCTCCACCTCCTCGGGCCCCATCCGAACCCTAGACCCAGAAGGTTCTAGAACATCCGGGGAGAGGCGAGAGGGGGTGGGCGGCTGCGGCGGCGGCGGAGGAGGCTGGCGGTCGCCGTGGAGGTTTTCGGAACCGTGGAGGTTTGCGGCGCGGTCTTCAGGTTGCTTTCGTGGCGGCAGCGCCTTGTTTCTAGTCGGGTAACTCCGCGGGTTACTGACTTACTGTTACCTCAGGTTGAAAATGTCAGCTCAGCTAACCACCGAGTCCACGCTAGTAATCCTGCCAGTTCGCAATCCGAAAAAAAAAAGTTCTACCAATTCAAATAGGAAAAAGAAATCTACCAATTCTAACAGTTGCTCGTACTTGAAAAAAAAAATATTTGAGTCTTTCTAGCTCTCTTTATTTTGGAGGTTGGTTCTTTCCAAAGTGTTTAATGAATGAACATCTTTGTTGGATTGAAATGCCTACGAGAGGTCACCACTCACCTATCTTTCTCTAGAACGCTTTAGGCCTCCAAATATGATCACTAATGTTTTGCGGAATAATAATAAAAGTAAATTGCACCCACCATGTAACAACTTTTCATGTGGGTGCAAATTGGTCCAACAACTTGTAAAATACTCAATTTAGTGCAATAACTTGACAGGTGGGTGCAGATCGGTCCAACAACTTGCAAAATGCCCAACTTAATGCAATAACTTGGCAATTAGGTGCATTCACACTCCAAACATTACACGGCAATGTAACTAACGCAAAGTCTCAATAAAGAGTATATTCATGTTAGGACAAATTATTTAGTATTATTTGACCATTAATTTTTGTGCTGTGCCTGCGTGGCAATGTATTTGGCCAGGATAAAAATCCTCATTATTTAGAAATTAATGTTATGTCTTTACATTAAATATTTTTGTATAGTGATTTCATTTTAATTAAAACTATTTAATTTGATATTCAATACTGAAAAATTCACACTCACTGTTTCCGATATGTTTGATTATATGCACTTTTAAACTAAAAAAGTCAATATATTGATACAAACTATTAATACCTTTTAGGAGGTTGGTTCATATATTTTTAAAGCCTCATATATTCATTAGAAAGGAAAAATGAGCTAAATCAACAGAAACAAACATGAGCATTGTTGAATACATGAGCAGAAGCGCAGAAGAAACCTAAGGTTTCAGAGTCTCTCTTATCAAATACAGTGTTTGAGTGATGCTAATGGTGTAATTCTAAAATTTGTTTGCATTTGAACTAATAAAAAATTGTGCATAGTTGAAAAGTAACAACAGGATCACCATAAATAATTTTCATTTATAAAATTTAAAAAATTTTAACGTTCATCTACTTTGCTTAATATGTTGTTGTAATGGTGGTTAAATAATATAATAATTTTAATAAAACAATAATTAAATTATTCTGAAAATAAAACTATTGGTGTCCATTGCGACCCAAAAATCTACTGTCAATAATACGTTCCGACGTGAATATACTCTTTATTGTGACTTGACGTTAGCAAATATATTGTCGTGTAATGTTTGGAGTGTGAATGCATCAATTTACCAAGTTATTGCACTAAAATAAGTATTTTCTAAGTTGTTGGATCGATCTGCACCCAGCTATCAAGTTATTGTACTAAATTGAGCACTTTACAAGTTGTTGTACCAATTTGCACCCACTTGCCAAGTTGTTGTATAATTAGTGTAATTTACTCTAATAATAAAAACCAAAAGTTTAAAGCAAACTAAAAAAACTAGCAGAGCATGACTGGAGGAGAGAAATGGTTTACGAGTACTTTTTAGATAATTTCTTCCATCAGGATTAATTGTAGCTAAGTCGTGGCTACTAACGATACAGTCCATATCTCTAGAAGATCCGTCCTGCCCTACGGAAAAGCCCACGGCCGCTCCACACCGCCAGGGCTCGGTCCCCTCTCCTTCTTCTCCTCTGGTGTGTCTGCCGGAGACGAGAAGGGGAGGGGACCATTCTTTTCTTTTTCCTCTAGTTTTATAGTGTTTTAGTGTTTGCTAAATAAATTTTTGATGAAATCATATGATTTTCGGCTGGATTTGTGTGATCTGCGATGACTTCGGTGATTACCACGACGACGAGATCGTCATTACAAACATCGATTTCATCGGCAGACAGCCAATTTGTGGCCATTATCTGTAGGGGGAGGGGGCCTTCTGGGTGGGAGCCCCTTACGAAGACAATGACTCCGGGTCATCGATCTCATCGTCGGTGGTCGCAGAGAGGAAATCAAATTTTGAAGGTGATAAATCTGCATCCTATGTTATACCCGATAATGCAACCGCCGATATTCTTTCAGCGATTTAGATGCGTTTTGGATTGGTTTCGAAGCGTTGGATCTTGCGGCATGTCCAATGTTTTGGGATTGGTAATTGGATTTGGCATAACGACTGTATTTTGGCTTCGACATTTGATGAAAGTCATTGGGGAAGAAAACGATCGAAGAATCTGGGTAGAATATTATGTATTTTGTATTTTAGATTTTTTCATATGTAATTTGGGGATGTACTTTGTCAAAATTTAATATAAGTCCCTTTCCTTCGCAAAAAGTCGTGGCTACCAAGGAGACCGGAGCGAAAGTCGTGTGACTCTCATTTTGTTAACGTATTTCGGCCTGGCCCAGCAGAGCATGACTGGAGAGAAACCAGCGCGGCGGAAAGGCCAAGCCACAAGCCAGAGCGAAAGCCCATATGTATAAGGCTAGTCCGGCCCAGATTGGAAGATTGCGTTCAAGCCCAGCCCGGATGGGCCAGGCGCACCGAGAGTCCGAGAGCTTTCCAGTTCTGCATTCCATCCAACGGCCGCCGCTGGTTTTCTTTCTTCTCGCCCAAGCCGCCGCCGGCGCTCGCGCCCTGTAAAAACACCGGAGCACGGGAGCACCACGCCTAGGCAGCAGCGGCGCGGCAATCCCTCACCAGAACCCACCCCTCTCCGCTCTCCCCACAGCGTCGGTCGGCTGTCCGGATCGGCATGGAGAAGACGACGCCGACGCCGCAGCCGGTCTGCGCGCTGGAGTCGCTGGCGCTGCTCAACTGCGTGGCCGCGGTCCCCTACGACCGCGACAGGTGCCTCGCCCTCGTCGACGCCCTCCGCGACTGCATCACACAGAAGGTGCTGCTCTTCTCGCTTCCTCCTCCCTTTTCCTGAAATAATTGTCCTCTTCTCTATTTTCTTTTAAGTTTCTTCTTGGAAGACTATTTTCGGCAATATACCTGAGAACGTGCTTGAAAATTACAATGTGAGCAAGCAAACTTTCCGTATTCGACGGAATGCTTACAATCTAGGGCCTATTTGGAAGAGAATGATTGGTATAGGAAGTGTCAAGAATTAGTTCAATTTCGTCCTGAATCCTGGGATTCTGTATCCACAGAATCACTGTTAGTATAGAGTGTGGGCAAGTATGGACGCAATGCTAATGATTGCAGTGAATGCACTCTAGGAATAACAAGTAGTAAATTACTAACTTTCTGACCCGAACAATCTTTCTTGTTTAATTCCAACTTGGTTTCACCTTGGCATGATAGCTAAGAGTTTGAGAAGTGTTTTTCTCTGTAGAACTATTTAAATGTCTCCATATCACCATCTGCAGGCGTGTATTGTTGTTTTCGGTCTGCTATAGTTAGAGCTTGGACTATGCTCCCTCCGTCCCAAAAAAACAAGTCATCCTAGAAATTCTAGGACAAATTAACAAAAAGGTAAAATGATCATGTTTGCCCATCTTTATTACCCATATTTGGCACTAATTGATTCTTGCATGCACATGTACTTTCTAAATAGGGTAAGATGACTTGTTTTTTTGGAGAAATTTTGAATCAGAGTGATTTGTTTTTTGGGGACGGAGGGAGTATTAAGCAACTTTTCTGAATAAACCTTTCATGTATTAACTTTTCTTCTGGTATTACAAATTTACAAGTCAACTTTGTTGATCAAATAATCTTACAAAGAGTGGTCAAGTTCCATTCCAAGCAAAGCGAGCATTCTCAAAGGCTAATTGAAGCTTTAGATGATCATCATCCCTTGTCCAAGGAAGGCATTTTTTACGTTATACATGAGATGTTTACAGATTTTTGCGTAATGAATGCATATGATCTATGGTTGGATTGTGGAGGTCAAGTTTGGTAAAGCTAGTCAAAGGTAGGTTAAATGTGCATTGCCAGAAGAGGCCAAGTCACTTATATCTACTTAGTTCATAGTTCTTGCGTTACCCCCATTGGAATAGCAATATATAGCACAGAATAGTGCCCAGGATCTTCTCAGAGTTTATTATGATGTGTGGTAATTGCTGAAGGTGGTTGATTAGAGTGTTATATGATGAATGATGATGTCCTCGGCATGTATGCTTTCTTGTTATTTTCCCCGATGATCATGTTGATTTACTAAAGCGAAATGTAGCTGGAGCCTCCAGATATATTCTTATTCCTTTTATTTTAGGAATTTTGTCTGAAAAAATATGCAAATACCTAATGCAATTTTAGCTGGAGTAGCATTGCAAAGATTATACTTTTTTTTCTCTTCTGTTATCTGCTTTGTTACTCCTCCAGTTCAATGAAATACCGACTCCTATAATCTCAGGTTTTCTTAGTTTTTTTTGGTTTCTTTGTATTCATTCTGATTTGCAAAGCTGGCTGTCCTTGCTGTTCTTATAAGATGCCCCCTGATGATGAGCTTCTTAATATTCTTCCTCTGTCTCCTTTGTTTAAATGCAGAGAGTAAAGAAGTTTTCTCTTGCCGAGCCAAGCTCCAGCACCAGCACCAGCACTGAAGCTCCAAAGAGCGATCCGAAGCTCTGAAGAAATACTAGCGAAGAACGTTTTCGATGGCGATGACGTGCTTGATACGATTACGGATGTAACCGCAGCGTTAGGTCTGTCAATTATTTTGTGGAACCCATGTAGAAGACCACTTTAGACTACATCTGTCAGATGTTGGTCGAACTGTGCCATGTTGGCACGATTCTAGCAGAGTAAGACCGATGTAATGCCCATGGGTTGGCCCTTATCCCGTTGCAATAAGAAGTGCATCCGCAGCTGTCGATGATTCGGTTTCAGCATAGCGTCTGAATTTCACAGGCAGAGGTGTCTCATCCGTCTCCCTGCTGTGTTATGTTGCTTGGATTAGTGAAAGCATTGTCTGCCTGTCTGTCTATGGTGATGGGTAGAGGCTAGCTGCCTTGCTGATCTCTGTCTGTTCAGGCTCCATTCAAAGCAAAGTCATCTCGTTAACCTCGGGCTCAGGTTTGTCTGACTGATTTCGTGAGCATTACGTTGACTTTGCCTCCCTGCCCCCATTGCAGACCTTCTGTCTCTCACCGGCGCAGCGGCGATACACGCAGGCAGGGCAGCGAAGCACACGTCGCAGGTGGCGTGGCGCGTCAGGGGATGGCGCACTAGTCGCTTCTTTTCCTTGGAAAGTGCACGCGAGGAGAGGAGCCGAGCCGAGCCGAGCCACGTCCACCTGCTGTGCTCAGGCGCCCAGCTCTTCTTCCCTTTCTTTCCTTCCCTCCCTCCCTCCTCGCGAATTCCTCCGCGGCCGCGCGATTTCTGCTCCCTTCCTTCACCTCCCTCCGCAGCTAAATTACGGTTCCGCCCCTGCTCCCGCACCGTCTCCGCGGCCATGGACCAAGCCTCGGGCTCGGGGCCCCCTCCGCCGCCGCCGCCCCCGCCCGCGGCCGAGAGAGACATGGGCTTCGCCGAGCGCTCCCTCGCGGCGGCCGGCGCGGCCGTTGTGTCCGCCGTCCTCGTCAACCCCCTCGACGTCGCCAAGGTGCGTACCGTCGTCTGGTCTGGTGCCGCCGCAGGCCCCGCTCTCTCTCTCACCCGCGTACCTCGGGCGCCCGTGGTTGCGACTTGCGTTGCGTGGATTCTGTAAACCGCCGCAGCGTTAAGCGTAGTCGACCAATCGTGTCGAGTTCATCGCTCAATTTGTGAATTGGGACGTGCTGTCGAGAGATCGTCACTCCTAGGGCTTGGAATGTGTAGGGATGTTTTTTTTTTGTGTGATTGTGTTGATCCGGTCCCCATTTTGTCTTGCAGACGAGGTTGCAAGCGCAAGCTGCTGGAGTTGTATATAATCCTGTAAGCACCCACTTCTCATCCACACATAGTGGTTTCGCAATTCGATGGATGAAAAACTTCTTTTTTCAAGGATGGGGATGGATGAAACTGTAATGCCAAAATGGCAAAATTTCCATCTCGCGCCTTACTTTGAAAAAAAAAGGTGGAAAAACTTCTTAAAGTACTTTAGGAAATCAAACTATACAGGTAGTTTGTAATTATAAATTGGTTCTTCAGTTTCCTATCAGATTCTAGTAGTTCAACATATTTTTTTCATGTGTTTTCCAGAAAAATCATCTGTCAGGTGAACTGTGCACTTGCAAAATATTTATTTTCTCTAAAATACATTGCTCAGATATGGTCAGATTTTAGGTGCTATCCATCATGCAGCACTGGTGGGATCAATGGTTTTGGCCCATCTTGCAGCCCTGAGTGCTTTCAGTACAGGGGAACTATGGACGTGTTCTCTAAAGTCACTAGACAGGCAAGTGCTTGTTGAGCATCTCTCTTCATTGTGGTTTCCTCTTTTCTATAAATCATCTGTTGTAATGATTCATAAACAATCTGCAGGAAGGATTATTCAGATTATGGAGAGGTACTGGTGCAAGCCTAGCATTGGCTGTGCCAACGGTAAATCCTTTCAGCTGATCATTGTTTATAGTGTACCCTGCACTATCAATCTACTATATAACTACATGCAGAATAAGGCATATAGATCTACTTAGCTATAAACATATTTTTCAGTATTCATATGTGCTTCCAGTAGACAAGCCTTAATTTTGTTTTCTTTTCTCTTTGCTCCTTCAGGTTGGAATATATCTACCTTCTTATGATTTATTGCGCAATTGGATTGAAGAATACTCAGATCATAATTGTCCAAAACTAAGACCATATGCTCCTCTCATTTCTGGCACTATTGCACGATCGCTGGCATGCATAACTTGTTCGCCTATTGAATTAGCCAGGACACGTATGCAGGTCAGCATCTTGAACTTTTATGCAAGGTTATGTATTTGCATTTAAATCAAAATGACACCGCAAAGAAAAGAACTCAAACCTTCAGTTGAGCGTACTCTGCTTATAATATGACTTGGACTGTCGAACATTTACTTCCTGGGCTCTATGGATAGTTCGGAGGCGAAATTGGACTTGTTCCTTAAACAAAAACTTCAAAAGTATCTGGTTGCAACATATTGCTACCTCCATTTTTTACACAAACATTTTCCTTGTTTTCTAATATAGGCCTTTAAAGAATCTAATGCTGGAGGGAAACCCCCTGGAATGTGGAAGACTTTGCTTGGTGTGCTTTCATCGAGACAAAGCATTAGTAGCCTTGAAAACTGTACGTACTATGCTACTTCACTCTTTTAAGCTTGCAATTGACAAAGCATAAATTTGTATTGTCATAGATTTCAAGACACTCAACAATTTTTCACAACTTCTGAACCATATTATCTGCAATGTTTGAACAAATGACATATGAATCTTGGAATTGCAGAATTATGTTCTCATTTTGTTCTGAATACTAAACTATGTACTTGGAAATTGAAAATAGTTCGGGGATACCACCTCCTATGGACTGGTCTAGGAGCACAACTAGCACGTGATGTCCCCTTCTCAGCTATATGTTGGACAGTTCTTGAACCAGTAAGATACTGCTTAACTGATGCTTTCCATGTCATACTTTGGCTTAAAAGAAAGTTTCAATTTAATAAGACCTGTTGAGACAACCTTGTCTTTTTTTCATCTTCCAAATGCTTCTTGTGCAGACTAGAAGACACTTGACAGGATTAGTTGGTGACAAAAGCAATGCGGCAGTTATATTGGGGGCAAACTTTTCTGCAGGATTTATTGCTGGGGTTATTTCCGCTGGTGCTACCTGCCCTCTTGATGTTGCCAAGACACGCAGACAAATAGAGGCAAGTGTGGGGCTTTAAGCTAGTTTCTTTTTACATTTTCTTGAAAAGATTCAACCTTTAAGTTTTTCTTGGACTTGGAATCAGGTAGTGACAATAACTAATGACTCCCTGAATTCTGCTTTCTCCTGACAGAAGGATCCTGAAAGGTTATTAAACATGAACACAAGGCGCATATTACTTGAGGTTTGGAGGTACTCATCTAACTTTCTCTTTTAGCAGTGATACCAATTGTCACCTATCTATGTTGGCCTCATCTTGGCTGGTTCTGGTTTGTGGTACAAAAGCAAAGATTTTGCATCTGTCCCAGTCCTTAATCAAAGGGAAAACCCTTGTATGTTGTGTTCCAATTCCAAAGTAAGCTTCACTTGGGTTCATTCACTGTATAAGATGAACAAGAGTCTGTTTATAATAGAAAATTGATGACTACGATCTTGGTTGTCAAATCACATTCGGAATGCAAGATGCTACTGTTACTACCTCTGTATTATTTCTTTTGGTACAAAGCTGAATATGTTGAAATCCTTTCTGTCATTGTCATCACTGTAAATCTCCAGTCTGGAGCATGATTTCTTTACAATCAAGTGCAAATAACACTTTGGTAGTAACACTTGTTGCAGGAAGGAAGGTATCAACGGTCTGTTCAGGGGTGCAGGCCCTCGTATGGGACGCGCAGGGCCTTCGGTGGGCATTGTTGTCTCCTCTTACGAGGTTGTGAAGCACATCTTGCACAGAAAACATGCAGAGCTATGACAGCTGAAGCTGAAGCTCTTGACATACAATTCCTTTCTTGTTCACCTACAGTCATACTCATACACGCGAACTAGATCGCACTGTGTACTCTGTTAAATACTCGAGAATTTGTTTCACGAATGCCTGATTTCCTGCTCAGGAAGAAGAGGTAGGAATGTTGCCCTTCTAATAAAGGGGCAGAATGCCCAAAATGTTTCCCATTTTATTAGTATACATGCCTCTCCACCTGTGTACCCCTTTTTTTTTGCGGGTATATATGTACCCATTGCCATGCGGTTCAGCACATTTCACGATCAGCACGGCCAATCAAAATGCTACTCCAATCTGTGTCCAATGCGAGTATACAACCACGAACGCAAGTGTAGTTGATCAACGATGCGTCGTCTGTAGTACTGTCTGTAGTACTGTCCAATTCCACAACGCAAGACCGACACTACACTGCTGAATCAATTCAGCTCCAGCAGAAAATGACAGTCGGCTAAAGATAGAGAGATGGTCTTCTTAAGCTTTGTAAACTTTTTCCTCGAAAAACAAAAGCTTTGGAAACTTGGGAAAAGAGCTGTTGAGCAGACCTATCATCTATCCTTGATACTCGGGTTTCAGAGTGCAACCTATTTTTGATTCTTACAACGCTGGGCAAGTCCTATAGTATAAATGAAGTACGTCATACAAGGACATACTCCTATGATCACAACTAAATAGAAAAAAGATACTCATTCCTGCCATGTCCTTGATTTATTTTTCAGTGTGGAAGAGTTTCCCTTGTTTCAGATCCAAGCTGTAAGAGTTGGGAACCACGCTGTATATAGAAACGCTGACGACGATCAGCCTGGGTTTACTAAACAATGTATGTTTCAATAGACAGTATCATCATATAAACATTACAACACAAATATATAGTCCAAGGCACATGCCGGCCAGATAAGCAAATTGTAGTAGCCCAAAATAGCAGTTTGCAGACATCAGGTATCAGGTACACGAGTACAAGGATAAAAAGCAGAAGGAAACACGACTTTGACGAAATGCTGCCTCAAAAATTACATCAGTTTTAGTATTGCTTCCAAGATTCCAGTGGAACAAAGTTATAATATCTTAATGCGAGAATGATTACAAGATGTCATCTTAAGTTTCATTCATCTATCTTAATAGTTAATACAAAACTGGTTACAAAAATGTTTTCCTCAACGCCTCTTTCTTCTGCCTCCCTTCTGTTTTCCCTTCCCCTTGTGATTGCCCTTTCTCATCTTTGGCTCCGGCGCATCCCTGCCTGATGGTTTTGGTGCCGACAGAAGATGCTTCACGTCAAGTATACCATTCTTGAAGTGTCCTTCCGTGGCCCTGAGAACTCGGTCCTCTGGCCTGGTCTTCTGAGCTTTGCTATTCTTGTCTCGCTTCCTAAAAATCCCAAGTAGCTTTTCCTGCATAGAAATCTCAAGTTTCACTACTTGTGTACGACCAAAATAAAAAGTGCAACAGGTAAGCAGTAGAATACCTCTTCAATTTTCTTCAACTCCCTTTTCTTCTGATTCTTAAGAGCTGGCTTCGCTACACTTAATGGTGTGCGGTGTTTCTTAACGGCCTATTGCGGATAACATAAACACTGAGATAATGAAGAAGTTTCGAGGCAAAATGCCTGGAGGTAAAGAAAAAGAGAGATTACCTTTCCACCCAATTCGACCACTTTACGGTTCTCGATTTTCTTCCGTTCCTTAAATGAAGATGCTCCTAAAAATGAAGCATCAGATGAATGATTGTACATCAGTAAATCCTTGAGATCTAAATTTAAGTATTTATGGAAGAGATAAAACCACATAAACTGAAATCAAAACAAGAAACAGCATTCTCTTCTTTCCTCCAGAATGAAAAGGAACATCAAATCTGGTGCCATGGCACCAGCACTCAAAACTGAAAAGGATTACACGAACAAGTTGGAGTCCTTCAAAACCAGATAATAGGAGGAAAAATATGCACTGATGCAGCAATTTTTTTTTAGTTTACAGGCACATGTGGTCACACAAACAGTCATATTCTTCAACAAAAGACTGTAGTTTAGTGCCAACTCCAGAATAAGCTGCTAGATGACTCACCCAATCTAGGTTTGAGAAAAATAGACAGCAAATTAATTTAGATGCACTAGTTTGCTGCTTCAGGGTTTCCTTGAGCAGTGCAACAGTTTGGTTTACAAATTCTTGCCACCGTAATCTAACATAGTTGGGAAGGCATGCTATTGCTATCCAAACATTAGATGACAGGATGGTATAAACAAGATATGAGTAAGAAACATGACAATATCTGTGTATGTGGTATAAACAGTTATAGAGTAATTACCAAAGAGCTCAACATCTTTCAACAGCTTCCCAATATCAATGTCAGGCTCATCATCAGATGTATCCGCAGATTTCTCCAAAACTGGCTTCCGATACATATCCGAGAGACTCGATCCCTAGAGAGAAGTGAATATTAGGATGCTGAACGTGGAGGAATTGCAGAACCAATAAAACAAGGATATTTCAGAGAGAAGGCACGAGAGACAAACCATGAAGCTGCGCCACTCATTGCTGGCCGACGGTGCCCCAGGGCGCCGGGGTTTCCGGGTGCTGGAAGCCGATGGGTCGAAGACCACCTCAGCCGGCGCATTGACTGGCGTCGGCTTCGGCCTCCCCTTCACCATTCTCTCGTCCAGTGGCGGACCTAGAAATTGAAACTAAGGTAGTCCTGACAAAAAAAATTCAAAGTGCAATCCGGTATACTCTAATAGCACTTCGGCAACAATACGATATATAATGATCAAATTTACAATAGCATAAGTAAAAATGTCCCATAATGCATTCAATTCAACTAATTGATTCAGAACTCGAATAATTTACAATATAAATAATTGCAACATCAATAAGAAATTACATAAATAGAAGATTACAATACTAATATAGCCTAATGCTTTTGTGTTACGGTTCCTCATGGCTATGAAAGTGTGAATTATGTCACCCTCACTTATAATAGAGAAAAATTCACGGTAAATAAAAATGGCCAAACAATCATTCAATAACTCATCACACATGCAATTACTCGTTTGATTCTTCACTAGATTCAACCTAGAAAATACTCTTTCCACAGTTGCAGATGCCACGGGTAGAATCAATGCCAATTTAAGGATCAAGAACACCCTGCCATAAAGATCATGTTTCTTTGTTGCAACAAACTTAATAGACAGCTCACTAAGTGAGTTTAGGCCTTGGAATCTATCATCCTCTCCCACATCATCAAAATAGAGAAATGTTTCTATTGAGTGAGATTGAGATGAAATCACAGAATAATTGTCTCGTAGAATACAGGAATAGAGTACTGACCGCTAGCTAGCTGTTTCTGAAAAAATCGGGCTGGACAGCTAGCTGCTGCAGCCGCGCGCAGGACGGTCGGGGCGGCCGCGCGGGAGCGCGGGAGGCGGCTGGCGCAGGTGCGCCGGGTTTTTCGCGGCTGCCGGCCGGCGGGTGGCGCGCGCGCCGTGCTTTCCCAGCAGACACTGCCCAGCAGGGAAACAGGCAGCAGGGGCCGCGGGCGGGCAGGCGTCAGGCAGCAACTGGCCGGCGGCGCGACTGCTGGAGGCGGCCCCCGGTGCCGGCGGCGCCCTCGGGAAAGCAGGGCGTGGGGACGGTAGGGGAGAATAGGACAGACACCGAGATTGGAAGACGGGAGAACTTTGGGCTGAGGCAGTAGATTGTTGGGCTAGGGTTGATTGTAGGACTACTTATTAAGTTTAGGTCTTAAGAGCAACTCCAACGGAAAGACTAAATTTGAGCCCCTATATTGCTTTTAGGAGCCAGCCTATAAAAATTTAGGGGCTTCAAACTCCAGCAGGGTGACTAAATTTAGATGGCCTCCAGTTCTAAGGACTCTGGACCAAAATTTAGTGGCCTCCCCAAAATGGGGGCTCGTATAGGGGCCCGATTGGAGATGTTTTTTCTATTGGGAGACTAAAACAAGAGATAGAGTCTCATTTAAGGGCCCGGCTGGAGTTGCTCTAATTTCTAAAAGCATCTCTAACAGTTTGGCAAATTAATTCTCTATAATTATTTTTTTTCAAAAATAAAAAATAGGTCAACAGTTTACTATCTTTCTTGCCATCTTTTGTCAACTTGACAAATGCAGCTGTTCCACGCGCAAATATGCGCGCGCTGGCTACTGTCGCGCAAATTATCTGCTGCTTCTACCGATTGAACGTACTAGTAGAAGATTACACTACTGCTGATCCATTACACACTCGTATATTTATTTAAAAAATATATTTGATTGAACTCTCGGGGCATGACTCCTGGCCGGCGGTAGAGGGATCGACGACAATTTGAAGCTTCTCTAGACGGTTGGGAAGAGATCTGGATGGAGAAGAGGGCTGGAACGGAGGAAGAGATTGTCGGCTAGGAGAAAGGGATCGCGTGTGAAAGAATGACGCGGCGGCGGCGGCGACAACTTCACGCGGAGAAGAACACTTCGCGTGAAGCAACAGAAACCAATCGGGATAAGTCTTGTGGGCCTTTTTTTTCATTTTGCAAGTCCAAAATAGCAAACTATTAAAGAGGGACTGTTGTTTTACTTAACATATAGTTTTGGGAATTGGAAAATCACAAAAATTGTCAAGTAGAATTTGACAACCTCTTGGAGATGCTGCGCTAAAAATATTTTGGGCAGTTCGGAGCCTACTCACACTGCCATTGGATCCGCCACTGCTCTCGTCCTTCTTCTGTTCCCCTGTTCAATCTTCCAACCAATTTGTTCTTTGAAAAAATGTCTTCAAACCAATTTGAGCTAACAGGGTATATTTCTCTAAGGCAATGGCAAATCAACGAGACGCCCGGCGGCGCAGCGGGGAGGAAGAAGTGACGCGAGGTGTCTAGTGAGTTCGTTCCCTAGGGCTTGAAGGAGGCGCTGAGAGGTGTGACGAGTTGGGCTGATGGGCTCCATTTGGGCTGTTAGACCAACTTCAGCAGACCCTCTAAATAGCCCTCAATCTCAAATTTAGAAGGTTAAATAAAAAAATGCACTCCAGCAAACCTTCTATTTTAAGGAGGCCTCCAAAATCCCTCATCCACCCTTCATTCTTATAGGGTCTCTAGCGAGTTGACCTGATCACGGGTCATCCGACCCGATAAACCCGACCCAACCCGCCCGAACAAAACCCGACCCGACCGACCCGATCAAGTGACGGGTCAGGTACGGGCCGAAATATTTGACCCAAAACTCAAAGAAACCCAATCCAATCCGAAAATTATACACAAAATTACGGGCCAACCCGACCCAACCCGAATCCGACCCGACCCGACCATGTCATGGGCCAACATTTTTTGACCCGAAATCCGAAGTGACCCGACCCGAACCCGACCCGACCCGACCCGACAGATGATTAGGCATAGGAAGCCCTCTATTATATATTGAAATTGAGGACTATTGCTCGAGTTGAAACAAATTTAAAAACCCAGAAGTAGCTCTCATTTAACATCTAGATGGTCTAATTTAAGGGCTATTGCTGGAGTTGCTTTTAGGGGGTTATATTTGGGCTACAAATGGGCCGCCAGATGGCAGCAAGCAAATGAGCCATCCCCGAAGAAGAGACCGCTCATTTTCTCAAAATAAAAAAGAAGAAGAAGAGTTCACTGATCTTCAAAAAAAGAAGAAGAAGAAGAGTCCGGTGGTGCCACGAGGCGCAAATACTAGGAGCCGCGCGCGGGTGCCTTCTGACCGGTCACAGAAGCGCCCGCGCATGCGGGGCTCACTTGTTTTCATTTGTTTTGTCGGCCCACTCATTGTTAAGGCCCAGCTTTACTAATTTTTCTTCTTTTTCTTTTTTTTTTTTCTTATAGAAGTTGCAATGAAATATTTCCCTATTTATTCTAATATAATAGTTTATTCTAGTGGAATATTTTTTCGTTCCAGTGGTAAGATTGGATCTAACTAAATAAATTATAATTTTGGTTCCAATAAAACTTTTTCTAACCCAGTAGAACAATTTGTTCCCATCATAGAGAGTTGAGGCCGGAGCGGCCCATGAAGAATTAGCGGCCCACCAAATTTTAGTACCTCCTTCTGTGACGGGCCAGCGCGCAGTCGCGCGCGCTGCGCCGAGCAGGCCCCCCACGCGGTATGCCGTTACCTTCTGAGCAATCGCATTCTTTTTTCAAAGGAGAAAAAAGAAAAGAAAAGAAAAGGGGAGGAGGAGGAAGAGGAGGAGGAGAAGAACAACCTTAGCTCCTGATTCAAAAAAAAAGATAATAAAGGAAACAAAAGCTTTAGTGAGTGGGCATCTACTGAAAAATCTCCAGAATGCATTTTCTTATACTGAAGAGAGGTCACAAGTATCGCCATCCATCCATGAAAATCGACAGGTGTTGGTTGTCATGCATTATTTGCACGATATTTAAACGTCTTTTTGTCGAGAGAGAGTTCTCTTGGAATACTATTTTTTAAAGCAAAAGACAATCTTTTCAATCTAAAAGCCTCCCATTTGTGTCTATGCATGTAATCAGTGGTTGTCAGTTGGTGGTTATGTATGCACACAACTTAATATCCACTATCCTCGTTGCTGATTCCTCGGAGGGCATGCATATATTTGCTTGCCTTACAAATCCGCATTTCTTTTTGTGCTGCACTTGCACTAGCTCAATTTGGTAGGCCAAAGCCCTAAATCAATTGCAAATTGTCTTCTTTTATTTACTACTTGTAGAAGGTCTCCCTCCGGTGCGAAGTTGCTAATTAATCAGCTAGTACCCTAGCTCTCTCATCTTAATCACCTTCATTCTCCCATGCATGCATATATATATATATATATATATATATATATATATATATATATATATATATATATATATATATATATATATATATATATATATATATATATATAGGGCCTAGCTAATTAGCTAGGGTTCTAGCCTTCTAGGACACTTTTAGTGTAATTAGCTACCACATATATATAGCTAGAAACATACTGCAAGTACAATGTCTAAGCCTTATAAAAACATCCTTGAGCTGGAGCTTGGGTTAAAAAGCTTAAAAGATGCCTAGCTGCTTGCACCTTGCTAGTTTTGTAGCTTTGTGTGATTATCCACGAGTGGAATTTAAGTCCTCTGCCTACACCTCTAGCTAGGTTCGCTGATTCATCAACAGCCTGATATGATGCTAATATAGGCCACGTTTAGTTGCCCGTGTAAAATTGTAAAAATAGAATCTTTGCACATTTGAAGTATTAAACATAGACTAATCACAAAACTAATTATAAAACTCGTCTGCAAACTATGAGAAGAATCTAATGAGCCTAATTAATCTATCATTAGAGCATGTGCACTGTAGCAATTTAGTATCTAATCATAGCCTAATTAGGCTCATTAAATTCGCCTCGCAATTTACAAGCAAAATATGCGATTAATTTTTTATTTCATCTAGATTTAATACTCAATGCATGTAAGATTCTCTTTCGATGTGATAGATTTGGAAGTTTGAATTTCGCAACTAAACTAGGCCATAGTAGGACACTAGCTAGGAGTACATGCTGAGAAGTGCAGCTTAATTAGTGCTTTTGTCATGCAGGTGCACACGAACAAGATCAGTACTTATGTCAGAATGAATAATATCATAATTAATTGGTTTCTCCTGATTGTGCCGCATAAACTTTTCGCCAAACCCCGCACCAAGAAAATATGGTGCGCAGGAGCATTATATATTATACACAAGGCCTAGCTGCGGCCGGGTAGTAGATTACTCAGAAAGGCTAAGCTCAGGCATATATGGGGCCTCTCCCCATGCTCAACTCGATCTTTCAGTAATTAACAGGATAGGTCTCTAGATATGTGATGCACATACATAAAGGTCTCTGATGTATGGATGGAAGTGGGCTAAATGATGTGCAAGATCATGGGCATTTTCTCTGATGTTGGAAGGTATGGTTATAAAAGTTTATCATCAGTCGGAATTCGCTTCGCTATCAGCATGATGGAAGCTTCATACTTGTGTTCAAAAAATATAAAGAATCATTGTCTGATGGATACAGCCATGCATATGCAGGGTTTATTAGTTTATCTGTACGAGCAAGATACACAATTCTGCAGATACTGCAGGTGTGTCAAATTTAAAACATTTCTATCTGTTGTGCATCGAAAGTCGAAATTCAAAAGAGTTAACAACTTTTTTTTCTCTCGACCATGCCTGGGCACATAATTAACAATGTGTGCTTCTTATTAGCTAACCTCTGTAGTGGTCTGATCTCGGGCAGGAGAACAATAATATCAGAGAACATCATACATAATCTACACTGTCGATTGATATGATTACGAGCACAAAAGATGCATATATATATAATGTCAGAATGTGAGAGGATAGTCGATCTCCGTTCATATTTGCCGCCACCCCATGCAGATGATGTGCCATTGTTTGCTGCGTGTTTTATTTCGGATGGTTGGGGCCATGGAGGCATGCATGCTCCTATACCTAACTCACTCATTGCAAATTCCTTTTCCCGGTTTAATTTAGCACAAGATAATAGTGCATGGTAAATTGCACGTACGGCCGCCCACCACACTATGCATCTTATTAGGGTACTTGTGAGGGAAGCAAGAACCTAATAACCTCATGACATTGTTAAGTACAGTTCGAGGAATGTTCTCTGTACAAACACAAAAAAAGGAATGTTCTCTGTACTGGTCCTTAGTACTATTTTGGCTTACTTTGGTCCTATAGTTCATGCAAAAGCCTATAGCTCGCTTACGTGCTTGCATGGTATGTATAGGTTTATTTATAGCCTTTTTACGTACAAACTTTGGTTTAATTATATTGGGGGATGAAATTAATTAAGAGGTTTAACAACCTTTTACACCTCTCTAATGAATTTATAATTGCAAAGGCATCACGGAATCGATATATGTTTGTGAAAAGTCAAACTTGTTGATAACTTAGTTTGCAAGGGACCGAATGTTTTGATATATATTGTCGCACTACTATATATAACCTCGCATGCATGCTACTGATTGGTTGCTCATTATTCTAAATCCAAACATTCCCCTCTCATAGGATGTTCAAGTTTGGTGCCACCTTTGCGGGACCAAATTGCATCTGAAATTTTTGGAGACTTTTCAAAATGAATGAAATAATTTTACTTTGATTTCATTCTAATGGAAGGTTCTCGGCATGCAGGGTGGCTTCATCAATTTTTTGAGTGAAAATACTCAATTACCATATCATGTGTATATATAAAAGGAGTAGTGTTTCTGTTCTTCTTTTGGCCTAGGCCTTTTGTATTGTTTTGCTCTCACTCTCCTATATATCTATTATCTTATTATTTGGCCAACAAATAGAGCCTCCACGTTTGTTCTCAAGATCTAGAAATTTCCACATTAATCGGAGAAAAATAAAAAAAATAAAAATTACCCACCACTGCCATTACGATAAAAATTAGCCTAAAACACCCCTGTGCCTAATTAAAAATCACCCACCAATGTCATTATGAAAAACTAAATATAAAATATTATTTAGCTATGTATCAGTTACAAACATATACTATTAATAAAAACTAAAGCTAACAACAAACAATCTAAATAAAATGAAAATAAGAATAATTATATGCATAATATTATTAAAGCTCAACAAATCAAATTGTTATTATAGGTAGATCATATTTGAATTGTTTTAACCAACGGTAAGACATAATTTACCATAATAAACAGAGTGATGTATGGTAAAAAATATTATAATCTTTAAGTAAGAATACAACGACATGTGAATTTTTGAATTTTCAATATTAGCCGCGCAAATGCGCGGGTTATATGTCTAGTTAATACAAGAACGACAAAACTTTTGCTTGTTCCATTTAAACAAATAAAATAAAAGGGGTAGTGTTTTTCTTTGTCAATAATAATGCATGCTAGCTACTCTGCAGAAAAAAAAAAGAAAAATACATGCATGCTAATTGCTAGCTACTACTACGGTAAATAATAATATATAAACTAACAACCAGCCGTAAAAAAAGAGCAGTAAGGTCATGTTTAGTTCCCAAAAATTTTCAAATAATATCCATCACATTGAATCTTTGGACACATGCACAGAGCATTAAATACAATTGAAAAAATAACTAATTACATAATTTAATTATAAATGATGAGATGAATCTTTTAAACTTAATTAGTTCATAATTGAACATTAATTATCAAATACCAACATAAGTGCTACAGTCCCAAAACCTAAAAAAATTCGCGAATTAAACAAGGCCTAAGCATATCCTCCTCTACATCTTTGCGAATAATGCGGCAGTGGAACAATGAATTGTTGTTGCTGTGGATAAGTCCTATCCGTTTTAAGAGGCTAAATATAACGGACGGAGGATACTGGAGGCAGGGAGCTCGTGTTGATTTTGATTCACCATGGTCCCGTTTGGTTTGCAGCGTGCTAGTGAATAGTGACAGTTTGACTGCTAATTACGATGTCAAACAAAGTCAGTTTACAAAATCAACTTCAGAACCCACGCGCTAGTGACCCTGAAGAATCTAATGAGGCTTTTGACCGCGCGATTAGAGAATGGTTACTGTAACATCACTGTAGTAAATTATCGATTAATTATCGTCATTAGATTCGTCACGAAAAATTACACTCATCTCTAAAAAAATTTACAAATAGACTCCATTTGGTTTTTTATACAGAAACTAGAAGAGGCACCCTAAAATCTTAGCGCTGCCCATGGCCGCTCGTTGCGGCAGGCAGGGCTGGGGGGAGCGGATCTTGGCATTGTTGGCGGGCGTGCATGTGTCCTCGCCCTCCTCCTTCCTCGGCGGCATCATCTATCCGGCCGCCATGGAATAATCAGATTCCAAAATCGGTTAGAATATTAACCACCGCTCCTACTCCCTCCTTCCCGGCTAACCACTAACTAGTGCCCTGCCCTTGCGGATAACGAGCGAGGCTGCCGCATCCTCTTCCTTCCTTGCTTGCCTTGCCCTGCCCTTGCTTCTTGTATATATAAGCGCGCGTCTCCTCTACCCCTGTTAGCGCTAGTACCTGCAGCAGATCGATCCATCAGCTAGCTCTATCCTTCTATATATCTTTCTCGTCTGTATGAGGAAGGAGGGATTGAGGTTATTGTTGTTCTAGTCGTCGTTTGATCTATCATCATCGGAGCCACCGCCGCCGCCGCCGCCGGCGGCCTGCTACATACCCATCGCTCGCCATGGACCGCTTCGCCGAGATCGAGGGAAAGAGGGCGCACGACCCGCTGTACAGCCCGCGCAGCGCCGCGCGGGCCACAGCCACCGGCTTCCCCGTCGGCGAGCACGGGGAGGTGTTCGCGGGCCCCCTGATCGTCGGCGCGGGCCCGGCGGGGCTGGCGGTGGCGGCCTGCCTCACCATGCACGGCGTGCCGTACGCGCTGCTCGAGCGCCACGGCTGCATCGCCTCGCTCTGGCGCCACCGCACGTACCGCCGCCTCCGCCTGCACCTGCCCAAGCGCTACTGCGAGCTGCCGCTCCTGCCCTTCCCGGCCAGCTACCCCGAGTACCCCACCAGGGAGCAGTTCCTCGACTACCTCGAGGAGTACCTCCGCAACTTCGGCATCCGCCCCTTCTTCCGCCAGGAGGTCGTCAGCGCCGAGTTCGACGGTGGGCTCTGGTGCGTGCGCACCAAGGAGGTCGTCACGGCCGCCATCGACGACGGCGGCCATGGTCAGCAGGAGGCCGTCCTCGCCACCGCCACCCGGGAGTACCGCTCTAAATGGCTCGTCGTCGCCACGGGCGAGAACGCCGAGCCCGTCCTGCCGGAGATCGACGGCATCGACGGCTTCAAGGGCCAGATCATGCACTCGTGCGACTACCGCAGCGGCGAGCCCTACCAGGGCAGCAAGGTGCTCGTCGTCGGCTGCGGCAACTCCGGCATGGAGGTGTCCCTCGACCTCTCCAACCACAATGTGCACACCTCCATGGTTGTGCGGGACACGGTGCGTACGTAATAACAACGAAAAGAAAATGATACCACAGTTATTATAAATATATACATGCTATATTTAATTGATTTCTCGTAGAATTGAAGATGATCTGTCTATCCATTTCCATTCATAATAAAGCATGGATCATCATCATCTTTTCTGATCGATCTTCCATTTGATTTGTTTTCCTGTTTGCGATTTGGCGCCTTTTCTTTCTTCAATTGCTCTGTTGGTTGATTGTTTAACTAATTCCATAATTTGAGGATCGGATTTCTTTTGCTAATAGTACATACTAACATTAACGAAAAGATGCACGCACAAACCAACAGATTAAACAAAGGTGATATTTGCATCTTTTCCATTGGTGCAACTTTTTCCCCGGCCCCTTTCTTTTTGTTCATGTCACAGCTAGCAATGCCGCGGCATGATTAATAAAGCTTGGATGCAACTATATTATTAACTATAATAATGCGCGGCCTTAGTTGGCATCACACCTGATCTCACGTGTTCATACACTTGGATTCCCGAAGCACAATAGTTTTCTGGCTATCTAGCTTCTGATCTCACCGCATGTGTTAACCTTAGCTTGCATTGCTTTTCTTTTTCGAGTAAAAAAGCACGCACGCACAAGCTAGATGCTAGAGCCTGGAGCCCCTGGCATGCAGCATGCCAAGAAAGAGGCCGTGATTCTCCAAGGAACTTTCTTGGGATTCATGAGCATGCGCTTGATCCTTTCCAAGAAATAGTAACAGAACAAAAATACACCCTAGATTTGCCCCAACTCCAAGACAGTTGTTTGCATTTTCAGAACCACTAGCAAAGTTTGATTTAACTTGGGCCAAATGAATAGGAGTACGACCTGATTATAAGCCAGCATATATATTGGTTAACGAACAATAGCACTAACTTGTGCCGTTTGGAATATGCTGAACGGTCAGCAACAAAACTCTTTGGGATTGGCCTCATATATGCTTTATACTATTCTATCTAGCTATATTTTGCTTAATGGAATGTGATTTACATACCATTACTAAAACTTCCTTGATGTCGATAAGCATATGGAAGCTGCACCAAAGTGCATGTTGTTGCTGCTCCCACGCACTTTGCAAAGTTGTACTACAACCTAGCAAGCGCCATCTTACAACTAACACAATACCTACAAAAGGTAGGTTAGCTCCAAGTGTTTGGGCCCCGAGACTACCTTTATTTTTTCCCTCCCTTTTGCTAAATTGCTTTTTAACTTGCATTCATGTCATGGAACAAAACAAAAATAGGAGCCACTTTGATTTGCTCCCCGTTTCGGTGTTAGTTTATAGTATCCCAGATAGATGAACATTTCTCCAACTGATTGTAACTGTAATTGTTGCACTAGGTACCACTTATTATGAAGTATATGAAACCAATAATATACATCTTTTAATTTGTGATCTTTATTTCCAGGTGCACGTTCTTCCAAGGGAGATTATGGGGCTCTCCACTTTTAGGTTGTCCTTGTGGCTTCTGATGTTCATGTCAGTCCAGACAGTGGATCGGCTCCTACTCCTGCTCACACGGTTTGTACTAGGCGATACTGCACGCCTTGGCATTCCTCGTCCTAGCATTGGCCCAATGGAGCTAAAGAAAGTCTGCGGGAAGACACCAGTGCTTGACGTGGGGACTATTGCCAAGATCAAGTCTAGAGACATCAAAGTAATTAATAAATAAACCTTTACTTCTAATATACTAGATGATGAAGTAGTACTTATATAATAAATACCTTAATTGCTTAGCCTCGTATTATTGTGTTTGTTGCACATTTGTCAGGTGCTCCCAGGAATAAAAAGTTTCCATGAGCACGGTGTGGAGTTTACCGACGGCAAGACCGCAGATTTTGACGTTGTGATTCTTGCCACTGGTTACAAAAGCAATGTTCCTTATTGGTTGAAGGTATATCTTATTAATATATAAAAATATTTTATTATAATATATATTATTTTTATTTTGATGTAAACCAAAGATGATTATTGATCTAGTAATATTTGATATTATACGTAGGAGAATGAATTTTTCTCTGACAAAGATGGATTTCCACGTAAACCAAATGAATGGAAAGGAAAGAATGGCCTCTACGCTGCTGGATTCTCAAGACGTGGACTCCTTGGCGTGTCCATAGATGCCACGAAGATTGCAGATGACATTAAGCAGGATTGGAATAACATAGGGTATGAAAAGCACAAGACCAAATGATATCAAATTGGCTTATGGGTGAGGCCAACCCCATCTCGATTCAAAATTTTTGTGAATACGTGTACTAGTCTATTTACGTATCAAATCTAACTGGTAGATACGCTAGGAGAAAAAAAATACCGAGAGCTTATCTATCAGCACACTCAAATAGTTTAATTAGGCTAGTACATGTAGTATTTTTCCTCATTATTTCCATATTGTAAATAAACCATATTTAACAATTTCTCACCTTTTAGTTTTGCTTAACATTAGAGAGCCAACAAAATAGGACTTCAATCTGAGAGACTTGAGAGGGTTGATTTGTTTTTTCCTATTCTTTTTTTGAGAAGATTCTTTCATTTGTCAACTGATGTAAGTTGATTTTGTAAGTGTTTGTAATAGATAGCATTTATCATTATTGTTTAGTCTGTCTACCCCTCAATCCTCAACATATGTGATTGTATATTTGAATATTTAATTAGGTACAATCTATTTCATTTTGCGATTATTTATTAATCATTTGCGGAAAAAAGTACATTATACCCTCTCTTTCGATAATAGATATAAATACTAAATAACAGTTGTATCTTATGATTACATAGAATCGGTAAAAGAAAATGGTACACTAAAGTAAAGTAATATTTGAAAGTAAGTTTGCAACTCTAAGGGTGAGTTGCAATTTGTAAATCATACTTCGATTATATATTAGCATCCCCTAAACCTTTACAAAATATCAATGTTTTGCATAATATCTATGTCACTTTAGATCTATTAAAGTTGTATGAAACTTTGAAAATCAACTTTGATTGGATGGACAACCACACTCACTAGGCAATGTATCTTGGGTGAATTAAAAAAATAAAATGTACATGATTACTTTATCTAGAATTAGGTGAAGCAATACACATGTCCATCCTTCTACGATTATACTTATTGTTGATATTTATTATTCATATCTCAGGTTGCTCTTGCTATTTTCTTTATTAATATTTATAATTATATCATCATTATTTTAGATAAATTTGCATTATAAATTAGCATCACGGCTTGTACATATAACAATAATAACATTTTGTAAGCATCACAGAGAGGAGAAAATACACATATGTTTCTTAGGTTTTGATTACATGATCACTGTTGTGTTGCATACTTTACCGTGTGCACATACAAATATACTCCATGAGTACCTATTCTATACGAGAGCATATTCTTTATTGGCTTACATATTGTCCGCGTATGCAACCTTACTCCATAGCTTTTCTGGAGTAATGATTCCATTTCATCTCTACTTTTGCATTGCCCCTATGTTGCTTTCCACTTCGCAAGTCTTTTTTGTCTATAGGTACCAATACATGTTGGTGTTCTTATGTGCCACACATGTTTGTATTTATTTGACACCCATGTTGTAATGTTCACATGATTTTTATTCATACATCATCAATCCAATATTACTAATAATGGTAGCACATTCTCTATTATGTTTAGTTAACTTTTTTGTATCACCAATTGTTTTGGAAGTACACTTGACATAGTGATAGTGAACTAGCGATAGTGCAAGTTATGATTTCAGAAGTTATGATTTGTGGTTGCAGCGAGCCTTATATATTATCTAGATTAGGTCGATCGATCAGCACAGTAGCAGTAAAGTAGCTATATGCATTGCGTGGGCCCTTACACATGCCAAAAAAAGATCATGTAGAATGTTCTGGAGACGAGGTAATATGCATTTCGTGGGCCCTTACACATGCCAAAAAAAAATCATGTAGAATGTTCTGGAGACGAGGTAATATATGAATCGTCACGAAGACTCACTCGATTCCGAGGCGATAGATAGCGAGCCGCACTGGATTCTGCACCGTGCATCCATCGCCGTCGCACGCAGGTTGTGCTAGTAGCAGTAAAAGGTGCATGACCACACGGGTCGTCGTTCTCGCAACGCAGGCAGGAGTATGTAGAAGAGATCAGTAGTAGTACAGCCATCAGCTAGCCATGGAATCGATCTTGCCGTACTTGTGAGAGAGAATCAGAGAGGAGCATCGAGAAGAGTGGCATGAGTGAGAAAAGGCGACCCCAGCCAGCCGGAGCCGGGCCGGAGGAGCATCCATCGAGCTGGGCCAACGCACGCAAGTGGCGAGCGATCGAGCTATATAGTGCGCGGCGGCGGTCCCCGGCCGGCGGCCGGCCGAACGCTGACACGCATGAACAGTAGTGGCCGAGAGCGAAGGCGAAGCGGAACGCTGATTCCTCCGGCGGGCCGCCGATCGATCCTTGCGTGATGCTATCGCTGATCGTAGCCCTGCTAATGGGTTGGAACCCGTCCCATATCCAACTTCACCCAAAATTAACATATTTAGATACCCAATCTCAACCAACCCAATTAGTTAATTTCTCAACTCTAACCAACCCGCCCCATTATAAGCGGGTAACCCATAAAAACCCATGGGTTCTACTATGCAGAGGAATTTAGTGATTCTACACTTAATGTGGGGACCACATATATGTCTAACCACACTACTTTGCACAGAGTATCTGTCAGTCATATTGACTCATCTTTAAAAATTTCAGTCAATTTCAATAAAATTTTATAGTGTGAACGCGAGGTTTTAATTCCAGGGTCCGGCTCTTGATGTGGAGCCCACGTGTAGTTCTAGCCACGCTACTTTGCACAGAGTAGCTGCCAGTCGTACTGAGTCATCTCCAACAAATTTCAGTTAATTTTGATAAAATTTTATAGTGTGAACGCGAGATTTTAATTCTAGGGTCCGGCTCTTGATGTGGAGCCCACGTGTAGTTCTAGCCACGCTGCTTTGCACAGAGTAGCTGCCAGTCGTACTGAGTCATCTCCAACAAATTTCAATCAATTTCGATAAAATTTTATAGTGTGAACGCGAGGTTTTAATTCTAGGGTCCGGCTCTTGATGTGGAGCCCATGTGTAGTTCTAGCCACGCTGCTTTGCACAGAGTAGCTGCCAGTCGTACTGAGTCATCTCCAACAAATTTCAGTCAATTTCGATAAAATTTTATAGTGTGAACGCGAGGTTTTAATTCCAGGGTCCGGCTCTTCATGTGGGGCCCACAAGTAGTTCTAGTCACACTGTTTTGCACAAAATAGCTGCCAGTCGTACTGAGTCATCTCCAACAAAATTCAGTCAATTTCGATAAAATTTTCTGATATAAACACGTGGTTTTAATTTCAGAGTCCCGTTCTCACGTGGGACCCACATTTATATATAGTTATACTATTTTGTAAAAAATATCCATTTCAACCCACCCCAACCCGCCTCAATCCGCATTTATATAGAACCCGCCCCGACCCACCCCATTAACTAATACAACCCATTTCAAATCATCCAAACACACTCCATTTCAAAACCCACCCCATAAAACTCATTTCAACCCAACCCATTAGCAGGCCTAGCCGATCGGTTCTGATTCATGGCAGCTGCCAGTAGCTCCAGCTGGCCGGTAGAGTGGCCATGCATTACAAGCTGATCGTGTTAGAACCGAGTGATCTGTAAAGTTTAAACAGTGAACTCATTAAATGATCTACAGTAAAATAATTAATTAAGAATTAAAGAAGATAAGGGAACGGGAACATTCCCGTCCTGATCGGGGTGGGAACCGACCCAGGGATGTCGGTCCCCTCCGGTGAACCGCGACTATAAAAAGAGAAGGGGTAAAACCCCGATGAGGCATCTGATCAGCCCGTCGTGGCCATCACCGGGTTTTGTGACCGGCTCAAACACACACATACACAGAGGCAAGAGAAGAGAACAAGAACGAGAAAAAGATGAGTGGCTCTAAAGACCAAGGTATGCATTTCATGTCCATATGTGGTTCCATTTTGAGCTAAAGATCCTAGAACATCTAACAATGGCATCTAGAGCCTGGGTTAGCATCAACTGGAGCCCAATTAGTGCTCTGTGCACTCTAATTGCGCATGTTTAAGCCTCTGTCATGATGTTTTTGCCCAAATAATAAAGCCCAGAGCCCCAAATCCCCACTGCTGAAACCATACCCTAAGAAATCCAGTCTAAGAAACCCTAACCCTAAGATCTAAAGAAGAGGGTCCGGGGGCTTACCTAAAGGGCCATCAAGGCCATCACCGTCGCCATGGCCGCCGCCATGGCCGCCGCTAAACGGCGAGCGCGCGCTGGGACTTGGTCCCGAGCGGCCTCGCGGCCGCCGCACCGGCGGCGCCGACCCCTCGCGCGCGCCATGAGGCCGAGATGGCCGGCCACCAGCCAGATCTGAGACCGTCGCCGCCGCAGCTGCCCGTGAACCATGCGCGCGGCCGGCGGGTGCCTTAGGGCACCGTCGAGCAATGCTCGACGAAGCTGCGCGCCCGCATCTGCCCTTTTATGCGGCGAGGGCGCGGCGTCGACCGGCAGGCCGGCGGGGGCGGCGGTTTCCCGGCCCAGGCCCAGGTTTTTGGGCCTAAGGCCCGGCAAGGGGATGGCGGTGGTTAATTGGACCGGGCAAAAATCGGTCTGGGCCGGAAAAATGATGTTTGGGCCGAATTTATTTGATATTTTTTTCTCTGAAAAATTAAGAAATGGGTATTGGGCTGCATAGTGTTGGGCATAAAAGCTTTGGGCTGCATAGTAATTGGCTTAAAAGAGCCTTTGGGCTAAGATAATATTGTTTTAGGCCATAAATATGATTTTGATTTTAAGTATTATGAGTATGTATATTATTTCATGTTTAATTTTGAAGATATTTTATTGTGCATTAGCAAATAATGATAAGAATAATAATAAAAATTAGTTTTGTTATATAATGAAATTTTCTCATGTTCATTTAATTTTTATGATATTTATATTATGGCTATTACTTGAAGTTACTATTTTATGTGTTATAAGTAATTCTCTTTTTTAAGCAAGGCCAAAATTAAGCAAATTATGGTAAATTTATGTGGTCATGGATAATTGGCATTTTTATTAAATAATATTGTTTTTTAGGCCAAACCTTATGGAAACTTTCTCCATTTATGATTTAGTATTTTTTTATTATATTTATGGTTAAGCATTCTCATTATGTCTTAATACTTCACTTTATTTCTAAAGTATTTTATTATGTTTTGCCTTACTACAATTTATATTATCACTAAAAATTAAGAAATGGTCTCCATTTAAAATTGGGATTATTTTCAGTGAAGTTTTAGATTCAGTTTTAAGTCTATTTGAAGCATTATTTGTAATGTTTATGGTCCAATTATGATGATGAGTTGCTTTCATTATAAAATTAAGTTATCTGCCACATACTTATGTGCCACTTGAATTGAGGCTTAATTATGAAGCATCTTATGACCCATAAGTATTATCAATTATGTGAGTATGTTTTACTCACAAAAATTGATATACCCATAAGTTAAGCATGAAGCTTAAGACCCTTTTTTTTGGGAAAATTGAATAATGACATCTTTTAATAGCCAGTCCTCTAAGAAATTAAATAATGGGCCATATTTATTTGATGTCATTAATACTTCTACTTACGTTTGAAAAATGTGTATCCCATAAATAAGACCATTAAGGAATCATTTATTATAAAGATTGGGTGCACAAATTCTAATGATTAAGTGGTTTTGGCTTATAATTGTTCCAGATTGGAATTAATCCAACGGGGTATTTTTTCAATATCAGAATTTCAATGGTGATTCGTGGTTGTATTCTGACCAAAGTTGTTTACAATCATGGATTATCATGATCTAATTCATTAATAAAGTATATTATTCTTAAGCTATGCGTACTTAGTGAGTCCAATTTTAGACATAAATCTTAATAGCTGGATTTTGAATATTTTCTTAGTTGAGCCACAAATAACATTGATAAGGATATCGGGGAAACACTAAGTTTTCTCTGATAAGTGAATATTTTCTCAAAAGAATATTGGCATAACGTAACCAATTATATGACTTGTGACTACATACTGAACAAAGTTGTTTGTAGCCACATGTCATTTTCAGCCTGAAGATTATGTTTAATTTTGTGACTTATGACTATATACTGACCAAAGTTGTATATGATCATATGTCACTAAGATTGGTTGAGTAATTAAGTTGCCAGCTCTTGAGTAATATTGGGCATAATCATAAACTGAGTTTTATCAGATTAAGCTAATGCTGACTGATATGAATAATAAGAAATTATGTCAATGCATATGGGTCATTTTCAATAAAGTTTCCGCTGCAAAAGAAATAACACTCTGGTTAAGTGTGGCATACGTTCATCATTCTGGCCAAAGCTGATTGGTGAATGTGTGACTATAAAATTTTGTTATCCCGGTTCATCTTCTGGCCAAAGCTGATTTTGAATCGGAGTAATGAAAGGAGTTTATATCTAAAACTAAGTGTGGCTTGTGTTTATCATTCTGGCCAAAGCTGATTGATAAATACCTATCCACAATACTTTTGTTGGCCTTAATCCACTTCTGGCCAAAGCTGATTTGGGTTATGATTCAACAAAAGAAGTTTTATGCATATGATATTAAGTGTGGCTTGTACTTATTCTTCTGCCCAAAGCTGATGAATAAGTACTAGTTCACAAAATTTTGTTGTTCTTTTCCATTTCTGACCAAAGCTGACTTGGACTTGTTCAATAGAAGAAGTTTGTGATGATGCTTGCTAAAATATTCTATAAAGCATCACATGCCTCCAAAGATCAAAACTAATGAGTGGCACTAAGCAATTAAATGAGAATAACTATGCCTCAGAGAAAGAACATCTATTCATGGATGCAAAATCAAACTTATTAATTATCCCTATTGATGATAAGAACTAATTAAGTCATAAGTTTCTAATAAGATTGTTTTAAATACCACTATCAGAAGCGAAGTGCTTTTACCTGCACCTAATTGGTTCTTAAGATCATAACTAAGATGGCACATACAAATGTCATAAGAGGTGTAGTTCCCATTAGAAAAGTTCAATACTAAGGATATTAATGAGAAATTAATGATTTTATTGATCATCAATACCTAATGGGAAAATATTAAGATAAGTCACTTATGGACAAATATCAGAATAAACGTAAGAATCAGGGGGAGCAATCCTCAAGATAAGTTATGTTAAAAGCACATTTGGCATTAATGGTGAGTTATTTTTCCTTATTGTGTATTAATAAGGATAAGATAATGTGATATGCCTCTAGGCATAATTAAGATAAAAGAAAATGAGACTAAGGTAATAAGATGAGTCTCTAAGTAATAAAAATCATAAGTTCTAAAGAATTATATTTATAAAAGGGAAGATAATGTCATTAGATTTCGTTAGTATAAAGTTATGTTTATTTCCAATGTATACATTCATATTGTTCTTATATGTTAGAATAAGGATAAACAAACAAACAAATAAATAAAGGTTCTTCGAAATATAATACTATTGTATAGACCACATTTTGAGGGGGAGAGTGAAACCTTCATCAGGTAAATAGAAAGGCATTTCAATATTTTCTCCACCTCTTTAAGTCAGGTAAGAATTAAATATTGAGAAAAATGTTAGATAAGTTTATCATATGTTAGTTTCTTATGTGTCTTTTAATTGACAATGTTATTTTTATTATAAACTATATGCTATCTTTAGAACTGAATAATATTTCAGTATCATATCTCACCACTAATGTTGCTAAGTTGAAAATTAAAAGGGAGCTCTAAAGCAAAAAAGAATAATATTAAAAGAAAATTAGCTAAGCTCACTTATGAATACTTGCTTTAGCTCCTTGTGGTGCTTTTGTGCCCACATGAAGATCTTTGATCAATCCCACTTAAAATGAAAGGGATTGATTATGTTATATAAGATATAAAGAATTGATAACATTTGTTGCTCATCATTTGAAAACTATTGAGTCCCTAAGTAATACATAAGCACAATAAGAAACAAGTTATTTAATCAAGTTCTAAACAATAGGGATATTGTGTACATAAGATCCAAATTTTCTTTTATCTGGATACTAAGATTATCTTGGTGATATCTCTTATGTTTTGAACAATAATGTTCACCAAGATAAAAGTCTAGAAATGGGTTGATTCCCATTAAGAGCAATAAGTTTGCTTATGTTGTGGCAGACGTAAGTATTATGTTTTTAATTAAGTTATAAAAAGCCCTAAGTATTCTTAAAAAGACCGGAATATCGGGGAAATAAGTCCAGGACTGGACACCTGGAAAAATCAATTAAGAACACTTTGTCTTATTGGCATAAATGCAAAGGTGTTATGTTACATGCCCACAAGTAAAGAGTCCAATATTTTGGACAATCATACTACAAGAAATGTTGATACTAAGAAAAATTCCACATAAAGTATTATCAACACTCTTGTGGGAGAAGTCATATGTGGAAGGTTTCAACCAATACTTTCCCTAAAGACATCATTAAAGATGCAAGTCAAATTGTGGCATGCTTTGAATTATACACCGTCAAATATGGATTTGTGTCCCTGATCCATATCATTTTAAAGATAAGAAATTGCTTTAAGCAATTTATTCCGAAAATTATTAAATAAAAGAGTGCAATTTTGGATCGAGTAACATGTCGAGAGGTATTCCCAGACCTAAGACATTGTGAAAGATTGAATCCAGAATCAAATATAATATATTTTTCAAGGCCTAAACAAACAAAGTTTAAGATTAAGTGATGCTTGACAAAATAAGTATGATATAAAGTATTGAGCATCAAATAAGCTCTAAGATTGTGGTGCTCAATATGTAAGCATTAAGTGATGTGACATAAGTCCTAAAAATTGAGCTTCATGTTTAGAGGCTTGCCTAATATATTGCCGGCATAAGAAATAAAAGGCAGCCTATTACTAAGGGACAAGTTATGATTCTGGAAATATGTTGATTTTCCTTCTCCTTTTAAAGTACATGCACATAAGAATAAATATGAGAATAAATATATGTTTAATACATATAAAGGAAAACCAACTGCACTCAGGAACTATTATAACCCCATCTCCCCATAAACCTAAGAGAAGTCACTTTGATTTTGAATGGGAACCATGGTCACTTAGTCCTGTGGTACTTAATTGACTGCAGTGATTGATTGATCTGGTGTACCATCTTTTGAAAAGTGAGTCCGTAAGTTTTCTATAAGCATAAGAAATAAGTTTTGGAGCTCCTAAGTTAGAAGTTCATTTGATATGAGGTGACGTACTATAGCAACTGAGTTCAATGGTATTTATGATTCACCATTGTAATCCTTTTGTCTTGGTGCGTCATTTTGTTGAAAAGTGGACTTATAAGTTTAAGCCTTATGATCAAGGAGGGAATGTTAGAACCGAGTGATCTGTAAAGCTTAAATAGTAAACTCATTAAATGATCTACAGTAAAAATAATTAATTAAGAATTAAAGAAGATAAGGCAGGAACCGACCCAGAGATGTCGGTCCCCCGGTAAACCGCGACTATAAAAGAGAAGGGGTAAAACCCCGATTAGCCCGTCGTGGCTATCACCGGGGTTTTGTGACCGGCTCAAACACACACACATACACAGAGGCAAGAGAAGAGAACAAGAACGAGAAGAAGATGAGTAGCTTTAAAAATCAAAGTATGTATTTTATGTCCTTATGTGGTTCCATTTTGAACTAAAGATCCTACAACATCTAACAGATCGATATGTCGCTTGTGGCCGGCGCTGCGTGAGCGAGGCCATGCAAGTCGCACATCGCTTGCCTGCGGCTAGCTAGCTGCAGGAATTTTCAGAGCTCCCTTTGGTTGGGTGCGCCTGTGGGGGTACGGTGTTTGTTTCACCACCCATCGCCATCGGGATCGATCCAGCCCGGATTTCGGACGAAGCAACCATCTCGCAGCTAGGGAGTGGGCAGCAGAGCCAGCGGGCCGGCGACACCGATTGGCCTCGCCGCCGCTCCTGCCCTGCCATGTCGGCCGGCGTGCGCGCGCAACCGGCCTGCCTGCTAGTGGTGGTGCACGCAGCCTGCTGTGCGGCCGGCCGGGCCCTACAGAATGATGGGCGCCACCGCGTCCGGCCGTGTCGAGACCTACATGCCCGGCCGGCCGGGGCGCCTGACGCGGACGCGTGATCGCAACCTGAGACTGAGAGGATCGGATGATGGTGGAAAAGGCTCTCGTGCCTTTTGCCGGGGCGGGGGCGCGCGTGTCCGGCCGTTTCGGGGCGCGCAGGTGGGCGGCGGGTCCCGTCAGCTTTGGCGCCCGCCTCGGCGTCGGTCGGCGGCCGCCGGCTCCCCGCGCGTCCCGTCAAGGCTCTTCTCGGCTCCTCATCATTGCAGCGGCGGGCGATGGAGCTGCATCGGGAGGTCCATCACATCGCCGTCGTCGCCCGTGGTGACCCGGCATACCTCCAACGACGACACGGTAGCTGGCCCAACCCGAAGAAAGCCCACCACATTTTCCCCCGGGATAAGAGAGAGCAAGATGTGCTGCTCCACACCAACTTCCTTCCAAAAGGCCTGCAAATGGAGGCTTGTCCGTGAATTTGTTTTGGGCCCTTCTTCAATCTTCATTGTTCTCACCATCCTCTATTTTTTTTGAGCTTTCTGACAAATTTTCAGGAAAAAAAGGATAGAGTCAACACAATTTCATAAACAAGTCAAGTTTGATCTGATTCTCCTTTTTGTACATTTGACTGTTTGTGCTACAAAATGTTCTTTTACTCATTGATCATCATATACTGGTTTTGTTGTAGATCCTTGGATGATAGGAGTATTAATTTGGAGCGACCAATGATGTGCTCAACTGTTGCGAATTCTAGTTGGGAAACGATGGCCTAGGCGGCTAGGAAAACTCTACCTATCCGTACTTTATTATTATTATTATTATTATTATTATTATTATTATTATTATTATTATTATTATTATTATTATTATTATTATTATTATTATTATTATTATTATATGTCAATATCTAATGGTAATACAACGTGACATGAGCTCATGTAAAAGGTTCCATGACAACAGCAACGGATCAACACAAGTGTATCTTTTGCACACTTGACACCTGGTGTTCTCCGGTTCTTCCAGTGCTCTGGGACCTCTGATAAGCAGAGGATTCCGTATTGGAATCGGAATCTGCACCTGCTTGGCTTGAGTAGATAGATACAGGTGCAAACTTTCACAAATGGTAACTTCATATCCACAACTGCTGCACAAAAATGCATTCCGTTTTGCCTTCTCCCACTGTTCAGTGGTGTAGCTCCTGAAAGCAACCTCTTTAATTTCTTTCCCCGACTGAAAGAAACGTACAAGAACAGTTCTGTTTTTTTTTTTTTGAAAAGAGAACAGCTCTGGTTTTACATGCATGATGCATCCTTTCTATCGATATACTATGCTACATGTGAACAGCTGGTCATTGTCTCATTGATGTTCATGTATATGTAATAGCTAAACACCAAGAATGACATTATATTTCCCCAGATATTAGGGAATTGATCGCCATCATCAATACTTCAAGAGCCCTTCAATCTGTATGAATCTTGCCGCTGTGATACTCTGCATCTCAGCCCACTGAAATGGCATGAGATGATGAGACCACCCAAACCCCTCCCAAATCCCAGTGGATAGATACTAGCCTATGTACAACGCAGCAGGCACGCCGCTGCAAGCAGCTCCGATATGATCTTACTGATGGACGCAGTTGCATCAATGGTAGCACCAATGAACTATGTCCAATCCAGCACGGTTCAGTTGTCCTCCATGACCATCGTCTGCCCGTTGTCGCTGGCCAAGAAGCGCAGAGCCAGCTCGTACGCCGCGAAGATGGCGCCGTTGACGACGAATGCCCGCGCCACGGCGGTGCCCAGGCCGCGCCACAGCACGGGGAGCCCCTCCTCACGGACGCTCCTCCGGAAGCAGTCCACGACGCCGCGGTACCTGGCGGCCGGGAACGCCTGCGCCTGCAGCCGCGACTTCACCACGTCCAGCGGGTAGCAGCAGACCCAGCTGGCGACGCCGGCGAGGCCGCCGGACACGAGCATCGTCGCCAGGCTCTCGCCGCCGCCGCGCCGGCACCCCGGGTGCAGCCGCTCCCGGGCGTACTCGTACGTCCAGAAGTAGACGCCGTGCGCCGGCGCGTCGCGGAGCGCGGTCACCGTGAGCCCGCGGTAGATGCCACGGAGCCCCTCCCTCCGGAAGATGTCGCGGGCCATGTCCACGGGGCCGTGGTGGTCGCCCGGGCGCCGGTGCTTGTGCCCCGCCGCCTCCAGCTGCAGCCTGATCTTGACGAGCTCGACGGGGGACAGGATGAGCGTCTGCAGCGCCCCCGTGCCGACGCCGGCGACGGCCACGCTCGCGTAGGAAGGAGGCTCGGAGGTGGAGCTCTCCTGGCCGAGCGACCGCGACAGGATCGCGTAGACTTGGAACACCATCGCATTCTGCAATGAGACAGCAAACAGAGAGCGTTTCAGTTGTCAGACGAGCAGAGCAAATGCAATTCGCAGCTGCATGTTGCAGAGAATGCGGCAAGGCCATGTGAAGTTAATTGTCACAAATTCACTACAGACGATATATCCTAAATTCCTAATAGTACTTGTTTAACCGTAAAGTGAGACCATATGAACTTGTATGGATAGGAATGGTGCTTTCATGAAGTCAGAAAATAGTTATAGACGCAAATGTTGCTGTTCTTCTTTGTTAATATAAATGGGCAGAAGTTCTGCCGATTTAATTTATTATGAAAAGATTGTTCGTTTAACTATCTGGCTAATTCTTTTTAAAAAATATTGTTGATTTTCTGCCGATGGGTACGACGGTCTGCTGATTTATTTTTTTTAAAAAAAATCAAAGATTATTGATTCAAGGAACATCTAGAATTTGACATGTCAAAGCTCCATTTTAAATGCATTTGTATACCCACAATATATCCTTGCAAGCAAAAAGGAAAAGGAAAAGGATCATCAGGTCAACCAAGATTGCAGATTTGCGAGTTTGCCAAGTAAACAACTAAGTAGGCAATCCCATTTAAGATATAAAAAGACTTGGCTGATGTTGGGCGAGAGAGACTGAGGCGGTACTACCTCCGTCCCAAAATATAAATATTTGTTGAATTTTGCTGATCATATTTGACCATTTGTCTTATTAAAAAAATTTGAGAAAAAATAAAAACAATTAAGATATACTTCAAATATATATGATGATAGAATATATCATAACAAAATAAATAATATTTTCACAAATTTTTTAAATAAGACGAATAGTCAAACATGATCTGTACAAGTCAATAAATACTTATATTTTGAGACCGATGTATTACCACGCAAAGGTACGTGCAAACACAGCGCATGTGCGTCCCCGTACGTTCCTGGCTTTTGTGGGTGAGAGGCCACACCCCCACCATGTGAGAGCAACAGTGCACTGAAGCAAAGCATGTGAAACTGAGAGGAGGACCATCACCGTTTGGCTTTTGCCGCCGGTGCAGGTGGCAGCATTTCGTCAGAGGTTACACCCAAAGGAGAGGATCGATCGATCCACCCCGAAATGCTGCTGGGTGCGATTGCGTCTCAACCCGGACGACCCCGAACTTGGAGAAATGCAGCTAGTTTTAGTTTGGTGATCCACTCACGAAACATTTGATTTGGGCACGTCTCTCTCTTCCCAACTGATGATGATGTGCAGCGGTCGTTGTTTTCTAGCGCCATCTCAGGGAAAGAAAAGGCAAAGACAGATGAAAACGTAGCAGCACAAAAGTGTGGAACCGCGACAAGCAAGGTGAAAGTTTTGGCTACATCTTTTTTTTTCTTTTTTCTTTCTTTCAGTAAGTGAGACGGTAAGTGGTGGTGCCGTGGCCCGATTGCTAGCTCGTGAGTCGTGAGTGCGTCGCGCCGTGGATTTGGGTGTCACGTTTTTTAATTTGTTTCTTTCCGAAAGCGATGGATCTCGATCAAAGTAGCCAGCCAGCGCAGCGGATGCGAAAAAGGAAGAGGAATCGAAAGAATCCACGGCGATGGGTTGCAGCAGCAGCAGCAGCAGCACTGACCTGGAAGGCGACGGAGGCGAGGGGCGCGGCCATGCCGCGGTAGAGCGCGGCGGGGCCCTCGGCGCGGAGGATGCCGCGGAGCAGGCGCGCGGCGGAGGGCGGGCGGCTGGGCGCGTCGACGATCCCGGGGCTGACGGGCGGCGGCGGCTGCTGCAGGCGGATGCGGAGCGTGTCGAGCGGGTGGCCCGCCAGCACGCCGGCCATGCCGCCGACCCCGCCGGCCACGAACTCGCGCCCGCCGCTGGTCGCCAGGAAATCCGGCCAGAACTCCATCGTACGTGCGCGCCTGCAGCTCCAGCGGCGGCTGCAGGGACCATCCAAGGGCCGGACGACGGTTGTTTGTCTGCGGTGCCTCCTGGCGGCGGCGGAGGAGGGAGGAGGAGGAGGTGTGGGAGGCGACGCCTGCGTGCCTGAGACGGAGGGCGCCGCGAATGTCGTGGCAGGTGGTATTTGTGAGCGGGCGGCGGAGTTGGCGCCAAGGACGCGGCCAAGCGCGAGAACGGGGGGTGCTTTTGCCTTGCGTATATGGGTGAGTGACCGCGTCAGCCGCCATGAGAGATGGAAGCAGATGCTGCCGTCACGTCACGGTGCAGTGGCTGCTGGTGGTGCCGCCGGTCCGGTCACGAGGCGCATAGCTTGTGCCCTGCTCGCCACCAAATTAAGGACGAAGAGGACACGGGAGGTACAGGACAGGCCATCCATCGTCGTCATCTTCATGTTCATCAAACAGTATGGCCGGCCGGCCGCGCCATACCCAACTTCAACTTAAGCAGCGCGATGCATGCGACCATCACCGTGTTCGGCAGGCTAGAGCTGGAGACGGGGAACTGGAGTGGTGTGAGAGAAAAACACTATTACCTGGCTGGTGGCTGGTGGCTGGAGCTGGAGTGGTATGAGAGGAAATTACTGTAGGGCTGGAACATCTTCATGTGTTTTGTGTGAATTTGCGGTGCTTCCGGCGGCAGGGCAGACCACAAAAGCAAAGTTGCATTGTCCAATCCAACGCCGTCGCGAGATCGCGTGCGTGCCAAGTTGGACGGAGCAACGGCACCTTTAAACACGGACAAGTGTCCACGTTGACGTTGGCCGACGACGACTTTGCATTTGCATGCATTGCGTCCAACTCCGTCATGGAATGGAATCGACGAGCTATAGCTAACAAGGTAGCTGACGACGTTTCTGGAACCATGTGGACTGATCCTCTGCTCATCACGAACGCGTATGGAACACTACTCCGGTTGCATTAATTCAGACCGACGAGCCGCTTTCTTCTTCGTTACTCCCATCTGCCTGGTTTAGTTTGAAAGCAAATTAAGCTCCAAGGCTTCTAATAAATCGCATTTCCTTGAATTAAGTTAACCTCTCATCAATCAAAATAACACAAGAAAATTAAAGTTGCCTGCAAAGATCCTGAGCCAACTGAATGGATACATCACAACCATTCAGGCTGCCGATGCACGCACGACTATCCCAGGCCAATTGCTACATCTACCTGGCTAGGGGGAGAGCCTGTATGCGCGGGTCACGGGGGAACATGGACACCATCCTAACTTTGTCCAGGCCGCACAAGAGCATCACCACTCGCTCCAGCCCCGCTTCTCCCCGGCGGCGGACGCGGGTCATGGCTCTGCCGACATGGGCCACGTTTGGTTTGTACTATGCTAGTGAATAGTGATATTTTGATAGTTAATTACGGTGTCAAATAAAATCAGTTACAAAACTAATTTTAGAACCCCCGCGCTAGTGACCTTGAAGAATCTAATGAGTTTTTTGACCGTGCGATTAGTTGATGGTCACTGTAGCATCACTGTAGCACATTATCGATTAATTACCGTCATTATATTCGTCGCGAAAAGTTACATCTATTTCTAAAAAATGCAAATAAACTTTATTTAATATACCATGTATGCGAGATTTTTTTTAGGATGAAATAAAATGGAAGGCAGGCGCGACATGCATGCGTGAGGCCGGCGTAGAGACAGGAGGGAAAGGTTCTAATTTGCCGGCTGGATGGACATGGGCCCCAAGTCAAGTTGGGCCGGGCCAGGTCGGAGCCTCGCATGCCTACAGCGTGTTACGGTCACTTTGTTTAACTGCGACTGTAGCGTACACTCCACGAGATGCTTCCGTTATTGCCTCCAACAATAAGTGTCCGTTTCAAAAAAAATAAGGAACCATGAGCATGAGTGCAATATGCCAATATAGAAAGCACATATCATTGTCGGGTCTCCAGCCTCGAGCAACCCAGTACATACCAGCGTCTATGTGAATTTTTAACAGAAAAGGCTCTAGACCACATTAACGGCAGGTCCATTGTGTCACAGCACGTTGTCTCGACGCAACGAACGGGCTATATCGGTCGTCGTTTCTTGGTCTCAGAGGTGAGATCAGTGGCTGGTGAGGATGGCAACAGCATGGCAAAGGATCTATGACGCTTCATAGCAGGTCCACAGCCTTGTGTTCACAGGGAGATGAAAATTACGGGACGAGCCTCTGCGGGTCGCGGGGGAACATCGAAGTCTTCCTGATGTTGTTGAGGGCGCAGAACAGCATCACCACTCTCTCCAGGCCCACCCCGAAACCGCCATGAGGAGGTGCGCCGTAGCTACAATGGGTGTGGTTAAAATATATCGAAATGAGTACCAAAATACAGGGACAGAAAAGAACTGATCAAGACTACGGACATGGTGTAGGCACAAACATACCTGAACGATTCAATGTACGCTGAGATGGTGCTCACATCAATACCACACTCCGTTGCGCGCTTGGCCAACAGCTCAGGGGTGTGTATTCTTTGCGCTCCAGAAATTATTTCCTCACCTATCATGTAAATAAAATTGGATGTCAGTAAAGCAAATTTCCTCTCCAATCATGTCAGCAAATTATGTTTGGGAGTTCAAACAAAAACGAGCAAATTTGCTTTAGTGAAAACAAATACACTAGACTAGGTATCTTCAAATATAGAGTGCCAACAGAAATTCACTTCTTCGATAATGCTAGTACTGATAGATATGTTAGAAATACTTGAAAGTGAATGGGTCAAATGGAGGGAAATGAATTCAAGAAGGTCAAGGTCAAGTCACTTCCCCAGGATCCAAAGCAGGAATACAGCAAAGAAATCCAGCAAATATAATATCTAAGTTTCACAAGGCCCGATCAGTCAGGGTGCATGTTGAGCACTAAGCAGTGGCATTGCTAGAAAGTTTCAGGTGTGCACTAGTATAAAGAGTATTAGACCATAAAAAAATTTAGGCTATGTTCCATGACACCAACTAAATTTGCAAAAATTAGGTGTGCCCAGCACACAAGACACCCATCTGGCTCCACCACTGGAACTAAAACAATCTGTTTATAAAACTCAAAACCCAAAGGAGACAACCCAACTCCTTAACAATTTAGAAATACAATGCCTGACCATGCATAATTTATAAAAGTGATAATAAAGATACATTAATAGAACAGGAAAACAGGAAGCATATTTTTAGTATAAATCATAATCACAAGCCAAACAATTCCGATTTAGATAGTGCATAAAACTCTAAAGCACTAATAAAGCATGGAGTATGCCCACTGAATAAATGGGCTTGCCCAAATATACTTATTGCTATTACTACTAGACTCTGTCAGTAATAACGCATACAATTGCAGCGCTTACCTCGAATGAAGACATCAAAGGAATTGGTGTACGCTGGGTTGTCATAACAAGGCATGGTGTAGAACGGACGCACAGCCAAAGGATAGCGATACAGAATGAAAAAGTCGGTGCCATACCTAAAAATAACAAAGGAAGTTATGCTATCAAATCAATAAAATAATGAAATATAGTAGAGTTGTAGAGTCCACATACTTTTCCTTCACAAGCCGACCAAGTTTTTTCTCAGCTTCAGTATTGAGATCACCCATAGGCTCGATTTCAGTTCCAGCTTCCTGTTGATTAGAAGATCATCAGTGAACATTCAGTTTCTGCCTAATGCCTATGATTAAATTGACAGGAGCAACTCCTTCCTCTGATCCCTAATACAAGTCCATTGAACTTGTGCACACAAATTAAGGTGGGTAGAGGAAAAAAACCCTATTGCCCTTAAAGTATTGCAATAGATAAGTTAGCTTGTTTACTTCACTGAAACCATTGAATTTAAATAGGTGCAAAACAGGAATGATGGGTTAATCCAATGCATTGGATTTGCTTACCCCATAGATAAGGTATTTAAATCGTTGCTTGCATAAAAAGGTGCCTTGAATTTGTTGACGGGCTTATATTGGGTAAAATTGTGATAGGGCTATATGGACTCATATTCTAGATCAGATGAAGTAGCAACTAAATTTATTTCATGGTCATTTGTATGCTACACAGAGCAAGCCTAGATTATGCAATACGTAGCTGCAAGTTTGTACCTTCAGCATTTGAATTCCTTCCTCATAAGTGAGCTTCAAGGTTTTCTCTAGATACTGCATAACATAATTAGCACAAGTTAGGTCAATCAATTGAGCTACATAGCCCAGATAACTGCATAGTCAAACAATAAAACAAGCAAGATTGTTTTACCTGCAGAGGTTCAAATGGATACTGCCTATTTATTGTCTCAAGTTCCTTCTTGCAGTTTTCAGTCAAGTGCTTAAATATTGACACAAATAAGCCATCTATAATATCGCAAACCTGTGTAGAAAAAACACTTAATCAACATAGCTTCAGTAAATTAAAATAAAACATTCTTCTTCCAATCATACCTCAAAATAATGCTCCTTAATCTCCATTTCAGCATCAAGACCAACAAACTCACAGAGATGCCTGTGTGTGTTTGAATTTTCTGCTCTAAACACAGGACCAACCTCAAATACACGTTCATACCCACCACAGATAGCCATTTGCTTGTACAACTGAGGAGATTGCGCCAAACAAGCAGGTTGACCATTGTACAAAAGCTTGAATACAGCTGCACCTCCCTCACTTGATCCAGAAATCAGTTTTGGGGTGTGGATCCCAACGAAGTCTTTCGACAACAAAAATTCTCTGAATTTCTGCATATATTGAGCAAAGAAAAGCATCGAGAAATCAGTACGAAGAACATTACATGTAAAAAATAGATAATGAAAAACCATGCTTGGAACCACGAAAACCACTGACATAAGACGAAAATATGAGTGGAAACAAAAAATGGTCTTGAAAAGCAAAGGTTCGTGCTAAATCGTAAAATTTAGTTTCATGAGTAGTACAATCAGACAGTGACATTCCACTTGTTAGAACCGTACTACGATGCAATCAAAACCTCTAACCAACAGCAACAGCTTCTGCGTAATTCAAGTATGGTGCCCAAAACACGGTAAACTTTTTACTGAAGATATAATCCTAACACGGAAGCATGAAGGTTTAGCAGACTCAATTTAGTCGATAAAAGAAGAGCAATAGTACATGTAACATCAAACACTCACATTTTCGACTTGACACTGGATCCGGAATATTGCTTGGTTCGCAGGTGTTCGTAGATCAATAGCTCTGTAGTTCAAGCGGGTATCTTGACCAACACGAACAAGCTTTTCTCCAGCCTTCAATCACAGCAACCATGACTTAAACTTCAATATGAAACTAAACACCATAGAGTGAGAAATTGAGCACAAAATCACGTGTTTCCTTAAAAAAGAATGCAAGTGAATCACATACCTGTTCAGCTTTCTCAAACTCCGCCTCACTCCGAGCTGCATCTTCAAGGTTAATTGGAAGGGTTGGGATAGCCCTATTGATGCAATAAATTTTCCTTACATGTATCTCCACCTGCAAATCACATCCAAAGTGTCCGAATAGACAATCCATTCATTAGTTAAACAGGTCAAAGAATTAAAGAAATCAGGCTTGCAGAGTAGTCTGAAGTGTGAATTAGGTGGCATCAGTAAACCTAATTTATCTTGACAACAAATTCAGCATGTATGTACAAACAACACAGCCATCCCATGTTAATTTGTCTTTCTAGAGTCAAGATATTAATTAATAATACAAACATACAAACACGCATCAGATCAGTCGATACGGGTTTGCTGCTTTCTGATTACAGGAATTGCATGAGTGAATTGCAGAGCAGGATACAAGTGGAACGAACCTGCTGGGTCGTGGCCTTGAGGGGCTCCTTGGGGAGGGAAACGATGCCCTCAACGTCGACGATGGACTCCTTGCTGAGGGCGGTGGCGAAGCGCACCATCTGAGTGCTGACGCCGGCGTCGGCGCTGGCGACGAGCACGCACTGCACGGTGCTCATGCTCTGGCGCAGCACGACGAAGGCCATCTTCTTGCTGACCGGACGGATAGCCTGCGTGGCCCCGCGGATAAGCACGGAGCGGCCCGCGGCGTCGGCGTCGAGGTCGCCGATCTTAGTCCACGAGCGGCCGGAGATGGCCTTGGACTGGATCTCCTCGACGGGGACATCGCCGTAGTTGGTCGCGAAGGGGTCCTCGGCGTCCGCCGGCTGCTGCTGCTGCTGGCGCTGCGCCGCCTTCTCGGCCTTCTCCGCCTTCCTGGCGTCCTTCTTCTGCTGCTTCTTGCTGAGGGTGGCGGCGGAGAGGTCAGCCGCGAGTTCATCCGCCGCGGCGGTGGTGGGCGGAGTCTCCGACGACATCGTGGCGGCCGGGAGAATCAAGCGGGGCTGCTGTCGGGGAGGGGAGCCGCGGTCGGCTGTGGGGGAGGGCAGGCGCGGCGGCTGTTGGGGAGGGGAGTCACGGTCGGAGAGGGGAGGCGCGACCGCGACTGGGCGAGGGTGAGCGCGAGTGGGCAGCGGGCCGGAGACGGGTGCGGTGGGGGGAGGGGACGGCGAGGCGAGCGGCGGCGGCTCGTGGCGACGCCGACGGCCGCGATGGAGGTGCTCCCAACCCTAGCGCCGCCCGCGACGATTGGAGTGCGGCGGCTGTGCGCTGGGGCAGCTTTTTTTTCTTTTTCTGAGCAATGCGCGGGGCAGCTGGTTCACCGCTGCGGCTGCCGAATATAGCTGGCCAGATGAGCCGAGCCCGTTGGGCCGGCACTGGCACGGCCCGAGAACGGCCTGGCCCATGGCCAATCGGGCCCGTGCCGTGCCCGTGCCAGACGCCGGGTCGTGCCTGGGCCGGCGAAGCGGCCCGCTGCACTAGCACGGGCACGGCCCGGTTATTGAACCGGCACGATGCGACCCAGTAATCTGCTACCGTTGGATATCTTTGGATGATTTGCAGCCGTTGGATCAAAACCCTATCAATAAAAACACATCTCCCAGGCTCCCTCCCTACTTGCGTCGGCGCCGCACCACTCGTTCCTCACCCTCGTCTCCCTCCTTCTTTGTCCCAGTCAGCAGCTCCGGCCCCACAAGAGCATTATCTTTGGTTTGCTTTTTTAAGAGTAAATTGCATTCCAGGTCCCCAAACTTATAGCGGCGTTCCGTTTAGGATCTCAAACTCTCAAATCGTCTAATTGGATCCCTAAAGTCCTTTAAGTGGTTCATCCCAGGTCCCAAAATGTGCCACGCATTCATCCTAAGCCGACGTGGCATGCCATGTGGCGCCACAATGGCGAATATTTGCAAAAAAACCCCTAGATTTTTTTATCTTCTCATATTTACTCCTCTCTCTCCCTCTCTTCCTCTCCAATCTTTCACCAGCTCATTCGCCAGAGCTGGCTGCCGCCGCGCTGCTCCTCCCCATCCCTGGGCGCGGCGGCCAGTAGGCAGCGCGGCAGCGTGCTCGGCGAGGAGGCCCGTGCGCCGCCGTTCCTGTTCGCCTCTCCACCATTGTCGGCCGCCCCAACCTCCATTGCCACCGCCGGCGACCTACGATTCCTTCTCCCCGGTGAGTTTTCCCTTCAATTGACGGCCCCACCACCTCCTCCTCCTTCCTTTTGCACGGCCGATTTGGGCCCTCGCCCGGCCGCTCCTCCTCTTGCAGGCCCCCTCTCGCCGGAGCTCGCCGTCCGCCGCCACCTTCCTCGCCGCACCGCCCCCTCCGCCGTAGTTCCTCGCGCGTGCGCCGCTGGGGTGAGGTTCGCCCGCGTTGGGAACATGTCGTGCGCCCACTTCCTCGCCGCGTCGCCGTTCACCGTCGCCAGCGCCGCCGTTCGCCGTCACCGCCGCCACGCCGACGGCCACCGAGTTGTGGGGGTTTGTACGACAGGTCTAGTTTTGCGGAGTTGTGGGGGTGCTCCCCGGCGTAGGGGTTTGGCCGGGGAAGACCGGCAGAGAGCCGGTCACCGCCGCCCGAGCTTCAACTCGGCGCCGGCCATGGTGGGATGCTGCAGGCAAGAAATTAGAGGGGGATTTTGGGGGAACAGGGGCGCAGGGTTAGGGCGAGGCTGGGGTGTGCGCCGGGCTGGCCGCCAGCCGCGGGGGCTGCAGCCCCCCTGCCGTGCGCCTGACCAGAACAGAGGAGGCAGGGGCTTAGTTGAAGAAGAAAGAAAAGAGGAGGGGGTTAAGTGAGAAAGAGAGGGGTTTAGGGTGGGGGAGATGGAACTCTGGAGTTTTTTTAAAATATTTACCACTGCGGTGCCACGTGGCATGCCACATCGGCTTCAGACGCTTGCCTGGCGCATTTGTGACCTCGTATGGAACACTTAACAAAGTTTAGGGATCCATGTGGACAATTTAAGAGTTTAGGGCCTAGGTAAAATCTCGAGACAAGTTTGGGGACCTGGGGTGCAATTTACTCTTTTTTTATTGCCTGATGGATCTTTTTTTTTTGCGAAAATATTGCCTGACGAATCTGTATGCATACAGTATGCACATTACGCAATGCGGTATTATTAAGACCAAATGGTGGTTAGACATTATGCATAACATATTGGAGCAATATTCAGTATTGCGTGTGGGGCTAACTAGATTTTTGTCGAAACAAGAATGAGTTCATTTCTTTGTGAAGCTCAAATAAAAAAAGTTTCTGGCTTTGCCCTCATCTTTTTATCTCTATAGGTAAAGGCGATATATGGACATTAGAGGTAGTGTATGATTCTATTTGTTCAAGGTGGGCTCTTACGTCATCATAAGTTTTTTTTCCTATTATGCATACAAGTTGCATTGCCAAAAACATTTGTACGTATATAGATCCAAATACATTAAGATCTGAATTGTGAAATGTGGAGTTACAATCTTGAGTGATATCAGTAGACAGTAGCCCCCCCAACTTAACCAGCTGCTTTTCAGATGGACACCTCATTACCATTTTTCTAAAGTACATGAATGAATTTGAAATGAGAGGGGAAAACTAACGAGACAATGGTATCTTAGTAAATTGTACTAGCATGGGTGGATTCAGCCCCCGTGCTGGCCGTGCTGCAGCACGGATCCAGCATAGTTTACCACCCCAGCTGATTTTGTGCATGTTCTGTACATAATCTACTATGATTTGACACAAATTCAAGTAATCCTGCACATACCCACAGGCCATTTCTAGATCGGTCCCTGTGTACTAGCATGCTGACTGTGTAAGTTTGGATAGGTTAATTTAATCTCGTGGACGGCCCTGTTTGTTTCGTGCTACCCAAACTTGCGTTACTATAGATTTTTGCATGCATGAACCTCTAAACAAATTTTATTTACAAAACTTTTTTACGAATGGGTGTAATTTTTCGTGACGAATCTAGTGACAGTAATTAATTGATGATTGACTACAGTGATACTACAGTAATCATCCTCTAATCGTGCGGTCAAAGGACTTATTAGATTCGTCTCGCGAAGTAGCGCAAGAGTTGTGGAGTTAGTTTCGTAAACTGCCTTTATTTAATACCTCTAATTATTAATTAAAATTTGTGCTACTTGTGCTACTCATAAAAAAAACAGTGCCATGATTACCATGGAAAAGATAATCCCACCCCGTGAGGCCGTGATTCTCGTTGCCACCGTTCCCGCCCGCTCCCACGATCTCTGATGATCCTCTTCACAGTTCACAGCCGGCGCGGACCTGCTGTCTCGCCGGCCAACCCCACCCACCACTCAGAGTAAACGCCAGTCCAAAATAAGGCCGCCTGCCAACCGCGTCCATCCGTCGGCACCGGAGTCTCCTCAATGACAGGTGGGGTCCATACCTCGCGTGCCCCACATGACATCGGTTGGGGCGTTTCAGGCGGGCCCACCACCCCGCCGCCCATTTCCCTCGAATCCGCGTGGCTCCTCCTCAGTCCTCTCGCCTTCTCTTTTGTCCTCCCCTCCCCCATCTTCCCCATCCCCACGACTGAAAAAATTGCGGAAATCGATCGAAATCGCAAGTCGAAAACCCCCCATCGAGCGACGCCAAAACGGAGAGGAGAATAGGGAAAAGGCGAGGGCGAAGGTGCAGCGACGGCTACCGGCGCGATGAAACCGTCGGCGTCCAAGAAGAAGGCCAAGAAGAAGAAGAAGCCCTCGCCGCCGCCGGCTGCGGCGACGGCCCCTGCGCCGGCGGAGGGGGTGGCCGATTCGGAGGCCGGGTCGCCGGGGCCCGAAACCCTAACCCTAGCAGCGGCCGCCGCGGCGGTTTCGGAGACGGAGTCCAGCAGCAGCTGCGAGGCCTCGACGTCCCCGTCGACCTCCTTCGCCGCAAGCTCCTCGGGGGCCGCCTCGACGTCATCCTTCTTCGCCTTCTCGTCGTCTGGGTCCACCGCCTCCTCCTCGGTCGCGGGGGAGGAGCGGCGGGACCTCGCGTGGCTGCTCGACGCCTTCGCCAGCGCCACCATCGACCAGGTCGAGTCCGCCTACCGCGAGGCCGGCGGGGACCCCTTCCGGGCGGCTGGTATCCTGGGCTCCACGCAGGACACGCAACCGCCGCAGCCCCCTCAGCCGGCCCCGCAGCCTCCGCCGCCACCGGATCTCTCGCCGCGCAGTGGATCTGGTGGAAGGAAGGCTGGTCGGAGGCCCAAGAGGGTTGCGGTTGCCGCGACTGGCATGGTCGCGGACGTCATTGGCAAGGACTACACCCGGCCGGCCACTGCCCCTGTGAGCTCGCCAAATGCGTGGAAGGGTAGGGATCAGGAGAGAGATGGCGGGTCTGGTGCCCGCAAGTATAGTGTGGAAGAGGCAGAGCAGTTCCTGTGCTCCATGCTTGGGGATAATTCCGAGCTTGGCATGGGTGTGGTTAGAGACGTGGTTGGTGAGATATTTTTCTCTTGTTGGTCAATTTCACTGTTCATAATATCGTTCGTTGAGTGTCATTTGAGTGAAATTTGGTGACGTCAATTAAGAACCTCTGTCTCCTTACGAAATGAGTAAAAGACACCATTTTTGGCATCTTTACATCAAATTTTCAACAAAAAACTTGTAAAAAAATGATCTTTTGACTGTTGCCATTCAAACTTGCATTTGAATCATTATTTTGTCTGTTTAGTTAGGAAATAACTGAGGTTACAAGGCCATCTGATGGTTTGATCTGTTAGTAGGTTGTGTTTTGCCATGATCAAATTAAATATCAAGGAGCAGTATGCTGCCTAATTGCCTGCCTCCCTCGTAGTGTGTGGCAAATTGATTGAGCGATGCCACTTACATTACCGATGTATTCAGTGAACAAGGTAAAGAGGATGGCTTTGAGCGAGAGGTTCTTTGGTCAAGGTCATTTCGGAGGATTGGATTTTCAATCGATCATGTGAAAGGACTTGTGAAGCTCAGAGAAAGTAGAGCAAGGCCAAGGTTCAGTAATACCCAGTTAAGTGTATTGCTGGCTTGCTTGTAGGGAAACATGTATTTCAGCCCTTGCTGAACTTACATTTGGATTGGAAGGAGAATGTTTCTTCTATTTTCTTTTTGTGTTATACGTTTATTAGAAGACTGGATAATGTTTTTGTCAACTGAAAGATTCCATTTCTTGTTATAGGAGTTGTTGAAACAGGAGTTTTCTGATTTCATCTCTTTGTATGCAAAACTACTGCATTTTTATACTTTTCTTGAATCCTATGAACTCCTTCGAGTGATATGATTGGATGAGTTGAGTTTTTGTTAGTTTGAGATGTGCTATACTTTTTTCACAACTACATATTGTGTTTCTGAATAAAATCAATTTGATTATATTGAAATTTGCTTCTTACAATTGTTCTATTTCTGCAACTTGCCTGCCAATTGGATATTTATCTTATTCGTACAAATCTCTTATGATGATATTTTTATCTGGTCCATTTGCAGGTCAGTATGGGTCTGATGTTGAGAAGGTAATCATTTATATTATTGGGTGCATTTCCCTGTGTTTTTGAACTGGGTTTCCATTCGTCGAATTTTACTAGAATCCCATCTCACCTATTGGATTAAGAAGAAACTTCCCTGTTCTAGGTGTTAACCGGTGGTTCATTTATCCCTTAATCAGTACATTCCATTGGTCAGGCTCGTTAAGATTTGGTTCTGGAAGTAGCCTTTCTATCCGGGTGGATACTACGTAGTACAACAGTACTTTGTGTTAGTGTCCTTGATATGTTAGTTGTATACATATGTGGCTGTTCCAAGCTAGCTGCTGCTATTCTGGACACTCTTCAACTATTGATATGCCTGATACTGCTAAGTGCTAACTGTAGTTTGTTTGTTGCTTGTTTTTATAAGAGTTTTCTTTGATCTGTCTGTCTGGTACAAGTTTAATATTCCTTGACATTTTAATACCAGTTCAATATATGCCCCAGTGACTATCAATGATATGCCAAAGTTCTTTGGTTCTTTAGTCCGTGGAAAAATATTTCAACTGTTCATATCAACTGGCCTTTCACCTTTAATAAATGATTTATGAAGAGGTTTATCTTGGTTTCTTAATTTTATGCGCTCAGACATTCATGGTTTTATTTGTTATCTTTAATCTTCCTTTTGTTCTTTTTGGGGGATTCCCTATATAGTTCTTCAGGTTTAAGGAGCAAGTTACGATTCTTTTACAAATCTGTAAAATTTTTCTTTGTGTCGAGCATGGACTTCACCTTCTAACTAAAACATACCCAAAAGCCTGCCAAGAACTGATCCCCTGTTTTATGTTCTGAATGGATGATTTTTTTTTTTTGGGTTTGTGCTGCTGTACTAATGGAAGTGCTTTCAGGCTTTGGATGCATTGCTTGATATCTCTGGTGTGTCTTCCATCCAAAACATGGAAACACAACATCCAAATGCTGAAAGGAACAGCACTCGGTATCTGACTGTGTTCCCTGGAAATGGTCAATCCGTAGTCAACCTGCCTGCAGGCAATATAAGAAGTCCACGCCAGGTATTTGCTTAGCACAGTATTAGTTTAATTCTTGTAGTCTTGGATGCGAAAGATATGCATTGATATTTTGGCTCATATCAAATTGTAATGACCTTTTTCAGTGCTATATATGTTATAAATGAATAAGTTCAGAGAAGAAAAAATATTTATAAAAATGAAGCTTAAAGTTAACCTTTTTTCCAGTGCTATGCTAGAAATAAACGAGTTAAGTACAAAAAAATATTATACTAAAATTGAATTGGTACTGTATAATAGATTTATTACTACATCTGTCGCTAAATGTTTCGAATGCATGTAGTCAAACTCAAATATTAACGAGACACAAGCCAATTGGTAGCATATTGTCAGGTGGAACTGATGACCCTAGTTTTTCCATCAGAAATGTTTTCCCTATCACTATATTTTTCGAACTGTCACTAGCGCAATCTGAAAAAGTGATCAAATATCTTTGTTTTGTTATCATTTCGATGTCTGAAACAAGAAAACATATTTTGTCATATATTAACTCCAACTTGCAGTTTGAAGCTATGTTCCTGAACATTATTGGTTACTTCTGGTTGCCTTTGTTCCAAACTATAGCAATTAGCAGGAAAGAAAATGGGACCCTTTTAGTTATGCTATTCACTTCGACCTTTTGTCTCAAGCAATTTGTGCTCACTTTGGAACTAATAAAAATGCCAACTTTCATGTTCCTGATTTTTTCTTGCGGTTAATATGTTGTTACATTCTCATATGAATCATTTGTAAATATTATAATTTTATACTCAGTTGACGGATCAGGTATCCAACACTATTCTCCAGTCTGAATTAGGACATGAGTTTCTTTGGGACGAACCCCAGATCAGGTGAGCCAATTCTGCCAAGTGATCTGGCCATATGTTCAGTTTACAGACCTATCTTGCTTCTTTCAATTTTGTTTTGCTTCACTCATGTGTCTTGGTTGTGGAAACATGGAGCATGCAAGCAATATCTTTAGAATTATGTACAAAAATAGTGTTTTTCTTGGGATCTTTTCATTTGTATTTTTTATCTTGTATTAAATATGTTTTGCCTGATGGACTGTTGCGTGGCAGCATTCTTGACTGGTTATAAAGATCAACTCCTAGGAGGATCTAGTTTCCGGAAACCGTAGGTTTAGTTGCTGTTTGATGGGGATAGCCTTGCTGTTTATGAAATGGTGTTTGTGATCATAAAGAATTCATCTTGAGCAAGTATCCTCTGAACACGCCCACAAGCCATTATGCACCCCTGGGTTGTCATCACCATTATTGTTTAGTTTGCATTACCCCAATAACAACCATGGGTATTTTGTTCAAAATCACCTTTGTGTAACTGGCTGTTATTTATATTATAACATAATTGGTATTTGGTTTTATAGCTATGCAAAGGCTGTGATGGAGGCTCCACGTTCGTCAACATTGCCTTCGAGGTCAACTGAAGTGAAAGCCAACCCTCAGCAGGTCCTGGATTCACTGTTTAAAATTCCTGAAATGCGCACATATGAGCCAAGTTCAATGGACTGGAAAAAGGTAGTAAAGAAGCTGCAGTCATTTAATTCTACTGCCACGTCAAACAATCAAGAAAGGCCTAAAGCTGGTATGCAAAGTTTTGTATAATTACTCTAAACTACGGCGATTCAGTTTCCCATTGATTGTTATCACCCATCACATAACAGATAGAGTTTTGACTCAATACCTTGGGACTGATGGGTAAATTATTCCAATTTCCCTTCAAATTCATGGGGTGTGACTTATCATTTTCATCCAAACAAGCTGCTGATATATTGTTTTTAGTGTGCAACATGCCTTGAATTGTGATTGTGTATGTATCCATTTTCTCCTTATTTTTTTAAGTAATCAGTGAACGTACTTCATTTGCATATAAAAACATTTTCTTGGTATAATTTAAATGCTTCGAGTTCACATATTGACTATTGCACTTTTTGATTTCTCATACAACAATCATGGCTGTGTTTAGGGGATGGCTATCGGGAGTTCCGTGGTGTGGCTGCGAGGCATTATGATAAAATGAAAGAATACTATCAGAAAGTATGTTTTTTGGGCTGAGTTTTGCTTGAGCCAATTTGACGATGCAAGTTTTCCTTATTTGGTATGTCTTACTGTCTGTTTTTCTCTGGCAGGCTGCCCTCGCTTATTCAAAAGGAGACAAATCATATGCTGCTTACCTTGCTGAGGAGGTGCAATTTTGAACTTTAATATACATGGGTATAAATGACACAATAAGGAAACAGAAAAGGAAGTTCTTCATCTTCCATCGTAAATGGTAGATGAAGGCTTTTCTAAATAATGTTTTGATGCTGTTTTCCACTGCACAAAAAGCTAGATATCTTGGTCTCTAACTAGTGCCCATGCTGGAATGCTCCTGTCAGCACTAACCAGTAACAACTATCCAATAGAACAAAATTTCTGGTTGTGTACACGTATTTGGTTGTCATCACATACGACTATCCAATGGAACAGGAGTTCTAATATTTTATTTATTTATTCCAGGGTAAACATTATCGGGAACTGGCCTGCATGGAAGATGAGAAGGCCAGCAGGAATATATTTGAAGCCAGGTAATTTTGCCGCTCTTTCTAATACTTTCTGTAGTTTGCTTCTGAGAGCTAATATTCTTCTTGCAGAAATAAGCATATAACAAACACAGTAACTATCGACTTGCACGGTCAACATGTCCAACAAGCCATGAAGCTTCTCAAGGTTCACATGATGATTTGTATTTGCATGCCATGTGAGTGTCTGAGACACGATTGGATATTGTAGGCTACCAGTGCTCTCATTGATTTGTCACTCAGCTGCATCTTTTCTTGATCTAATGATTTACTGTCCCTTTTCTGTTTTATCTGTTCCTTTGTTATAAACAGCTGTATTGCTGAGGGTTATTACTGGTTGTGGTTCAGAAGGTACAGGGAAGGGAAAAATAAAGCGATCGGTAAGAAAGTATCTGTTCGAGTTGTAATTCTGTATTATTAGGTTTTGTTCTTGTGTTCTATTTCCATGATAACAAATACACATTCTCTGCCTTGTAAGTTGTGGCGATCGGTTCTTCTGCCACAGAAGTGGCATGCTTTAGTTGACTAAGTTGTGTATTTGTCTTATATGATTAGCACAAAAGTTGCACTATCAGTATTTCCAATGTGTATGTTTTGATTATATTGATTTAGTATAGTTGAATTTTACTGTGCACAATCTAAACTTTTCTTTGATCTCTCATGTGCCATGTCTGAGATTGTTGTAAAATAAATGTTTGTGATAGGTTATAGAGCTTGCTGAGAAGGAACTTATTGAGTGGCGTGAAGATAACTCTGGAACCATAGCACTTCGACTTGGTGGGCCAAGAGAGTACCGCTTTCTTGAATATGACAGCGATTCTGACTAAGCGGAAGCCTTTTCAGGAGACTTGACATAGATTAACATTCGTTCTAATCTATGTATCTCAGTATCTATCTGTATTTACCTGTGTTGTAATTATGGATAGGCGACCTAGGCTCTGATGTAGGAGGTAGCTGTGACACAGAAGTTTAGTTCAAGTAATTTATTATGGTGGTATGTTGATCCCCGGCTGCTAATAGTTTAGTGTAGTCTGAAGCTTTGTATACCTGTCCAATCGTTAGATGTGCTTCTGAATACAATGTATTACAGGAGCAACAATCAAGTGTAACATTATATCATGATGATGTTCTGTATCATGCTGTGGCGGAACCAAATATACTCGGTTCCATGCACCCCCGCCCCCCAAAAAAAACAACTCTGTTCCTGTACTCTTTTGGTTTAGGCCCTGTTTAGTTCCCTTCAAAATTCTAAAACTTTACAAGATTCCCCATCAGATCGAATGTTTCAATGCATGCATGAAGTATTAAATGTAGTTAAATAAAATAACTAATTACACAGTTAGATTGTAATTTGCGAGACGAATCTTTTAAGCCTAGTTAACTCATGACGGGACAATAATTATCAAATACAAACGAAAATGCTACAGTGTTTTATACCAAAATCTTTACGCAACTAAACAAGGCCTTAGTCTGTCTGCTTCGTATTGTTGGTAGGTGTACGGCAGCCTCAGGTGAACTTCACTCCAGAATGCATTTCCAATGTATTCAGCATCTGCTTGGCGCTGATGTCCGTTTATGACTGCAGTGGGTGTACGATGGTTACTAAAAGCATACAGATTACTATCTCCTAAATATATTCTCTCTCCATTATCAATAACTATTTTTATGTTTTAGGTAATAGTTGCTGCAGCATACTACTAAAATACAATCACCAAGAATTAAGTAGGGGAAAAACCTCTATATTTAGGGGATTACCAAAAGTTTTAGGTAATGGGGATTGAATTGGTAATACGCTGAAACACTTCCATCATCAAAATATTAATTTTTTTTAGTATTGGAAAGAGGAATGAGTAATCTGTTAGAGATGCTAATGTTCGGATTGGATTCATCACGAAGATCCACAGGATAGTTAAAGTTTTTTCTTACAGCTCAAAATTGAATTTTTTATTTTACGATTTCGCAACTCGATGGAAGGAAGGAACATTCTTGAAATGAACTAAATTGACATGAGCAAACTTTCTACTGGTCCAAGAACCAGCATGGAATTCACATTTGCTCGTACGGAAGTTTCCCGTTTCATTTAGCAAGCCCAAATTAACGTGGACGCACAAGGGCCTGCCTGTTCTGACCAGGGTTTTTTTATCCGACCGACCGGACCGAACCGCCGGCGTCCGGTTCCGGCTAACCGGTCCGGTTTGACCGGTTACCGGTAAAAACCGGTCAAACTCAAATTTGAATTCAAAATCCGCAGTTATACCGGTTTCGAACGGCTAACCGGCCGGTTAGACCGGTTTACCGGTCCGGTTTGACCGGTTACCGGTCGGTTTGACTGGTAACCCGCTAAATTCAATTTTTTCTTTCTTTTTTTGTTTAAATTCAAATATCCGCAAAGTATACTAAATGAATGTTTGTATAACATGTTTTAGCCTAAATGAACCCTCCAACCCTTTTTTTACTACTTTTACATTGTATTTGTATACTTTTGTATGCACGTTTTTTTTTGTTTAACTTCAAATGCTCGCAAAGTATACTAAATGAACGAATATTTGAAAAAATTTGACATCATTAAATTCGTCACAACTTGAAGTATTTTTAAGATTTTTTTGGGGATTTTTCCATTTTTTAGAATTCAAATTTAAAATTTGAATTTGGGCCCGGTTTGAACCGGCCGGAACCGGAACCGGTCCGGGCCGGTTAGACCGGTAACCGCGGTAACCGGTCCGGTTCCCAGCGGTTTTTTTAACCCTGGTTCTGACACGAAACAAAATGGCGTGTAGCGGCCCATCTGCCCTCCTAGCTCTCCCCCAACCTTCTCCACTTCTTTCCCAAAAATATGGCGGCCGCCGCTGCCGTTCTCCGCGCCGCCGTCCGCCGGTGTCGTCCGGCTACTGCGGCCCTGCTGCACCACCGTCCCATCCCTTCCGCCCGGAGCCTACCGTCGTCTCCGCCTCTCGGTGAGGCCCGCCTCCTCTTCGGAGCCTAACCCCTAAACCCTCCTCGTCTGCTCATCGTCCGGTTCCCCACGCAGGTCGAGCGCTTCCTCCGCTCCCGCGGCTGCCGTTCTCCGCCGGACTCGGCTACTCCACTGCCTCCGAGGAGTTTGTGCCCCCCGTGAGGCCCAAGGGCAAGGCCAAGGTCAGGAAGAACCCAATGAAGCAGTCGCGCTTCGACTTCACCAAGGTGGACGCCGCGCTTCTGCCCACCGTCATCCTCGTTGGCCGCCCCAACGTCGGCAAGTCAGCCCTCTTCAACAGGTGAGACGCGCCTCGCGAAGGCATCCAGACGTTTGCTGTAGATTGCGTGCAGCTCCAAGGGCAAGCATTTCCACAAGCACCTTGAGGCCGCCTTGAGTCTCAGACCGCACCACTAGCACAAGCACAAACACCCTTTCGTAAGAAGCTCAGTTTTCACGTGACTTTCTGTTCAGCTTGCACTGGTACAAACATATGTCTCGACTCTCCAGCACATATGCATAGATGCTCTGCTTTTTAGCTGTTATCTTCTCCGTGTATTACATATACCTGCAATTGATGCTAGTACTATGAAATATGACATGAGGTTTCTGCTCTCCATTTTAAATATCGGAATTTCTATCTTATTATGTTATCTTCTAGCTCTGCTTGACTAAATTTAAATTTCTTGTTTGAACTGTTTCAATGTTTGTGTTAGATTTATACGGAGGAGGGAGGCGTTGGTGTACAATACTCCTGGGGATCATGTCACTCGTGATATCCGTGAAGGAATTGCGAAGCTTGGAGATCTCCGTTTCCGTGTGCTTGACTCAGCTGGGCTCGAGACAGCAGCAACTTCTGGAAGCATTCTCGCTCGGACAGCGGACATGACAGGGAATGTGTTAGCTAGGTCCCAATTTGCCATTTTCTTGATTGATGTGAGGTGAGTTGAATATTTCTTGTTCTCATCATGGAGTCAGGTGAAGTTTTTATTACTTGTTGCCTAGTAAAAGTATAATTGTCTTTAAAGGGATGGCCTACAGCCGCTGGATCTTGAGGTTGGGCAATGGCTGCGTAAGCATGCATCTGGGATACATACCCTTGTTGCAATGAACAAGTCCGAGTCACTTGATGAGCATGGAGTTCTGACTGCTGCTGCTGGAGAAGCACACAGGTTGGGGTTTGGAGATCCTGTTGCAATATCTGCAGAGACTGGGCTGGGGATGGCAGAACTTTATGAGGTACTTAGGCCATTGTTTGAGGAGTACATGTCTCAGCTTCCAAACAGTAAGTTTGCAGTGTTTTATGTAAATGTTTTTTGTTGTAGATGGGACCCATGCTTGCAACCTACGAACTTACTATTCATGGTTTACATTGACATGTGAAGATGGACTCAACCCAGCTGACCCTACCTCTGAGCTTGAAACTGAGGCCCATGAAGGCTATGAGAGCAAGTTGCCTTTGCAGTTGGCAATTGTGGGACGTCCTAATGTTGGGAAATCTACCCTTTTGAATACCTTGCTGCAAGAACAAAGAGTTCTGGTTGGTCCAGAGGCAGGTTTAACAAGGGACTCTATTCGGGCTCAGTTTCAGTTCGATAACCGAACTGTGTATTTAGTAAGTTAACTACTTCTCTGTCAGTTTAATATTCCTTTCGCACAACTTTATATTATATTGCTACACTTTTGTGTTTATGCTGTAAATATTAGTGATGGTATGTCCTGTAGTGACACTTGCAACACGGAAATGTAACCTGTTTTTATTTTGCATGCTTTAATAGTTCATAATATTTTTTTTGCTAAAAGAATCTTACTACCAATAACTGTGACAATAAAGAAGTCTGAACTGTGCTTATTTTCTGTTGTGTGCAGTGTGGATTTCACCTCTTTTATTCATAGTTGAAGTTCAAGGGTACTAGAATTTTATTTGGCTCATCCTCTGCCTATTGTTATGTGTATTTGTTTAAACTGCTGAGGAACAGAAAAATGACTAGGGGCTAGGACGATGGTTAAAGAGGCTTTACAAACTGATGCCACAAAATACAAGGATGGTCTTATGTCTATGCAGCTAATAGTTTAGCCAAACTGAATCATATCATTCGGCAATTTTTCATATAATTTAGTGCTCAAGCAAGCTAAACTTATCAAAACTTTTGGTTCTTGGTGGCTTATGATCTAATAATTTTCTTCCTTTTCATGGTGCAGGTGGACACTGCAGGTTGGATGGAAAGATCAGGGAAGGAGAAAGGGCCGGCGTCTTTGAGTGTTGTGCAGTCAAGAAAAAACCTTATGAGAGCTCACATTGTTGCTCTTGTCCTGGATGCTGAAAAGGTACTTACTTTCATTTTGATTTGCAGAGCCAATGACCTGTAAATTTCTGACTTTGCACACTTGGTCGTATGTGGTTAAGCAGACGCATTTCCCCTGTCCACTTATCTAGTGCTAGCTGCATAGCATCAATCACATGGCACAATAGTGAATCATTCCCTCAACATTTTTCAGTAATTACATGTTTACATGACACCAGGCTTGATGGATATTGGTTTTAGATTTTGTTAGCTTGATGGTCTGGAGTCCGTCGGTCCCATTTAAATCACAGGGCGTCAGTAGCAACCTCTTTGATGTCCTGGTCTGATTTGGCTGATGGCTTCAATTCTTCATCCATGTTAAATATTGTTTGAATTATAATTGCCAATCCCTTGATAAAGTTCTATGGACGTGTAGATTGCGATGTCCAAAAGTAGTATGAATCACCCAGAAGTTGTGATAGCACGACAGGCAATAGAAGAGGGCCGTGGACTTGTTGTGGTTGTCAATAAAATGGATCTCCTTAGAGATAACCAGAGGCTATTTGAGAAGGTGATGGATGCTGTTCCTAGAGAAATTCAGACTGTCATTCCTCAGGTAATTGTTATTTTCGTAGTTCTTTATATGCTGGTTTTCATCCTTGAAGATATCGTATATCAATCACAATGGGTTTAAATATTGTTACTCTATAACGGAATTGTTGAATGGTAACATAAATGTTCACTTACTGGCTGGTTGAATACCTGTAATTTCGAGAAAATTGCAATGTAAAAAATTGTAAAATATATTGGGACCCTATATTTGCATCTAACCTTTTTTTCCCTTAAAGTTGATGAGGCACATTCATTGATGAATTTGATATTTGTGAAAATGTTAAGTTGTAGTATGGAGGCAAACATCTTTTTTTTTGTGATCATCATAAATGGAAATACTTCACTATGTTTACTGTTGGAACAGTTTGTCACGTTCCTCATTTGGCAAAGTCACTTGACTTCTTTTGACTCAGTACTTGTTAATATCTGGTGACAGTTTAAATTTCTTGGGCATTAGCTTTTCTCTTTTATCTTTCCAGTTGTGTTGTGTATAGATGTTCATGCAGCCCGAAGCACGACGACACGGCACGAAGCCCGTTTTTTTGGCCCGACACGAGCACAGCCCGGCCCGAAGGCCGAGCTGGCCCGGCACGGAGTACCAGGCCGTGCCTGGGCCTGACCCCAAGCACGACGTGCCGCCCGGCACGGCCCGGTTCAAGCAAACCAGCACGCAACAGCACACGTTCGCATTCCCACTCCCCCAAAAAAATCTGAGCACTCTTCACGTGGTGGGGCCAGCAAAACCTTATCACTTCACAATGCATTCAATCGCATCGGCAGTTCATTTCGTCCAGACGTCCACACAGTCGCGTCTCTCGTTCTCTCTCCCTCAACTCCTTTTCCTGCTCCGCTCGGCTTCTCAGGCGGCTCGCGCTCCCCTTCTCCAAATATGGCCATGCGCGGGGTCGAGGTCCGGTGAAGCGGCGGCACAGCACGGCCTCACCTGACTCGCGAGGTGGAGGCCTGGCGGTGGCGTAGCCTTGACGGACGCGCAGGGAAGCGGTGGCATGCTGCGACGACGACCGGCGACGTGCTGCGACGACGACCGGCGACGGCGGCACGGCCCCACCGACGCGCGATGAGGATGCGGCGGCGCGACTACGGTACTCGCGCGGCACGGAGCCAGCCTGTCGGGCCATCGGGCCGGCCCGACCCCTGCTAGGGCCGTGCCTGGGCCGATGATGCGGCACGAAGCATGCCCTCGGCACGGCCCGGCGGCCCGCCGTGCTTTCTTGGCCCGGCACAATCGGGCCGTGCCTGGCCCGGGCTCGGGCCGTGCCGAGCCGGCCCGGCCCGATGGCCATCTATAGTGTTATGTATATGCTCCCTCCTAACTAGATTGATTTTCCCCCATTTGGCAGGTTACAGGAATACCGGTTGTTTTTGTGTCAGCATTGGAGGGGAGAGGGCGGATTGCTGTCATGCGCCAGGTTATAGATACTTATGAAAACTGGTGTTTAAGATTGTCAACCTCTCGACTCAACCGTTGGTTGCGTAAGGTAAACATCCTATCCACGGATAGTTTATTTAGTTGTTTCTCTGAGTGTTCCCAGTAGGAACAATCACTTAAGCAGGAGAATAGGAACTTAAATCTCGTCCCTTATATTCAATTTAGATTGTGTAAGGAACTTAAATCTTGACCCTTAGATTCAATTTGAATTGTGTAAGATAAGTTGCCTATGTCACTAGAAAGTGGAACTGTATGAATGAAACGTGGGATAGTTTCGGAGGTCTTTAGAAAATGCAGTTCCTTCTAGTGGTTGATATAAGCAAGTATGGATTCAGTCCAGCATCTATGCTTGCTAAGATTACTTCGTATTTTGTACACTCTCATGTCTACCTCTCAGTCTAATTTGATGCATCATGTTTAAGTTATTGGCTTCTTTGGTCATTCATGCCATGTAGGCATTTATATCGATCGTTGCCTCAAATACATTGTATTATGTTATAGGTTATGAGCCGGCACTCCTGGAAAGATTCAGCCACACAGCCAAAAGTCAAGTACTTCACTCAAGTGAAAGCGCGGCCACCAACATTTGTTGCCTTTATGAGTTCGAAGACTCAGCTATCCGATACAGATATCAGGTTCTTGACAAAGTCTCTCAAGGAAGATTTCAACATCGGGGGAATACCAATCCGGATTGTACAACGCTCTATTCCAAGAAAAGCATGTGCAAAGAGCAATACCAGGAATGTCGGGCCTAGGGTTGCCAGGATGAGAACAGACAAGAGAATAACGGTATCTGATCCATCTCTGTCGTAGAGTGGGTGTCACACCAGTATCAGCCTAACCTGCAGAAGGGGAGTTGTTCTTTCATGTTTGAACTGTATACTTCTGGGGAGTTGACGTTGCTGAGGAAACAGAAACCGCCAGCTGAACTTCAGTTCAGAGGTTCGGAGAGAGGAAAGAACTTTGTTGGCGGGTCAGGAAGTGACGCATACACGTTGACTGTATGCTCGAAAGAAACAATGGCTGCAAGAAACAAGCACAGCAAGGAGGTAAAGCCTCAGATCAAGTGTTTCCAAGGAAGGCAGCACTAATTAATATCGGAGCAAGGCTGGGCTTCCAAGTTCCTCCGGACCTGACAAAATGACGTTTTTTATTTTATTTTGTGCACCCTCCTGTTTTTGTACAGAAAATAGATAAGAATGATCTCAGATGATAAACAGTCATTGTTTTACCGATTATCTATAGCGGTAGGTACAGCTATTTAGCCTACGCCATACTGGGAGCTCCTCTGATTTTCCGTTTTCAGGGGGATTGCTGTAATTCTGCACGGTCCAAATTCGTCTATCCCTTTTTCTTTTTAAATAAATTTCCTTTTTCTTTTGATAACAGTAATTTGGTATGCTAAAGTTTTGTATTTCCTGAACTAAACTGAAGCACTGCTTATTCTGTCCGTTCTCTTGACGTCTAGTATAACTGATTAACTGTAACCAAGGATCGTCGAGCAGACGGTTTGACTGGCAAGATCAGGGAATGGCATCGGATAAAGCGTGCGGCCCAAGCGCCACCCCGATTCCAAGCCCAAATCCAAGGGAACGCCACACACCCACTTCTTCACCACCACCGGTCGGGCACCACCAGGCCTGCCTCCCCGGTCCACCATGCCGCGCTCCTCTTCCTCGTCCAACCCCTTCCACTCCCTCGCCTCCTCCACCTTCCCCTTCCTCTCCTCCTCATCCTCAGCCGCCACCTCATCGACGACCTCGCCCGCGCACCCGGCGCCGCACCTCGCCTTCCCGCTCCTCCTCCCCGTCTCCTCCGCGTCGTCCTCCGCTGAACCCCGCCGCGGCCCGGAGCGGCTGCCGGGCGCGCGGATGGCAGGCGCCGGCGCGGCCGCGGGTGGCAAGCCAGGAGGTAGAATTAAGGGCGGCGGCGGCGGACCTGCGTTCGTGGGCCAGGTGTTCCCCATGCTCGACCCCTCTGGGAACGGGCTCATGGCCGTCACCACCCGCTTCGAGCTCCCGCGCTTCCTCACAAACAGGTACCCCTCTACCCTGACCCCCCCCCCCAGCTGTTGATTTCCGTTGCCTGATTCCGCATATCCACGTAGTCCTGTTCTGAGGTTGCTACCGGCGAGACCAGATATTATGCTTTTGACGATGGCGCCTGTAGCTCTGAATTGCGTGTACGCTAACCCCGACGGAATTTTGAATCCAATTCGACTCTGTCGTGTTTGATGTAAATATGCGCGTCATGAGAAGTTTGTGGTTCCCATGTATAATCACGAGTCCACCAGGCAATGGGGGAAACTGGGAATGTGACAATTCTATTCCTGCACATTATTTTTCAGCATGCTGGTCAATGAGGATTCAATGCTGTATAACACTAGTTGTTTTCTGTTTCCCATTTCTAATTGTTTAAATTTATTCTGTTTCAGGACTCCTGCATGGTTCAAAAAGATCTTATCGCCGTTGAAGAAGAGTGAAAATGGCCCAGTATTTAGGTTTTTCATGGATTTGAATGATGCAGGTATGTGCTGTATTGATGTTACTAAACATTTCTTATGCTTCTCTACTCTGCTTGATGCATTATGATCCGGATAGTTATTTAATGTTTGTTCAGAGCATATAAATGGTGCACCCAGCTTACAATATTTCATTTCTCCTATTTTTCTCTATACAACTGAACCCTCTTAACTAGTAGGTTTCAATGGATTAAGATTTGCATCAGGATTCAGGGCTACCTTGTTTTTTGGGTTGGTGTTGGGGAGGATATTCCAGCTTTTACATGGGAGTAACCATTAATTCACTCTTCTCCTTCAAGTCCAACCTTGGTAGCTACTTTTTGTCAGGGCCTAGAAAAGTTCCCTGAAGCCAATTCTTAGCTCTAGATTTCTTAGGTCAATAGGCTTCCTGAACCCCAAACCTTAGTGTGAAGACCCCCATTTGGAATGGTGAACATCAAACATGTATGATGAGAGCTGAAATGGGCTGCGACCAGCTTTGCCAATAGAAGAAATGTCCATGGTTGCCTATTTGGCAGGTCAAGAAACACTTTCACTTCAGCGTTGTTATTTCTCTGGATGTAATTTACAGGCTTAGTTTTAGTAGTGGTGTCAGGTTGGCATATCTTATAGCAAGAAATAGTGCTTTGTTGCGAAGTATTATTTACTTGTATTACTAATACTCGTAATAGTGTTGTTTCAAAGCGCAAATAATGTCTGAGTTCTGACTAATGCCTTTCCTACAAAAAAAAGTTCTACAGATCTATCTACAACATATGTAGTGAGAATTTGAAAAGGATTCTTAGCTAACTTGGTCTAATCATCTCCAGTATCCTATGTTAAGCGGCTAAATGTGCCAAGTGGCATGGTGGGGGCTTGTCGCCTTGATGTAGCATATGAACATTTCAAGGTTGGTTATGGTCATTTTGTTAAGAACAATGTTTTCTTGTCATTTTTCATGATAAGGCTGCTCTTACTAAATTGTTAGTTACCCTTGGCTTGTGTCGTGTTAGTGGTAAGCTTTTGTGTCTGTTTTTTCTTTATAGTATGGTAAGTTGGTAATGTACAATTCTAGGTGCTGCTTTATGTGATCAGGTAACCATCATGATCGGAGTTTTGTTTGCCGCATGATAACTTGTGTTTGATCAAAGTAACAACAAAGCCTTTTAATCCTAAGAAAGAATGGTTAAGCTAGAGATGAAACCCAACTGGACTCACAAATATGGAGGTCATGCAGTTTATTCTTAGTAATTTGTGTATAGGTTCTTTTGACCCTACAATAATAGGGGAAACATTCTTAAAAGTGGCATCCATGGCTGCTGTTGATGATATTGTATGTGGAGTTGCCTCTTAATGACTCCTGAGTCTATACGCTAGATTTGCTTTGGCATCCAATGTATGACAGTGATAGGGTGATAGCCATCCCAGATATCAAGTGGCCACATGAATAAGTGCTTGTTTTTTTTTGTTAGATGGTTAACCAAACTTCAATTGCATAATTTCTTGGTGCAGCTAAACTACACTTTTTATATACTGCTCACAGATTCAGATTGTCATGTACTCATGTATTGACGCTTAAGTTCATAGTTTGATTCAATTAGGTTGACACTGTATTATTATCATATCTTCTCTCTTTTTTTCCTTTTTTGAAATATAACCACCAGCTACATATTGTATTATTAAGGCTATGTTGTTGTTGTTGTTGTGTCATATTTGTCTATGTATTATTTACACTGAGAATTATTCTGTAAACCTGTTGGTAACATCAAAGATAATTGTTGTTGTACAGGAAAAGCCTCACATGTTTCAGTTTGTTCCAAATGAAAAGCAGGTCCGTCCCCAAATTCTTATATCTTCCTCAAACTTAAGCAATGTCATTGGAGTTATAGTGTTTTCCCTTTTAGGTCAAGGCTGCCAATAAACTACTGAAATCATTTCCACAAAGGGGCAGAAGGAAAAGACTTCGTGGCGTCCCTGTTTTTAGTGCTCAAAACTTAAATATTGCAGTGGCCACAAACGATGGAATTAGATGGTATGGACCTTCCTGATGCCTCCTTGATGATTCTTTAAATAATTATATACTATCTATAGATGTTCTTCTGGATTATCTGTTTTATGTTTTCATTTCTTCTTTGTTTTTATTATTTTGTTACTGAATTTCCTTTTTGTATGATGTCTTGGTCTCTGTCAAATGTGAAGAAGATGAATCTGAAATGTTCCCATATAGCCCACTGATATGCACATAGTTTTTATTCTACTGTGTTATGGTTTGTATGGTGGACTGTTCTAGGAAAAAACAAATGTGTATTTTTGATGCCTTAAATATGTCAACACAGGCCTGATATGAATTTTTATGCTCATGATGTCAGGTACACACCATATTTTTTTGATAAAAACTTGTTGGACAATATTCTTGAAGCTTCAATGGATCAACATTTCCATTCAATAATGCAAAATCGCCATGTGCAACGTAGAAGGGATATCGTTGATGATAGTTTAACATCAGAAATAATTGAAGAAAGTGCTGATAGCTTGCTTGAACCCCCAGAGGTATTATAATCATTTATGAACATAAACTGTCCTTTTGTTTTATTGAGAAGATGTCTTGAATCTTATTTATGGGCTAATATTATGAGATGCTTTTGATTTAGGTTCAAGAATTGATGAATGAGATTGGTCCAGCTGGAATACCATTAAATGTTGTAACTAAAGCTGCAGAAATTCAGCTTCTTGATGTTGTTGATAAAGTTCTTCTAGGAAATAAATGGTTGAGAAAGGCTGCCGGCATACAACCCCAATTCCCTTATGTTGTTGATTCATTTGAAGAAAGGTGTGCAGATGCAATGCCGTGCTGTATTCTTCTCTTTCTCAAATTTTATAGAACTGCTTCAGTTGTGTAGAAGAATAACTTATTGAGCAGAGTCTGAGTGACATGGTTTATGAAATACTTTATTGTCTCAATTTCTTCACCCTGAATTGTGCGTACCCAGTGACCCTTAAAATTATCTTGCATATGGGAAATACTTTTCGTGTCATAAGGAAAACATTCTCCTGTCGATATTGTTTATTGCTAGTTTTCTTTACCCTTGTAGTCTGCAATTAGTTTATCATGGCTACTGAGCATTGGAATTACTATGTATAGCACAACAGATAAATTGTCGGAAATATCAGCCTTATATTCATGGCCTGTAAAGTATATATGTCGATAGCCCGGTTATTGATTTAGCTTTGATAGGTGGGAAAATGGTTAATCTTCACCTTGGAGAGGTCACATGTTGGAGCTTGTGAAATTCTGAAACAAGCAGTTCAACCATTTATCATTTTTGTATCAATAATAGTACGCAATACATACTAAGATGGCTGTTTGATTGGTATCTGTTTATTTTACCTTTTGCTCTCCATTCTGAAACATCTGTATTTTAATATTATGCTCACCTTTTTCAGGACTGCTGTTTCGATTGCCAACATAGCTACTACCAGCAGCTTTACTGCTTCAAAGAATGATAGCTGCCGCCAAAATGATCAGCAATGTCAATCTTCAGAGCCAAGTATTGACAACAACTGCAGAAGTCACAATAACCAAGTTCATAATCAATTTCAGTTTCCATTTAGCAATCTGCTTCCAAATATATGGCCAGGGCGTGACAGAAATTTTAAAGAACAAGGAAGCGGCAGCAAATTTAGCAGGTTTGTTTAATTGATGCTGCTTGCTGCTTTTCTGTTCTCTGTTTTTGTCATACGCAAATGCATGTGCTATGTAGCCTATGCATCTAGTTGAGCATTTCATGATCTTTCTAGAGTTCCCAATGAAATTACACTTTGTTATGGGCCAAATATGACTTCAACAATTTAGAGCCAAAATAATATTTAATATCTTAATCCATCAGCTGCTTGTACCTACAAGGATTGCTTATCAGCATATTGAAATCATCATTTTTTTTGCTGGCCAGATATGATGCTGACATGAATACTAATTTACAAGTAAACCCTCTTCTCCCAAAAATCACCATGGTTGGCATCTCAATGGGTGAAGGTGGACAGATGAGCAAGGCCAACTTAAAGAAGACAATGGAAGACTTGACCAGAGAATTGGAGCAAATGAGTGAAAAAAATACCTTCGGCGATGAGAAAGACCCTCTTTTTGTTGCCAACGTTGGTGACTACTCAAGGATAACAAAGATTAGCTCTACATGAGGCTCATTGACGAACAGCAGGAGTATTCTGTACATACTGAAGCTCTAACCAAGTCTACTGAGTTTGTGTTGATACTGATTTCAGAGGGCCCAACTGAATGATGTTTTGAGGCGGCCAGCATATCATGCTCAGAGTCTACATAGTTCATGTTGATACTGGTCTCGGAGGCCAGGGGCCTACTTATATAGTGATGTAAATTGGAGGCCAGCAGATCATGCGCTCATCCCATTGTCACAGTAGGAGGCAATCCAATGTCAGTATGCACATTGCATAGTTGACAGTTCTGACTTCAGGAGGCAATCCAATATCAGTATGGCCACCATTGAGTAGTAAGCCAAAATTGCCAGGGAATAGCGTGGATATTACTATGCTATACAGAATTTTGGAGATGTTTGTGTGAATAGAAAGGTTGCCTATTACATATTCTCATGTATGTGGTATGTACAAATTTGTAATAAGGCGTTGAAGTAGCATGTGTAAGGATGTATTCCATTGCGGATAGCTAGTTTGTTTTTCTCACGCGCATACTTTTTTTTACTTAATTTTTTCTCTATATCAACTACGCATCTTGTTAAGGCTTCCTGTTGTGAAATGTAAAGAAAGCTCCACTATTTTGTTCGTTTTCAGCAAATTGACATACGATACGACAGAAAACATTCAAAGCTAGTGCTTGAACCGCAAGGTTCCCAGTACCCCGTGTTAATTTAAGGGTTTGCTCCATAGATTTCATCTACAATCCTAACCCGAGAAGGCGAAAACATTCAGGTCTGTCCAGATGCAATAGCTCATCCTTATTCAATATCAGAGGATCCCCATTGTCCTACTAAAGCACTGAAAGGGTTCCCAGATTGCACTACTGCTGGAGACCATTATGCTAGGCAGGCTGCCAGACTGCCCTTACATTCTCTACTCTAGATCTTGTGTTCTTCATGAAAACAGCCTATAAAAATCAACTATTTTCTTTTGGCCCTCCATCAGTCCCACTGTTTTCAGCAGCGGCTGCTGCAGCATCTGCAGCGTCACTCAAACCCATCTTCTGTAGTGCAGTTGCAAAGCCATCAACATCCGTGGGAATTATTTTATATGGTGTGTGGCTTGGACCAGGGAATGTCCGAGTTTCCACTTCTTTCTTATACTCTGATAACGCCCTGTTGATGACATTGCCCACATTGCCAAATTGTTTGCAGAATTTTGGTGTGACCTGAGGTGGAGCAGAAGTATACACTGAGCTTAATAAAATTGTACCGAGTAATAGAGAAATGTTGCTTGGGAACAACTAAAAATAGCACTTGCCTTGGCATAATGTGGGTGCTGCATCATCCCCAACAAGTCATGGTAGACCAACACCTACACAAAAAATCTTTGGATATCAGGGCTTCAGGAACAAAACCACTATGCATCTGCGGATATCCAGCTCAGTTGGTATATGATAAACAAAGGCGTTTGGTACATGTTGTACACAAGATGTATCAGAATAATAGGGATTAAAGTGATCAAGTGACTATACCTGGTTATTTCAATCGTAGCACAATACATTCAGATTAAGGATACCAGACTTATTTCAAAAGGACAGGCGTGCCATGTGTGCACTTATTGAGGGAATTCATGTATGCAGTTATAAAAATTATCAAATAACTAGACTAATAACTCATAGCAAATACATCCTCGAACATGAACAGAATCTGCATATGTCATTACAGCGAAAAGAACAAACGAACCTGTCCACTGCAGAATGGTCCAGCCCCTATGCCAATTGTTGGGATTTGCAATGCTGATGTTGCAGCGGCTGCCACTGGAGCAGGCACACACTCCAACACAACTGAAAAGCAACCAGCCTCCTGCAAAGCCAGCGCTGTCTCCACAACCTACAAAAGCAGAACAACATGATTTGAAGCCTATAAACCAAGACGTGTTGTAACCTTATAGCGAAATAATGAGAAGTGGCACACCTTTACAGCACTATCAACTGTCTTCCCTTGAGGCCTAAATCCACCGAGCACACTAATAGCTTGCGGTGTGAGCCCAACATGCCCCATGACAGCAATCCCAGCCTCCACGATAGCTTTAGCTGCAGTGATCCTCGACGGCGCACCCCCTTCTAGCTTGATTGTATCCATTCCACCTTCTTTTAGCACCCTTACAGCTGAATCAACAGCCTAAAGAAAATGAAAATACTATCAATACTCTTCATGCATGTGCATTTGTGCATGCACGTCAATATTCAAAATCGAATTCCGCTTATCTGAAGAATTTTGACTGACATTGCAGCATTCTATGGTTATGCCATACGTGTTACTGCTGAACTTGTAATGTTTGATGCATAATGGAACTGAAAGTAAAGTTAGCGACGGAAGTAGCAAAGATGATATAATTTTTTTTAGCACGCTAAAAGATGTTATCATACTAGGAACTAGGAAGCCCTCAACCTCTGAGATAGAGATACTTTTTTTTAGCATTGAGATAAAGAAACTACGTCTAAGAGGACCAGTCAGATAGACAGAGACACAGCCGCAATTGTACTGCAAATCAAGATTGGAGACACAGTCTATCCCATTGCGGATCGAAATATCTGCCCCAACTTGGAGAATGAGGGAGACGCATACCTGCGCGGCCGAGGACTCGTAGCACCCAAAGGGAAGGTCCCCGACGAGCAGCGGGCGTGGCGCGCCTCGGGCCACGGCGCGGCAGTGCTCGAGCATGAGGTCGAGTGAGATGGGGAGCGTGGTGTCGTGGCCGTGGACGACCATGGCGGCGGAGTCCCCCACGAGACAGACGTCGATGCCCGCGGAGTCGACGTGGACCGCCGAGGGGTAGTCGTAGGCGGTGACGACGGTGATGGGCTCTCCGCGGCGGTGCTTCCCGCGGAGGGTGGTCACCGTCACACGCCGCGCCGCCGAGGCCTCCTGCGGGCGCGGCCCACCGTAGACGGTCGATTCCGGCAAGTTGCTCAGCAGCCGCCGCGCCAGCTGCCGGACGAGGAGGGACCGGCGCATCGTGTCTTGGTGGTGCGAAGCGGCGGCGCGCGCGAGCGCGGGAGAGAGATGGTAGGTCCGTAGGTGTAGAGAGCGATGGGGACGGGAGAGGAGGATTGGATTTTTTTTAGAGTTTTGGGCGTCTGGACTTGGGACTTGGGACTTGGGAGACGGGAGAAAAAGGCTCCAGTTTGATCTTGAATTTTGGATTAGAATAGTAAACGCCACCATGTAAATTCAAACAAACTTTTCAAAGCAAACTTTTCGTAGTCCTCGGATAGTCCTAGAATCAAATTGCTCATAGAAGCATGAGTTTAATTATCAATTTATTAGTGAATATGGGAAAAATATTATACTTATATCTAGATAATGTTAAAACCCTTCTCTATTCTCCATCCCAGTTATCTCTACAGAGTCCTCCATTAGAGCAATTTTAGCAATAGTTCCTAAATCGGACCCACCAATTATTAAATAGGGAGTGCATCTATTTTTTTAGGGGTCATTAAATTTGCTCAATGGCCTCGGTTCTAATTTACAATAGAGAGTTCCATAGAAATCCTTAGAAATGGAGGGTGGAGGAGGAAATTTGAAGGACTCTTCAAGATAGAGAGTCTGCTGGAGTGTATCTTTTTGACTTGATACTCTAAACTTGAGATATGTTTTTTAAATATTTGTTAAAGTTACTGGAGGTGAAGCAAATTTAAAATTTCTAAAAATACAGGAAAACACATTAAGCATTTGGAGGGTCTTGCATAGGAGGTTACCATATGCCATTCAGTTTCGATCACACCCTGAACAAGGTGGTTGCCATGCTATTTATTCCGCAGTACACGTTGGTGGTGAAAAATAGCAACAGCTTTATGTGATTTATATATGTGTATGTCTTCAGACAAATATGCCCCGAAAATCATAGCTTCTATGCTTATCAAACTGTTATTATGGCCTGTTTGGATCCATGCGACTAAAATTTTAATCCTGTCTAATTACAAAACCAATTGCATAAATGAAGGCTAATTCACAAGACGAATATATTAAATCTAATTAATTTATTATTAGCATGTATTTCCCGTAGAATAACATGATTAAATCATGAACTAATTAGGTTTAATGAATTTGTCTCGCCAATTAGCCTTCATTTATGCTATTGTTTTTATAATTATCCTATATTTAATACTTTTAATTGGTGTTCAAACATCCGATGCGAAGGGGCTCGAGTTTTAATCTGGATCCAAACTGCACCTTAAACTGCTGCTCTGCCTGCTCATGCAGTCAAGACGCCGTCGTCGTTGATGTTCATCTCCTGCGGCTTTCTGTCCAGTAATTTCTCTGCATTGTCGGCGGCGGCCGCCGCGGCAGCCGCGGCAGCCGCAGCCCCCCCATGGAAGCCCATCTTCTGCAGCACATTGGCGAAGTCATCAGCGTCCTTGCAGGACATCTTGACGGCGTGCAGGCGGCGTCCGGGAAAGACCGGGCCTCCACGTGTTCCCTGTACTCGGTGAGCGCCTTGGTGATGACGGCGCCGGCGTTGCCGAACTGCTTGCAGAACTTGGGTGTGACCTTGGAGTGGTTTGGGCTCTGAAACATCCCTAACAGGTCATGGTAGACTAAGACCTGCATGCAGGAACCAGTGACATGCATAAGAGGGTGGTCGGAACATTCCTAACAGATTAAAGCATGTGATAATCTATTATTTTATTATTTGACCAACAAATGGAGTCTTTATGTTCGCTCTCAAGGCCTAGAAATTCCTACGTTAATCGAAAAAAATAAAAATAAAAATTACCCACCACTACCATTATAATAAAAATAACCTAAAATGCCCGTATGCCTAATTAAAAATCACCACCAATACAATTATAATCTTTAAGTAACGCGCTGCACCTCATCCCCAAAGAGCTGTCGCTCAAGATCGTGAGCAAGATCGAGGCCGGCGAGCGGTTCGCCGTGTACGTGGTGGTGCCCCTGTGGCCGGAGGGCGTGCCGGAGAGCGGCTCAGTGCAGGCCATCCTCGACGGGCAGCGCCGCACCATGGAGATGATGTACATGGACATCATGGTGGCCATCCGCGCCAAGGGACTCCAGGCCGACCCCAGGGACAACCTCACCTTCTTCTACCTCGGCAACCGCGAGGCGCCGGCCCCAGGTGAGTACGCGCTGCTGGAGCGGCCGGACCCCGACACCGACTACGAGAGGGCGCAGCAGGCGAGGCGCTTCATGATCTACGTCCACGCCAAGACGATGATCGGTAACTTGCTTCGTTCCTGGTCGATTTGATTTCAAGACCATCATGGATTGCCCAACAAATGGAGTCTCCACATTCACTCTCAAAGTCTAGAAATTCCCATATTATCGAAGAAAAATAGAAAAATAAAAATTATCCACCACTGCCATTACAATAAAAATTAGCATAAAATATCTATGTGTCTAATTAAAAATTACCCATCAATACCATTATAAAAATTAAATATAAAATATCATTTAGCTATGTATCAATTACAAATATACTATTAATAAAAACTAAAGCCAAATACAATCAATTAATATAAAAAGAAAATAAGAATAATTATATGCATAATATTATTAAAGCTCAACAAATCAAATTATTATTATAGGTAGATCATATTTGAATTGTTTTAACCAACAATAAAACATAATTTACGATAATGAACAGGACGATGTATGATAACAAATAGTATAATCTTTAAAAAATAGTAAGGATACAACGACATGCAAATTTTTAAATTTTCAATCATAACCGCGCAAATATGCGGGTCATAAAAAAATAGTATAACCTTTAAGTAAGGATACAACGATATGCAAATTTTTGAATTTTTAATACTAGCCGAGCAAATACGCGGGCTATACGCCTAGTTAATTAAAAACGTCAGCATGCATGGTTTAATCTGTATAGTGTGAAGTGTGATGAAACAGATGGAGACCTGCCCACTGCACAGAGATCCAGCCCCGATGCCGATGGTTGGAATTTGCAGCGCTTGGGTCGCAGCTGCCGCTACCGGAGAAGGCACGCACTCGAGGACAACGGCGAAGCAGCCGGCCTCCTGCAAAGCAAGCGCCGCCTCCACGACCTTGAGAGCACCGTCGACCGTCTTCCCCTGCGCCCGGAAGCCGCCGAGCACGCTGATCGCCTGTGGAGTGAGCCCGACGTGGCCCATCACGGCTATCCCGGCCTCCACGATCGCCTTGGCCGCGCTCACTCTCGACGGCGCGCCGCCTTCCATCTTCACCGCATCCACGCCGCCTTCTTTCACCAGCCTCACCGCGGGTTCGACAGCCTGCAATGCAAACATGCAAGAGGCCGGCCGGGGATCGAATCAAATTGTATTGTATTTGTATGGCGATCTATAGATGTAGATGCATGTGTCATCATCAGGTTGTGCGTAACGTACTTGAGCGGGCGAGGCCTCGTAGGACCCGAAGGGGAGGTCGCCGACGATGAGCGGCCGCGGCGCGCCGCGCACGACGGCGCGGCAGTGCTGGAGCATGAGGTCGAGCGAGATGGGGAGGGTGTTGTCGTGCCCGTGCGCGACCATCGCGGCGGAGTCGCCGACGAGGATGAGGTCGATTCCCGCAGAGTCCACGTGGACCGCGGAGGAGTAGTCGTACGCGGTGACCATGGTGAGGGGCTCCCCGCGCCGGTGCTTCCCGCGGAGCGTCGCCAGCGTCACGCGCCGCGCCGGCGCCGGCGCATCCTGCTGCGGCCGGCCCCCGTAGACGGCGGCCGTCTCCGCGGCGTTGCTCAGCAGCCGCCACGAAGCCGGCTGCCGGAAGGTCTGCAGCGGCCGCATCTTGGCCGCGCCGGCGATCCTCACGTGCCCGTGTGCCGGTTGGTGAGAGACAGAGACCAGCGTAAGAGTGGCGCTTTGCATGGTGCCTGACTGTCAACTGAAGCTGCTTTCAGATCGGATTTGGCAAGGACACCCGTCGACACACCTACCCTGATTTGGCAAGTATTGCTGCGGTCTTTATATAGGAAGGCTATAGGTGCTAGGCTACTGTTGTGTCAAGCATACCATCGAGACGCGCGAAAATGACAGCACACTGTTTCATTCGAACTTAAATTAAGCAGGCGTGAGAAATGCAGAGTGTGACTTTTAAAGTTTTTAAAATGAATTAATGAGGCATTTGAGATCATATTTCAAGATCTGTAAGTTTTTTTTTGAAAAGCTAAGATCTGTACCGCGTCAGTTAAAGCCGGAGCCGGTTGAAAGCCGTGCTAAACAGGCTCTAAGCCAACTTGTTTCTTCCCTAACAATTAATCATTGAGCCCATTTGGGTGTGCCCATGCCGATCGAGAAGACGAGAACCAACAATTACTCCAGTCATTCGTATCTTCATTGCTGACAAGTATGTTGTAAATTGATCGTTGCCTCATATATTTACGTGCCTGATTTACTAACAAACGTTCACACTTGACAAAAAAAGTGTGTTTTGGGGTTTGAAATGAACAACTAATTTTTAGGAAATGATTTACTAAATTCTTGAAAATCATATATCAAGAGTTATCAAGCATATATTGTTGAATAGTCAGTACATGAACTGTGTTTTGTCGCACTTTTGATAACTCTCACTACACTAGAACCGGATTACTTTGGCGGCCAGAAATCGTCAAGAAATATGCCTAAACTGCCAAAAAAATGATCCTTGGCGGCTGGCCGCCAAGCAAACTCCGCCAAGGGTAGAGGTCCAAGCAGACTCGATTTACTTGGCAGTTTGGCCGCCAAGCAAAACGGACTAACTGCAAAATCTATATTGCGCCAAGGAATGCCTGCAACCGCCAAGGATATAATTTCCTTGACGACTATTGACCGCCAAGTAAATTGCTTTTCTTAGCGATCGTTTCCGCCAAGTATGTATCTATCCTGTGTAATTTGAAACCGCCAGGGAAATTACAAATTTTCTTGGCTGCCTACAAATTCCGCCATGAAATTATATTTTCCTGGTTGTTAACAAGTGTTGACGCGAGATGATCACACACTAAGCCCAGGAGCCCCGTACGCCAAGCCCGGACTGCACTGATTTGAACCAAGGCGTGCCAGTCAATTAGACCTGTAAATTGACAAGGAAACATCAAACTGTCAAATTCAAGAGTGTATCGGCTGGATTTCCGAATCACTCTTATGCGGGTATCGGCAAGGCCCTGCCGATTCAGAAGGCGACAAAAGATTGTGTAAGATGAGCGTGTAATAAAAGCAATCTATTACGGATCGGCAATAAGCTGCCGATGCCGATGAGCAACCGGGACGGCTAGATCTAAAGCCGACGCGTGCCGAGTAACAATGTACAAACCCACGAATGTATGGATCTGGACAAAGCTAAGCTTATGATTCAATCTAATCGGCTTTACAAGGTTTATCGTGATAAACAAGGAGCTTACAGCCGATTAAACAGATCACTAAGCCGGGTAGTTTGTGAATTAATCTAAACGAGAAAACAGCGATGCGCCCCGAGATCAAAGCTTAGATAGATTCGGTAAAATTTGAATAGATCTGAACGAAGCAACAACGATGCGCCCGGAAGCTAAAGCTCTGATTTACTCGGTAAACGAAAACTTACCAGCAAACCAAGTCGCTCGAATGTGAGACGTCCTTGATCGGCTTGAAAGAGCTCGCGAAAAGAAAAAGGATGGCGAAGTCGCCGACAAGAAAGTAAATTGCGAATAGTAAATTTTGTTTGTTTGGATGTGTATCAATCTTTTACAATAGCCGGGGGTCCATATTTATACCCCTCGCTAACACAATCCTAGCCGAATACGGCAAAGCATGATTCTATTCTAGGGAATAAAAAACTACTTCTAAAAACAAGATAATTTTTGCCAAATCAAAGCCAAAATATCTAGTCAACTTCCTCCCCTTCGGTCAGCAAGATTTTTGACCGTGGCACACGATCATCCTCCCAAATCCACCGATCGTACAACGTAGAACTTTTTCTCCTCTTCAACACGTTTTCTTGACACGTGCCAAAATTTGGTGTCAACACATGCCCCCCAATTTCGGAGTAAAAATGCCATTTTTACTTTGAAATTATGCCTTGCCATGATTACGCTGCTGAACGGTCTCTTCACTCACTGCCGTCTCGCTTCCCGTGCGGATGGCGAGTAAAAATCTCCTTTTTGCCCTCAGCCTTTCACCTTCTCGTCTGCACAATGGGAATCTGCCGATCCACCTTCTGTCTTTTTACCCATATGTCTCTCAGTTAAACCCAGGAGTAAAGGCCATGCCGGTGCACGCAACCGATTCATCTTTCCAATCTTGGGCTATAAATCGCCCCATCGGCACTGCAGTCTCTTCATCGGCCAGAGCCTTTTCTTGCCTTCTTCCTCTTCAAGCCTCAAAAAATCCTAGCCTCCTCTCCTTCTCCAGAACAAATGCCCAGCAACAAGTGCATCGGCGATGGTTCCTCCGATGTTCCTCCGCCGCTCCGTCCCCGTTTGGGGTAAGACACCGTTCTCTTTTCTGCCAATGTTGCACCTCAGGTTTGCCTTTGACCATCTGTTCTTCTCTGCAGGTATGCCGCCGTGGAGCTCCCCCCCAACTTCCGGGTCCTAGATGAGGGCACCCAGGACTACATCCGCGACCTCCTCCGCCAGCTCAACGAAGCCCGCCGCGATCTTGACCGGGCGCAGACGGATCAGGTCGTTGTCCGCGGCCAGCTCACCAACGCCGACACCAAGGCTGCCAGTAAGATTTCCGGCCATGTCTTTCTTCAGCAATTTCTTCTTCACATCTTCTGCTCTAATTCTTTCTTTCCCAGACTTGGAGTCGCAGGTCCAGAACCTTCTGGACGCCGCCCGAGTCGCCATTGACTCGGTGAATGCGAGGGGAAGCACCGTCGCCGCACGCCTCCGGAACATACTCAAGTCGCGCGGGTGGCGGCGCCGGCCACCGGCAGCTCTGTTCCGCGGCGGCGCAGGATGATGCTCGCCGGAGTTCGCCAAATCCGGCACTCCGGGGGTCAAAAGGAGCGGGCTTGGGTCGGGGATGCTCCTCACGCCATGCGTGATCCACTGGAGGCAATAGGGCGGTGGCTCGGGGCTCGGAGCAGGGACTTCGGGTGGTGCGGCGACGCTGCAGCGGAAGTGCTCGCCGGAGCAGGGTGCTAGTGCCGTGCTGGGGTCAGTTCTAGGCGTAAAAAGTCCGGAAACGAAGGTGCGGGTGTGTGCGAGGTCAGAACGTGGCACGGGCAGGGCTGGACTGCGATGGAGAGTATCCGCCATGGCGGAGCTATGGCGGCGGGGCGCCGGCGTGCAGTGCCCGGCCTACTGAGGGTTCTACGGTCTAGAACATATAGCGCAAAACAAACCTAGAGGAGAGTGCAAGCTTACCGAGGCTAGCATTCGGACGGGGAGGTTGTGCAGGGTGGTCGGTAGCGAAGACCGGCGGCGAGGTCGACTCGGTGCTCGCGGAAGTGGACGTCGAGGTGTGCTCCGGCGTCCTGGTCTCCACGAACGGCTTCCACGTCGGGCTTTGAAACCAAGGAGGAGGTCAGGGAGAGGGAAGGGTCATCGGTGACGAGGAATTGCGGTGATTGGACTCACCTGTGGCGGCGGCTTCGCGAGCAATCCCGACGCGCAAGGGTCGAAGTCGGCGGCTGCGGGCTTGGAGACGCTCCTGACCACGAGGCGAGGACGCGACGTCGTCTTGCGGAAGCGGAGTGGCGGCAGAAGAGCGTGTCCACGACGGTGCGGCGGAGCTCCGAGCCGCGGGTCGTGGCGAAGGCGGCGCTAGGGTTCTGGGCGGCTACGGGGGCGAGGATAGGGTTCCTGGGGTGTGGCGCAGGGCGATTTAAGGGGAGAGCCGGGGATTTTGGGCGTGTGAGCCTAGAGGAAGGTCGCGGAAGTCTCGGCCGGGGATCTTGGCTTGCGGGCCGTGGAGAGTGCGGCGGAGATCACGGCCGAGACTGCGCGGCGCGACGAGGAAGGCGGAGATGACAGGTGGGACCGGGCTACAGCGAGACAGGGGAGAGAGCAGGCGAACGCGCGGCGCGGGCGCAGAGGCTGACAGGCAGGACAGCGCGCGCGAGCGGGCGAGCGGAAGAGAGCGGCATCGGCTGGCTTGCGGGCCCGGGCTGGTCGGTCAGAGGCGCGCGTGCGGGGGCTGGTGCTGTGGGTGGGAGCAGGCCGAGCGCGGGGAATCGGGCTGACATGCGGGGAGGCGGGGCGCTCTGGGCCGCGGTGCTGGGCCTCGGGGCGAGCGGATCGGCCCGAGCGGAGAGGGAAAGGGGGCGTATCATGGAGCTCGCCGAGCATGGGTCCCTGCGGGCGCTGCCAGGGCCATTGCTGTCGTCTCCCACATGTCCGGGGTGGACTACCGGCAATGGGAGCCGGTCTTCCCCGAGTGGGGAGAGGCGGGAACGCCTTCGACGAGTTGGTTGATGATGTTAGCCTTCCCGCCGACGCCATCGTCGCCGATGTGAGTCTGGAGGGGGTCATCAGCAACCTCTTTAGAGGAGTGTCAGATTAGGTTGTAGCATGTAACAGCCTATCTGGCTCTTTTGTAAATATAATCAATGAACTGGCTTCCCCCGTTGGCTCTCGTCTCTTATCTTTATTGTGTTTCGTACTGATTTCTGCCTTGCAATTGCGCCGAACAAACCAACACCTTTTCGCTATCCAAAATCGAACAGAAAATTAAATCAAATCTGAACCACATGTTCTGGATTTGATTTTTGATCTAAGGGCAATATATGTCATATTGGCCACGAAAACACTCGAACGCATTACGATACGATCAAGCCTTTCCTTGTTTTTTGCACTAAAGGCGATATACTTTCTGTATCGGCTACTTTGATCCCAACCGATCTTCTCATGTAATCAGCTATGCATCCACCCAAACACTTGGGTAATATTTCTTTAAATATTTGCCATTAAGTGCGCTAAAAAATTCTTCTCCCTCCAATGTCTCCAGAATGTATGCGTTTCTAGGAACACATCTACTAATCTTGTATGGCCCTTCCCATGTTGGAGACCATTTGCCGAATTTGGGATCTTTTGTTCCTATCGGCAAGATCAGTTTCCACACCAAGTTTCCCTGGTCAAAAGTTTTGGCTTTGACTTTCTTATCATACCATCATCTCACTCTAGCTTTATTTGCCTCGATATTGATGAGAGCTTTCAACCGATGCCCAGCCAAATCTTCCAACTCATCTTTCATTAGCGCAGTGTAATCATCGACTGTCAACTGATCCTGGAATGTAACCCGTCTAGAACCGAGTCTAGTTTCCCAAGGAAGTACAACTTCATGTCCATAAACTAGCTGATATGGAGACACTTTAGTAGCCCCATGGCAATACATCATATAGGCCCACAAAGCTTCATTAAGAGTCGTATGCCATCTCTTTGGTTGTTCTTCAATTTTCCTCTTAATCAACTTAATGATTCCTTTATTGGAAGCTTCTGCCTGGCCATTAGCTTGAGCATAATATGGAGAAGAATTTAACAAATTTAATTTCGATACTTGTAGCAAACCCTCCAAATTCCTCTTAAATAAACATACTACCCCGATCGGTCGTAAGTGTTTGCAGAGTACCAAACCGATAAACAATATACTCTTTCACAAATTCAATCATCTCCTTGGATGTCACAGTCTTCAGAGGAATTGTTTCCACCCATTTGGTGAAATAATCTGTGGCTACTAGTATAAACTTGTGATTTTTACTGGATGGTGGAAAAATCTATTCCCCATCCTCTGAACGGCCACGACTTAATAATAGGATTCATAGCCGACGCCGGTGCTCTCTGCACATTCCCAAATTTCTGACACTCTTGACAACCTTTATAATAAGCGAAGCAATCTTCTAACATAGTTGGCCAAAAGTATATGTTTCTCCTGATTACCCACTTCATTTTGTATGCCGATTGATGTGAACCGCAGACATCCTCATGTATCTCTCCCATCAGGATCTTAGCTTCCTCTTTGTCAAGACATTTGAGTAAAACTCCAACAATCGTCTGATAATATAGCTCTCCTTCGAGCAACACATATTTAGTTGTCTGAAATCTGATTCTTCGGCTTACTTTCTTGGAGGGATTTTCTAAATATTCTACAATCTCTTTCCTCCAATCATTAGTAGGCAACTCCAAAGTCATCACACCTTCTATCGGCCGATAACCAGAAGCATGCTGTGCCAACCGATTAGCATCTCCATTGTAAAGTTTGGGTACATGTTCGATGGTCACTTTCTTGAATTCTTTCAGCAATCGGCAGCACTCTTCATGATAAACTCGTCAGACATCATCTTTACACTCATATATGCCGATCAACTGATTAACCACCAGCATGGAATCCCCAAATATTTCAACTGCATCAGCTCTGATTTCTTGCAACAGCCGAATTCCTTTAAGCAAAGCCTGGTACTCAGCCTGATTGTTGGTAGCAGTAGCTTCTATCGGAAAAGACAACTCAAATGTTGCCCCACAAGGCGACACCAAAATAATGCAAATACCAGATCCAACTCCACACGATGAACCATCAAAGAATAATGTCCATGGAACTAAATCAACAACTCCCAATTCTGGCCCACAATACTGAACAACAAAATCAGCCATAATTTTTCCCTTAACTGCTTTAGCCGATTCGTATCTCAAATCAAACTCAGAAAAGACCAGAATCCACTTTCCAATTCTCCTACTCAGAATCGGCAACGAGAGCATGTATTTAATAACATAATCTTTGCTCACCACAACACACTCAGCCGATAATAGATAATGTCTAAGCTTGGTATAAGAAAAGTATAAGCAAAGACATAATCTTTCATCAGGAGAATACCTGGTTTCAGCATCCAAGAGTCTTCTACTGACGAAATATATCACGCGCTCTTTTCCCTCAAACTCCTGAATAAGGGTCGATCCAATAGCACGTTCATTAGCCGATAAATATAACTTAAACGGCTTGTGCTTTTGCGATGGAACCAACACAAGAGGCAATGTTAGTTACTGTTTGATTTCATCTAACGCCTTTTGTTGTGCCCCTCCCCATATAAACTTCTGATCGGCCTTCAACTTCAATAAAGGACTAAAACGGTTGTATTTTACCGGATAGATTAGCAATAAATCTCCGAATAAAATTAATCTTACCGATCAACGATTGAAGTTCAACTTTTGTCTCCGGAACCACTACTTTGTTAATGGCTGCAATAGTCTTCTGACTGATCTCGATCCCTCTCTCATGCACCATGAATCCAAGGAACTGTCCAGCCGACACACCAAATGCACACTTGTCAGGATTCATTTTCAATCCATGTCTTCTGGTACATTCCAAAGCTTTGCGCAAGTCGGCTAAATGCTCTTGGTACCCCTTGGACTTCACCACAACATCATCAATATAAATCTCAACAATCTTGCCGATGATTTCATGGAAGATGTAATTCATGGCCCTCTGGTATGTTGCTCCAGCGTTCTTCAAACCAAAAGTCATGACAATCCATTCGAACAAACCGACATGCCCTGGACATCTGAATGCAGTTTTATAAATATCTTCATCAGCCATGAATATTTGATTATACCTAGCATTCCTATCCATAAAACTAATCAATTTATGTCATGCAGCAGCATATACCAACATATCGGCAACTGGCATTGGGTAACCATCCATCGGCGTAGCTTCATTGAGATTCCTGAAGTCAATGCATACACGTAGCTTCCCATTCTTCTTATATACAGGAACCACATTGGATATCCATTCAGCATATCTGCATTGCCTGATGAACTTTGCTTCTATTAACTTTGTGATCTCGGCCTTTATATCTGGTAAGATCTTAGGATTGCACCGCCTTGAACCTTGCTGATGTGGCCGATACCCAGGCTTGATAGGTAAACAATGTTCAACAATAGATCGATCCAAACCTGGCATCTCATAATATTCCCAAGCAAAACAATCTTTGTACTCTTTCAACAGCTTCACTAACTCCTGCTTGTACTCGGGATCTAACTTAGCACTAATAAACGTCGGCCTTGGTCTATCTCTATCTCCAATATCTACTTCTTCCAATGCATCGGTCGACGTGAACCCGTGCCCCAACTTCCCTTCATCTTCTAGGAACTCATCCATTAGGAACGGTTAGGATAACCGACTGCTTGGATCGGTGGAAGCATGGAAGTTACATTAACGGATGTAGCCGATGGTTCTGATTGTTGTCCTTCATCGGCTTTTGGCTTGACACGCTAGACTTCAGATCTGACTCTCCTCCTAGAAGCCTCTCTTCTTTCTTCTTCCTCCAGTGCCTCTGTCTAATGTAGCCTTTGAACTCGCCTTTTCTGTGATCTGGTCAGGTTTCCCGGACACCATCGAGGCCGATCAATGTTATCATGCACAGGCACACTTTCTGAATCTCTGCGGTGTGGGTATTCATCAGGAACTTGAGCAGCAGCAGCTTGTTCAACTTGCTCATCAGCAGAAATCCTTCCTCCCGCAGGATCACGTAGCATGGTCCTGCTCCCCAGCCGATCATGCACAAAAACCCTGCCCCCTAGCCGATCATGTACAGAGACATGTCTATCATCACCTCTCTCTCTCTCTAATGATAAGCCCCGAGGCCTCTGGTCGAAACGTGGCTTCTTGTACAACCGATCTTCATGATAGAAACCGGTGCACTCTGAACAATTATCCACCATCGGCAGAGTCAACTTTTCTTCCCAACAGTCCACAAAGAAAGGACACTTCCAATGCCTTTCACGTCGTCGTGCAGATTCTTCCCGATACTGTCTTCTTTTTTGATCACGCTAGAATTTGTTCAACAGCATCTGAGACGTGACCTTCTTCTTAGGCACCGCTGATTCTTCTCTCTATTGCGGCCCTTTGCCTTTAGCTTCATCGGCCGCTATATGTGTTTTGGGATCAACAGCACCAGACTCCTTGGCCGATTGTGATGTAAGCATCTTTGTTTGTAAAGCATTACCCTTCTTTCCAACATCTACCATATTTGCTGAAAACGGATGCCTATCAATCTTCATCGGCCTTTTGGGTGTCTCAAACTTGAGCCTACCCTGCTCTATAGCCGATTGTATCTGCTGACGAAAGACTTTGCACTCATTGGTATCATGAGACGTTGCATTGTGCCACTTGCAGTACTTGATATTTTTCAACTCTTGATCTGTCGGGATTTTATGGTATGGCTTCAGCTTGATCTGCCCCTCTGACAGCAACAGGTCGAAGATCTTGTCAGCCTTGGTAATATCGAACCCATACTTCTCAGGTTCTTTGTTGCCGAAAGGACATGAGATCGGCCTCTTATTATTCTGAACCCATTCAGCCGATCCCACCATCTGATCATCATCTGAGTCAGAAGTATCTGAGCAGTCAACAAAATTGACTTTCTTCTGGTAGTTGCTTCTCTTCTGCTCATATGGTTTTGCCTCTCCTGTCATCCTGTTAGCCATCTGACTGATGCTGTAGAACTCCTGAGAAGCATACTTCTCCTTGATGTGTGACAAGAGTCCTTGGAAGGCAACCTCTGCTAGCTGTTGATCAAATAGAACCAGACTAAAGCACCGGTTCTTGACATCTCTGAACCTCTGAATGAAGGCGGCGACCAATTCATCGTTTCTTTGCCTCAGGTTGGTCAAATCGGTCAGCTTCATCTCCTCTACACCAAAGTAGAAGAACTGGTGAAATTGCTTCTCCAGATCGGCCCAGTATATAATAGAGTTGGTTGGCAACGTAGTGAACCACGTAAAGGCCGATCCAGACAATGACATAGAAAACAAACGCACTTTTAATGCGTCTTGTTGAGCTGCTTCTCCACACTGTACAATGAATCTGTTGATATGTTCCACGGTGGAGACTTCCCCCTGTCTAGAAAACTCGGTGAAATTTGGAAGCTTGTACTTCTGGGGCAATGGCAGTTGATCATAAGCAGCTGGATATGGAGTTCTGTACATCAGATTTTGCTGCTTTGGCTTCAAACCAAACTGATCTTTCATCACCTCAGCAATCTTGGATGCCTAGTCGATCTGTTGGCCACCAGCTGATACTGCTTGTGGTGCTGGTGGAGTCAACGGCAAGGTTGCCGATGCTGGCTGGACGTTTGGCGAGGTTATCGGTTGAGCAGCCGATGCTGGCTGGACGTTTGGCGAGGTCATCGGCTGAGCAGGCGATGCAGTCTGTGTAGCATACTGAGGGGTTGATTGGATGGTGATTGGTACAACACCATCTCATTGCTATGATTGCCCTGTGTTGCCCTCTGACCAGGCTGACGCTGTGTAATATTAGGTACATTGGGCATGTCCACATGACGCAAGCCGCCGGTCGCAAGATCATGGAAAACCCAGGTGACTCCATTGGCGTGAGGAAATCTGTTAGCCAGGACTTCTGTAGGAGACTTGGGTTGCAGCAGCATCGCCAAATACTGTTGTTGTGGTGTCGGCCATGGAGCCGACACGTTGCTTGGGCTTGCTGGCGAAGGTACTGACGCAGGTGTAACTGCTGGTTGTGATGCTGGTGCGGTATCTTGAGGCTGAGTCGGCTGTGAAGCCGACGCATTGATTTGTTGATCCATCAGCTGAGAAGCCGATGTACTTGGATGCTTTGATGGAGATGGGATCATGAATTCCGGAGGCATACCAAGTCCAGTAGTTGGATTCCAACCAGCTGGGTATCCTGACATAAAGTTCCCCTGTGCATATGTAGTCATCGGCTTAGAATTGGTGTACACAGGAGGAATCTGAGTTGACGCCACAGTACTAATCGGCTGTGCATCTATGACACCCTCATCAGCCGGAGCCTGAGGATGGATCTGTGATGTTCCAGGAGCCGATCCAATAGGAGAGAAGACCATCTGACTACCCTGATAATAAGCTGGTCCCATAAAGCCAGGTGTCCCTCTATCTTGTAGCATCTTGAGCACAGCATTGTGGACGTGGTTGGCCATGAGTGGAGCATGATTCACGAAAGCATGTCCAATCGCCTGATTCATCTGATGAATCATCCTGTCCTCCTTCTGTGACTCTTCATGTGATACAAAAGTGGGAAAATCGAACTTCTTGATTACCTCTCCACTTCTGTTGGTGCTGAAGGATAAAAGTCACCATTGCTCAAAAGCATCTGTAATTGCTTTAAGTTCTGCCTTATGTTCTTCCTTCAACTTTTCCTTATCGATCGGGATCTGATTCTGTTCAGACACCTCTGCCTTCTCTGACATCTTGATATTTCTTGTCCCACCGGGCGTGCCAAAAGATGTGTTGACGCGAGATGATCACACACCAAGCCCAGGAGCCCCGTACGCCAAGCCCGGACTGCACTAATTTGAACCAAGGCGTGCCAGTCAATTAGACCTGTAAATTGACAAGGAAACATCAAACCGTCAAATTCAAGAGTGTATCGGCTGGATTTCCGAATCACTCTTATGCGGGGTATCGGCAAGGCCCTGCCAATTCAGAAGGCGACAAAAGATTGTGTAAGATGAGCGTGTAATAAAAGCAATCTATTACGGATCGGCAATAAGCTGCCGATGCCGATGAGCAACCGGGACGGCTAGATCTAAAGTCGACGCATGCCGAGTAACAATGTACAAACCCACGAATGTATGGATCTGGACAAAGCTAAGCTTATGATTCAATCTAATCGACTTTACAAGGTTTATCTTGATAAACAAAGAGCTTACAGCCGATTAAACAGATCACTAAGTCAGGTAGTTTGTGAATTAATCTAAATGAGAAAACATCGATGCGCCCCGAGATCAAAACATAGATAGATTTGGTAAATTTTGAATAGATCTGAACGAAGCAACAGCGATGCGCCCGGAAGCTAAAGCTCAGATTTACTCGGTAAACGAAAACTTACCAGCAAACCAAGTCGCTCGAATGTGAGACGTCCTTGATCGGCTTGAAAGAGCTCGCGAAAAGAAAAAGGATGGCGAAGTCGCCGACAAGAAAGTAAATTGCGAATAGTAAAGTTTGTTTGTTTGGATGTGTATCAATCTTTTACAATGGCCGGGGGTCCATATTTATACCCCTCGCTAACACAATCCTAGCCGAATACGGCAAAGCATGATTCTATTCTAGGGAATAAAAAACTACTTCTAAAAACAAGATAATTTTTGCCAAATCAAAGCCAAAATATCTAGTCAACTTCCTCCCCTTCGGTCAGCAAGATTTTTGACCGTGGCACACGATCATCCTCCCAAATCCACCGATCGTACAACGTAGAACTTTTTCTCCTCTTCAACACGTTTTCTTGACACGTGCCAAAATTTGGTGTCAACAACAAGCACTACTAAGGTAAGGCAAAATTTCTTGGCGTTTAAAACTTGGCCGCCAAGGTAATTCAGGTTTTGTGTAGTGCCTTGATATATAGATGATTTTCAAGAATTGTTGTACTAGCTAGCGAAGAGAAAAACCGGCGCAGTGTAATGTTTCTTGAAAATCGATCACTGTAGATCGTCACTCACAATCTCATAGGTAGTAGTAGGCTTTTCAAGAAGTGCCCTGTTTTTTGGCGGTAGCTTGATCTCTGACTCATTCATCCGACCTTTTGCTCGTACGTACCGTACCGATCCACAGCTAAAACCCTTACCCTCCGGCCTCACAATTTGGCAGGAGAGGTAGCTAGAATGCTGCGGCAGACTCGTTCGTCGTAATCAAAACATGGAATCTGTACTGTACAAATATGACTGTAACGGCGGAGTTGTACAGATGGGAATCCGGCATGGTCATAAGCAAGCACAATCACTGATGATGAGCAGCCATGCATGGCTGTCGGCGATGCATCGCAGTGCGTGGTGCGGCCTGCCAACCAATGAAAACATCAAATGAAGAAGAGGGCGGATGGATCCGCACGTCTACATGACCATGATGTAGTTGGTGACGATGGGCCAGGTGAATCCGATCGATTCGGCAAGCCCGTTACCGTCTGATGTGACGCCGCGGCGGAGGGGCTTAACACTTTACAGAGAGATGCCACGGCAGCGTTGATCGACAGGATCCCGTCCCGGCCGGCTACCTACATGCCATGTTGTCTGCAGGCAGGCAGCGATCTGGTTCTGGGTTTGCTCTTGCACCCAGAGAACAGAGCATGCAAGAATAGATACAGGCATCTAGGCATAGCTATGCTTGATTGCCGGCGCCGGCGCTTGCCCATACTGCAAATTAAACAGTCAACTGTCTGTCCTGATGTACGTACGTACTCCGTATCCTTGCTAGCTGAGCAGCAGATCGCCGCGAGCTCCTTCAGTTCGATCACTTTCTCTCCGGGGCCGCCGTGCTGGCTCCAATGATATGATTGATCCTGACGGACGGCGTGCTGGCTGGCTCGCTGTGGCTGAAATAGGGGACGCCGCCGGGACGGGTGGTGACACGTCGGGGGTTTGCGTGTTGGGCCGACGAAAGACCATGCTGACTGGGCCGGCCGAGGAGACTGACTGAGCGACTCGTGGACAATTGGGCCTATGCAGCCCATATATGGATCTGGGCCTAGTGGGTACTCTCTCAAGTCTCGGCCCGCTCTGGCTGAACTGCCTGCCTCCGTTCTCTTCTTCTTCCTCGTCTACTCCCTCCCTCTCCCGGCCAGAGATCCGCCCCGCAGCCTACGCGGCAGATCCGGGCAATCGGCGATGCAGTTCTTCGGCGGGTCGTCGCTGACCTCGGTCGCGCCGGAGGCGAGCCCGGCCCCGGCGGCGCCCCCCGGCACGGGCACGGGCGCCAACGCGCAGGTGCTCTACGTCTTCAACCGCAACGGCGTCTGCCTCCTCTACCGCGAGTGGCACCGCCCGCTCCGCACCCTCGACCCCACCCAGGACCACAAGCTCATGTTCGGGCTCCTCTTCTCCCTCCGATCATTCACCGCCAAGATCGACCCGACCGCGTGAGTTCCGCTTCCATCGATGCCTCCTCCTCCTCCCCCTTTTTGCAAGGCCGATCAGCGTAACAGGTAGTAACGTTGTAGTTAGAAATTTGTTCTCGTAGTTGAAATCCCTCGCCTAGGGCAATGATGAATCATCCTTTGCTACAAATGACTACTTCAAAGCATGGCCAGCTTGCGAGAGATGGTATGCTCTCTAGTCGAATTTAGTGGAGAAAATGGAAGAAAAAACTGCTGTCTTATATCCTGGGACACTGTAATGGAAGAATCTGATTAGCTTATATAAGCTTCTTTGATGTGTTCTGCACATTACTTAGTGGAATACAGAATTTCACACAGAATTCCGTGTACACAATTTAACATGACATGACAAAAGGACAAAAAATGTAGAAGTTGAAATGTTCAACCACTCAGATAATTTTTGTTTTTCCATTCCAGTTGCATTTATTATGTATTATATATTTCCTAAACTGTGTGTTTGCTGGACTGATAGCAGGGATTTTTTTTTTTTTACACAAGGCTCAACCCCATTTCCATTCCACAGAAACGTAAATACCAGATAGGCAAAAAAAAAAATAGTAACAAATGTTGGGAGCGCCTGAAACTATCGTTTTTGAGTGCTATGTGCCTATGTCAAAGTGTCACACAGATACTGAGTGACGTGTTTTTGAATGTTATATGCCTAATTCTCCTATTTTCCTTTTTACATATCAAATGCAGGGCTGAAAAGGGAAATCTTGGAGTGCCACTACTGCCAGGCCAAGGCTGTTCATTCTATAGCTTCAAGACAAACACATACAAACTGAACTTCATGGAGAGCCCTTCTGGTATTAAGGTTAATGTTGCCTATTTTTCTTTCCCTACTGCCTTCTTAACTAATTTGGTTCGTCTTATTAAAGTTGAAGGTTCTTTTCATTTATCCAAAGATTCATGTGTGTTTTGAGCCAGATGAAGAGATCTTAATTTCTGAATTGGTTGGTTACAATGACTTGCAGTTGTTTTAGCCCTCCTATACCAGACGTTGCAGTTCAGTCTAGCAACTTTCATGCTGACTATTTTCGTTTACTTGTCATCCATAATGTTACTTTTTTTTTCTCTCGAACGCGCAGGAGAACTGCTGCCTACCCCAACTTGCTTGGGAAAGAAGGCTATGTTGTTGTTGTTGTTGTTGTTGAACGCGCAGGAGAACTGCGCGTCGTTGTATTAATAGGAAGAAAGAACGGTCCAATCCATAATGTTACTTTCAGGAAAGCTGTTGATATATTTTCACACTAGATTATGATTTTTCTCATCTTTTACATCACAAAGTACTGAAGTAGTCAAGGATGTGTGGGATCTTTCCTAAAATGAATCAATAGTAACATACCAATGTCTCCCTTTATCTGGAGCTATACTCTGTTACTTATTGTATCTTCTTTGCACAGCTTATTCTAATTACACATCCAAGGACTGGTGATCAGCGAGATTCACTGAAGCATATCTACAACCTATATGTTGAGTATGTTGTAAAAAATCCTCTGTATGCTCCTGGCACACCAATCAAGTAAGTTTTGCCGGTTAATGGATTTTTTTTTGGCTTCATATTTAGCTAGGTATTGATGTTGTTGCTAATATTACAGTTCGTAAAAGGACAGGATTTTTTTTGGTTATACTACTTTGTAAAAGGGTATAATTTGTTCCGTAAATCACGTTTGAGCAACAACTCAAGTAATGAGCAAACACTGGGCAGATATAAGTGCATAACTTGTTTGGGGAGGCATGTGACTGTTGCAAATAAGATACCATGATATATCTAGCATTCTAGCTAGCAGCTGGGGTTAGATCTTTTTCACACCTAGCCCACATGATCTCTGAAACATACCGAAATTTGTGAATCTGAGATAAAGAATTCAGAGGAACTGTGATAGTGGCAATCCGTAATATGTCATACTTCTGTTTCATTGGTTCACATGATCGTTTGTGAATTGTTGTTTTTAGATACCATTATTACTTTTTTAACCATTGTGTTGAACATGTTCATCCGAGCAATTCGTAAGCTAGTGTCCTAATTCTTGCTAATACATAACTTGTAGTGTCGTTTCTAACTGAGGATAATAGTCTTGTACGGGACATGAAATCTGAATAATCTTTTAGTTGTAAGATGATACCCATATGCGACCAGTTTCAAGCTTAGTAGTTAGTAGCTACCTGTCTTGTTTATTCCATTTCACTATGTTCCTGAATCATGAGCATCTCTTATTTGCAGGTGTGAACTTTTCAATAAACATCTCGATCAATATGTGAGAACATTAATCTGATATCGTTGAGGTATTTTCTATCCTTTTGTGTTTTGCACAGTGCCTCGAAAAGTAGTTCTTCCAATCATTGGTGCAATGTACCTGTAATTTTTGTATGGTCATGTTATTACTTGGGGCTCCGTGCTCTTAAATGTCCTGATTACCGCATCTCAGATGCTCTCCACGTGTTTCCTTTTATCTGGAAAACGAGCTTTAAATTTTTAGTCACATACTACATTACTACTTGTCGCTAATGAAATGTCCCTTTGCAGACATGGGTGGTGTGCATTAGCTAAAATGGGGGCCATGTTCTTTAGCATGGTGGGTTCACAAAGCTGTTTGATCACTGTTTCAAGGGTGATAGAGATTTTTCTGGTGGAAGACTTGCTGTGTTCTCGCCGTGCTTCCACAGTTGCACCATGTATTTAGATGGACAGATGGTACAAAGCTGCTGTCTTCTTGTCTTGTATACGGCTTCAATTTGATTAGCACTATTGTGGCAACGCTTCTGTAGATTGCTTGTTTGATCATGATGGATGCCCTCGAGGTGGGAACTGTATTATCGCATTTGGTGTGATATGTTGCCTTCAGATGATTAATCCATTAGTTATCGTGCCACTGTTCAGGTTTTCCTCTTCAGTTGCGTACCAGATATGTGCCACATAGTATTTGTTTGAATCAGGCATCCTGTCAGATACAGTCAAACTATAGTGAAGATTAACTAATAAAACAACATATTTTCTTCTTGAGACATCATTGCTGCTTATACAATATAGAGCAGGTTCATGTCCTATTACCACAGCACTTTCTCGTACCCGATTTCCCTCCACAACTTGGGGCTTCGGCGTCTCACGACAGCCGTCCAAACAATCTTCACTTGTGTAGCTCATAAGCTCCTACCCTGGGAGTACATTCCTCGGTATCATGACATAGAACAAGCTCCTCGTGTTCAGATTCACGTCACAAACAAAACACCCAGCACCAGTTCTTCATCCACTGTGACGGCCACTAGTAAGTTAACGCAACAGGTTCGCCGTCTCCTAGCATTGTCTGAATGCCAGCCACTTCACTGTCATACAGGGCGACAGGGCGATCTAGTTCTTGTCGTTTCCAGTAGTCTCCAGGCAGTCACCTCGCTAGTGAAGTGATGAGATGTCCCCTTCAGAATATTGACCGCAAGGGAAGCTGCCACAGCAAATGGAAGAGGCGTGTACCCATCTCCACCGTGCTCATCCGACTCGTTAGCGATCTAATCATGGGTTGGCGATCATGGAGGCTGGTGTTGTGTTCTAGCAAACATTTGCTGGAATCTCTGTCGGCTCCCCTGTCAGTCTTGATCTTTATTTTTAAGAACTCAGTCTTGATCTTCAGATGGAGCTCAAAAGGCACACTGTCCATCACAGAAAGTGCTGGATATGAGCGTGTCAAGAGTTAGTGTATCCTCCTGCTCAGGGAAAGCAAACTCAGGGAAGAAGACAGAAGAGGAGAAGAGCGTCGAGCGAAGAAGGTTGTAAATGATGTCTATTTTCATACACAGGCCTGGAAGGAAGCTACAGGCTCCCCGGCAGCGAAAACATGTGAAATCATGCTGACAAAGGCTACCCAGTAGAGCCCGTTTGACAACAAACGGTAAAAAAAAAATAGTACGAAATGGTCGGCCGAGCATCATCTGAATTTTCCATATGTGCCAAGACTTCCTGTCATTCGAGCGCATGCTTATTTTTCCTCTGTTTTTTTTTTCCTGAGGGCATCCTGCTTTTTTATTTGCCGTATTATGCCATCGCCGGCCGACCTTTGTGTCGCTGCCACTCCTTTCGCCTCTTGGGGAAAAGGAAGAGAGTAGCTGTGAGCAAAAGGCAATGCTGACACAACGCCTGCGATGCTGTAATGTGAATCTAAGACAAGTTGCAAGCGTGCTAGGTCAGCTTCAAGCGTTTGCAGAATCTCTACTGGCTAATGATCGGATCGGAGCTCTACTGGTTGGGTGGCGAACCAAATCTGAATCTGCAGCTGCAGACTTCATAGCCAAATTTTTACAAAATTCTCAGTACACAAACTGACAAAATAGAGAAAAAGGTACACAACCAATTTAAATGATTAAAGCAAAGTCTATTATTGGTTCTCTATCCATTCTTCCTGATGGAATAATAATACAGGCACCATTGTTTCATGTTAAAAGGAATAAGGATGGCCAAGCACTGAAGGACGCAGTGAAGTATGAAGATCAACTAGGATCCTTGGGACCAATTTCCAAACCATGGTTACGAAGTAGCATAAAGATGGATTAATCTTATAACCGTAATGGTCACATACTTAACAACAAGCACCTAGCTTCAGTAGTACTCCCTCCGTTCCAAATTATAAGTCATTCCAAGAATTTTGGAGAGTCAAAGTGCCTCTTTTCCAATTTTTCCCTTATATTTTGCTAAAATTTCAAAATTTTCCAAATCGGACGTGTCGATATAACAGGGGGTGAAAACAGATAGGATAAATCACGCCACGTTCCGTATTTGTCCCACCCTTATTTATATTTCATGAACAAATTGAAAAAAAAAGATGAAAAAATTGAATCAAGGAGGGAGCGAAAGAGCATGTAGTCCAATGATTACCAAAGTCTCAGTAGCACTACAGATCATGAGTTCGACTGTACATAGGAGTGAATATTCTAGAATTTAATAATATTGCTAAAAAAGGTATGGTTTGCGTATGTGCATGCACATGAATAAATATTGTGAGTGTCTTAATTGTACTCGTGTGTAATTAAGAAAAAAAAGAGGAGCGAGAAAAGATTCTAAAAAGTTTCATGTTGTTCCCCACCGTTTTCATGTCCTTTTTACCCGTGAAGCTCAGTTGGGAAAAAAAAGCATGCCGGGCAGTCCAGACCAGGGTTCACGTATCCGACCGGTGACCGGTAACCGCCGGCCTCCGGTTCCGGTATACCGGTCCGGTTTGGCCGGTTACCGGTCGGAACCGGTGGAATTCAAATTTGAATTCAAACTTCCCCGTTCAACCGGTTCCGATCGGTATGCCGGTCGGTTAGACCGGTATACCGGCCGGTTTGGCCGGTATACCGGCCGGTTTGGATGGTAACCGGCCGGTTTGACTGGTACAGGTCAAATTCAAATTTTTTTCTTTTTTTTTTAAATTCAAATGCCCACAAAGTATACTAAATAAATGTTTGTACAACATATTTTAGTCTAAATGAACCCTCCAACTCTTTTTTATACTACTTTTACATTGTATTTGTATACTTTCGTATGCACGTTTTTTTTATTTAACTTATAAATTCCGCAAACCATACTAAATGAACGAATTTTTGAGAAAATTTGACACCATTAGATTCATCACACCTTGAAATATTTTTAGGAATTTTTTAAGAATTTTTCATTTTTTTGAATTCAAATTCAAAATTTGAATTTGGACCGGTTGGGAACCGGTCGGAACCGGAACCGGTCCGGACCGGTTTGACCGGTTACCGGTCAAACCGGACCGGTTCCCACCGGTAAGGTTAACCATGGTCCAGACACCTCCGAGCCCAGCCCAACGTAGGATTAGGGTAAGGCCCCGTCGCACGCCTGCCTGCACGGCCGCACCGCGCCACCGTCCCACGCGTTGCGCCTCCGCGCGCGGCGCCCGCCCGGTCTCCTCTCCTCCAGCCTCCAGCCGTTGCCGCAGGCAAGCCCTCCGAGGGCTCAAGCCCACCACGCGCGACGCCCCCCCCCCCCCCCCCCCCCCCACACACACACACACTCCTTGAGCTGCGGCCTGGTGGCTCTTGAGTTGCGACAAACCGATGATGCCGCCCACCGGAGAAGCTCCTGCTGGATCCATGCCCTTGCGGCAAGGCCACTTCGTCGTGGAGCCGCCGCCGGGACCTGCTGTCAACGCCAACCCCTCCAGTACAGGTACATCTTGTGACCGAGACTTGCGCAATTGGGGTAGCAGATGCAGATCAAGCTCGTTTTCTTGTTGCCCGTGACAAAGCTTGGGAATTGGAAAAATGAAATGAGCTTTATGTTGCCTCTTGATAATTCCTTGAGGACATATGGTTATTTGTGGATGCACAGTGCTACGGCTTATAGAGCATAGCAAATGGAGATCTTGTCCCTTTGAACTAAAATATGGAAGTTGGACTTGGGCACTAGTTGATAGATATGGTATGCTGGTGGAAGTGTGGGTATATACCAACTTACTAAAATTGATGTTGTACCGTTAGTGTCAGTGTATAAGTGCAAATGGAGCTCTGTTTCTTTGAAGTAAAAGATGGACTATTTTGATGTTATTGAATATTGTGAATAATTAGTTGCCACAATAATCAGTTTGATAAGAATAGGATTCAAATTCATTTGCTTGAAATCCATCACAGAATCAAACTTAATTTCAACATAAAAATGCTGAGTTCTGACAGACTATGAGCTCATTGAGTTTAAACCCACAGCCTTTTATGGTCGTAATGGCACTCGAAGCCATATGAGCAACATAACATACAACTACCTAGTTTGCTACTGTTACTGCTGGACGAAGTGTTAATCCTACTTACACAATTTAACACTGAAACTTACAACAACAACAACAACAACAACAACAACAACAACAACATAGCCTTTTGTCCCAAGCGAGTTGGGGTAGGCTAGGGATGAAACCCAAAAGACACAAAGGCCATGGTTCAGGCACGTTGATAGCTAGTCTCCAAGCGCTCCTATCCAAAGCTAACTCCTTAGAGATATCCCAATCTTTAAAGTCTCTCTTAACATTGAAACTTAAAAAGAAAATTTTTATTGTGAATGCATCCATATATAGCAAAATTTGCCCTTTTTTGGCTGGTTGGATACAAGCAATAGAAATTGACCTTGTCTTATTTAAAGAAGAAAAGAAAGCAGAAGTATCTTCATACGAGAAATACATGACCCTACAAATGCAGCCCTAGTGTTCTCTTTTCTTTTCAGAGTTGAAATATGTGGGTTGTCTTAGTAATTCTGCCTGTCATATTGTTCTCTTTTATCATTATCAGTTATCAGCACCAAGCAAGATAATTTAATTTTCTCTGAAGTGCAACCTTTTGCTGTCTTCCTGTCCCGCCAAAACCTAATAGTGCACCAGAGTATAGCCGATGCCTCATTGTTCCACATGTTATCTGCTAATTTTAGTCTTGTACCATAGCACCTTACACCCTCCGTCCTGAAATGTAAGGCATTTGAGGGTTCAAAATTTGTACCCAAATGCAAGGCATCCTAGAGTACTTTGGATAAAAAGATACTCCTTCCGTCCTGAAATGTAGGTCATTCTCGGACTCAAAATTTGTCCTCAAATATAAGGCATTCTAGGTTGAAAGTAGACCCAACCATCTTAATTCTGTATCATTTTCGGGTCTTTCTCAATAGAAAGACGTGCATGCAACCATGCATGGAAGATGCATCTGGGGGAGATGCATGGGGAAATGGCATGCTACCTTAATTAGCACATATTTAATGATCCAAATAGAGTTCCAATGCATAATAATTAGGGGTAGGAGAGTCTTTTCTACACAACCATAATCTGTCCTAAAAACTCCAGAATACCCTACATTTCAGGACGGAGGGAGTATGCTAATCTTCTTGGTTTTGACTCTAGTTTTGTAAAAAAAAATCAATTGTGGTGGGCCGGGGAGTAAAAAAAAAGCATGCTAATCTCCTTGGTTTTGGTGCGGGCACTGAAAACTAAGCAGTTGATTAACTGAACAATGTACTAATAAGGGGTACATGCGTCTTTTCTCTACCACCATAATATGCCTCCAAAAACCTAGAATGCCCTACATTTGAGGAATGAGGATGGAGGGAGTATGTTAGTTGACCTTAATTTAAATCCTCACATGCAGATGGCACGAGATTTGATGCATCACAGTATGTTTTTTTTGGCAATAATGTGCTGGAGGAGGTGGAACTAGGTGGACTGGAAGATGATAATGACAGTGATGCTGCTTTCATTGGACTCAATGATGTAGAGCGCCCACTTTCTTCTCAAGGAAATGTACTAGAGGTAGTGCTATTCTGAACGTAGAAATTTAATGGTTCAGTTAATACAAGTATGCAACCTTTATCTATTTGTTCCATGCTGGATAAGTATCACATCCAATATTGAATATAACTGTTATGCCTTTGTACAATTTTGGTAAATGATAATTTTTTAATGCACTGTGAAGATACTGTTAGCAAAATGGTAGGGGAAGAAAACCAAACATTTTCAGAAGATTGCAAATAGAGTACACTTGTATGGCATGCATTTGTTTTTATTTTATTCTTGTTGCCCTCTTAAGTTTGTTAGTTCAGAACAGGAATCTTGTAAGTGTTGGAGAGAATAATGGCTTGTATTCCTCCAACCCTAGAAGGGTGGGTATATATAATACATATACATGGGCCTCTAGATGGGCCTCTATACATATGGGCTCAATATACTCCAACACCCTCCCGCAGTCTGAACTACCGGCGCAGCGGTGTTCAAGACTGGACAACAAGAAAGCTAACACCCCCCGCAGTCTGAACTACCGACGCAGCGGTGTTCAAGACTGGACAAGAAGAGAGTACAAAGGGCAAATACCCCCCCCCCCCCCCCCGCAGCCACAACTAGTCACCGGCTACGTTGAGGCTGGATCGAAACTCCGAGAAGGTCGAGGAGGGCAGTCCTTTGGTGAAGATGTCAGCAAACTGGGAGGTAGTCGGGACATGGAGTACCCGAACATCGCCGATTGCGACTCGGTCGCGCACGAAGTGTAGGTCGATCTCCACGTGCTTCGTCCGCTGATGCTGGACGGGGTTGGTGGAGAGATACACGGCGCTGACGTTGTCGCAGTAGACGAGCGTGCTCTTGACGAGTGGGCTGTGGAGCTCCGCCAAGAGCTATCGTAGCCAGGACGCCTCCGTCACGCCGTTAGCGACAGCCCGGTACTCCGCCTCGGCACTAGAGCGGGAGACAACCGGCTGCCGCTTGGACGACCAGGAGACCAGGTTGCCGCCCAGGAAGACGGCGTAGCCGGAAGTGGAGCGACGAGTGTCCGGGCAGCCAGCCCAGTCAGCGTCGGTGTAGACCACCAGCTCAGCAGAGGACGAGCGGTGAAGCACCAGGCCGAGGTCCACAGTGCCACGGACATACCGGAGGAGACGCTTCAGCGCAGCAAGGTGTGACTCCCGGGGATCATGCATACGGAGACAGACCTGCTGAACAGCGTAGGTGAGGTCCGGCCTGGTGAAGGTGAGGTACTGCAAAGCGCCGGCCAGACTCCGGTAGGCAGTAGGATCAGCCACCGGATCACCCAGATCAGCAGACAGCTTCGCCTGAGTGTCGACAGGAGTGGAGCAGGGCTTGCAATCAGTCATCCCAGCCTGCTCCAGAATATCAAGTGCGTACTGCCGCTGGTGAAGGAGAAGACCAGACGGGCTTGGCTCAACAGTGACGCCCAAGAAGTGGTGGAGCTGACCCAGATCCTTCATAGCAAACTCCTGCTGTAGAGAGTAGATAACACTCTGAAGTAGCTGCTGACTGGAGGCTGTGAGCACAATGTCATCGACATAGAGCAGCAGATATGCAGTCTCATCCCCACGGCGGTAAATGAAGAGAGACGTGTCGGACTTGGCCTCGGTGAACCCCAATGTCAGCAAGAGCGTGGCGAACCGAGAGTACCAAGCCCGAGGAGCCTGCTTCAGACCATAGAGAGACTTGTTGAGCCGGCAGACCATATCCGGACGACTCGAGTCCACAAATTCCGCTGGCTGAGAGCAGTAGACAGTCTCTGAGAGAGTGCCGTGAAGAAACGCATTCTTCACGTCCAGCTGGTGCACAGGCCAGGAGCGCGAGAGCGCAAGTGAGAGGACCGTGCGCACCGTAGCGGGCTTCACCACTGGGTTGAAGGTCTCGTCATAGTCCACACCAGGGCACTGAGTGAGCCCCCGGAGAACCCAGCGAGCCTTGTATCGCTCCAGTGTGCCATCAGCCCGACGCTTATGCGTCCAGATCCACTTGCCAGTCACCACATTGCAACCAGACGGACGCGGCACGAGGTCCCACGTCTGGTTGGCAAGAAGAGCCGCGTACTCCTCTTCCATCGCGCGACGCCAGTGAGGATCCGCCAAGGCGTCGCGGACAGAGGAGGGTACCGGAGAGACCCGCGGCTCACCCTCAGTGGCGGAGAGAGTCGCGGCCTGAGACGCCATCCACCGAGTCACCATGGGATGAATATGCCGAGGATCCCGATGGATGACTGGCGGGTGATACACCTCCGGCTCGGCTCGAGAGGGAGCCGGAGGCGGCGGCGGCGGCGACGGCTCCGGTGTAGGCGTCGCAGGAGCCTCCGGAGCAGGATGCGGCGCCGGTGTCGACGCCGACCGACGCCGGTACATCTGCACCGGCTGAGCGTACCGCGCAGGTGCAGCGGGAGGCACCGGGGCCGTGCGTGGCGCAGCGGGAGACAACAGGTCGGCGCGTGGCACGACCGGAGGTCCGGGGGCCGCGCGTGGCGCGACCGCGGGCACCGGGGCCGCGCTCGGCGCAGCAGGGATCACCGGAAGCGGTGCCGGTGCGCCGGGAAAACCTGTAGGAAAAGGACAGATAGGTAACGGTGGCTGAACCACCGGGTCAGTCGGAAACAAAGACTCCAGCTCGTGGTCAGGAGAAGGTGTGGAGGAGGTGGAGTAGGGGAAATCCGACTCGTCAAAGACGACATGTCGGGAGATCAGGACGCGGCGAGAGGTGAGGTCAAAGCATCGGTACCCCTTGTGGTCAGGGGAGTAACCCAGGAACACACAACGAGTCGAGCGGGGCGCCAGCTTGTGAGGAGCAGTGGCGGTGGTGTTAGGGTAACACGCACACTCGAAGACCCGAAGGTGGTCGTAGCGAGGAGGGGTACCGAAAAGAGCGTAGGGTGGAGAGGGAGCAGGAGAAGTAGTGGACGGAAGCCGGTTGAGCAGGTAGATGGCGGTGTGGAGGCTCTCCGCCCAGAAGCGCGGGGGCAGAGAGGCCTGGATCAGAAGGGTGCGCACGACGTCGTTCGTCGTGCGAATCAACCGCTCAGCCTTGCCGTTCTGAGGAGAGGTATACGGACAAGACATACGCAGCTGAACACCCCGAGAAAGGAAGAAGGAACGGGAGGTGGAGTTATCGAACTTCTGCCCGTTGTCACACTGGACGGCCTTAACGGTGAGGCCGAACTGAGTGGACACCCAGGCAAAAAAGTGTAGGAGGGTGGGGAAGGTCTGAGACTTGGCGCGCAAAGGAAACGTCCAAGAGTAGTGCGAGAAGTCATCGACCACCACCAGATAGTACTTATAGCCAGAAAGGCTAAGTACAGGAGAGGTCCACAGATCACAGTGAACAAGATCAAATGCATGCGTCGCATGCGAAGAAGAAAAAGGGAGCCGAACATGACGACCGAGCTGGCACGCATGGCAGAGGGGCTTAGCAGGAACCCTAGTACCAGGAACATCGGTACTACGACTGAGCTGAGCCAGAACGTCGCGGCCAGGGTGACCAAGACGGCGGTGCCAAGTGGTGGAAGACGGCGTCGCGGCAAAAGCGGTAGGCCAAGACGGCCAGGGCGAAGAAGAAGGCGAGAGTGGTGCAGCGGAAGAAGGAAGGCGAAGGGTGTAAAGGGGCCCCGTGCTGTCACACCGGAGTAGCAGACGCCGGGAGGCCGAATCCTTTACAGTGAGACCAGAAGAATCAAACTCGATGGAACAAGAATTGTCAGCTGTAAATTGACGAATGGAAAGAAGGTTATGAACCATCTGAGGAGCAACAAGGACATTGGGAAGACGAAAGGAGCCAGAAGCAGAACCCACGGTGGTGACAGGAAGGCAAGACCCGTCACCAACCATGATGGAAGAAGGACAAGAGGGGTGTGGGGGTCGGACAGAAGAGAGGATACCGGCATGTGGGGTGGTGTGGAAGGAGGCACCCGAGTCGGCGATCCACTCAGTGCTGACCGGCGGCGTCCGCCCCATGGCACTGAAGGACGGCGCCAGTGCGACCTGGTCCCACCCCCAGGCCAGGTCGGCTGCTGGCTGGGTGGAGCGGGTGGGGTACAGAACAGCGCCGGCTGGGGCTGAGGACGAGCCCCCCCCCCCCCCGACCCTGAACCGGCCACATCGGGATGCACCCTGGCCATGGGGCGCTGAAGGATGGCCAGGGCATGCCTCCAGGGCTAGGAGCAGGAGTGGGAGGAGTGCCCCGAGCACCACCACTAGGGGCCAGAGTCGGGTGGATCCCCGGGGCCTCGGGGAAGGTGGATCCGGCGGCCGGTGCGGCGGCGGCGCCCTGGGACAGCGACGCGCCGGGGGCGGCGGGCGGCACTGTGTGCGCGGCGGCGAGGGAGGCCGCGGCCCGCGCGGCGTGCGCGTGCACGGCGAGCGCGGCGGGCGCGATGGCGGCCTGCGCGGCGGGCACGACGGCGGCCTGCGCGGCATCCGTAAACTCTGGACTCGTGCAGCGAACCGCAGCAGCATACTCGATGGCAGCAAGCGCGTCGAGCTCGCGTCGCGGGGCACGCCAGGCCGCAGCGGCACGGGCCTTGAAGTTCGCGGGCAGCAGCGGCTGCAGCAGGGGCAGCCGGGGCGGCCTGGGCAGCCCCGCCTTGGAGCAGAGCAGGGGCGGCCTGGAAGGCCGCTGCATGTTGGGGCTGCGGCGGGTGCTCGTCCTGCGCGGCGCCCAGGATACCAGCCGCCAGGAAGGGGTCCCCGACGGCCTCCACAGCGGCTGCATGCTGGGGCTGCGGCGTCCACTGCGCGGCGAGAGATCCAGGGCCGGCGGAGGTTGCAGCGACTGCATCCGCGGCGGCCGCGCCCGCGGCGGGGGCGGGGGCCCCGGCCGACGGAGCAGCGCGCCATGCGGCGGCGGCGGCAGCAGATCCAGCGTCCAGCAGAGCAGAGCAGAGGACGCAGCGCCGGCGGCCAGCAGAGCAGAGGACGCGGCGCCGGCGGCCAGCAGAGCAGAGGACGCGGCGCCGGCGGCTGGAAAGAAGGTCAACGCGGCGGCGCCGGGGGCAGAGGAGGACACGGCAGTCGGGATCCACGCTGCAGAGAAGGAGAGGGAAGGGAGGTGCAGCGCCGGCGGCCGGCCAGCCATGGCGGCGGCGGCGGCTGCCATGGGAGGAGAAAAGACCTAAGCAAATGATACCATGTTGGAGAGAATAATGGCTTGTATTCCTCCAACCCTAAAAGGGTGGGTATATATATTACCTATACATGGGCCTCTAGATGTGCCTCTATACACATGGGCTCAATATACTCCAACAGTAAGGTGCAGTTCTAGTCATAAGCATTTTACGTCGGAAAGAGAACCAAGTGTTTTCAGAAGATTGCAAATAAAAGTTTGTTAGTTCAGAACATGAATCTTGTAAGGATGGATCACAGATTCAAGCAAAATGTGCAATATGAAATTCTGCTTTACCTACCTTGAAACATGAAAGTTGTTATAAGTTATCTGAAACATAGCATCCAATGTGCCCCTTAATGATTAACCTGGTGTACAAGTGCTCTTTGAAGTTCTAATGAAATTGTAATGAAAAGGAAAAATACTTCCATTGTTGCATTTTTTACTCTCTGCCTTTCTTGTTGATTTTGCTATATGGAATATGCTCAAACAATCGATATGCTTACTGCTTCAGGTTCTTCTAATAATATAATATGTATACAGAATGATGGCACAAACAAAAGAATCATAGAACTACTGTAGAATATCCATCTCATATGGGTTGCATGTTCTGGATTTACCTGCTTGACTGTTATTATATGTAATAGTAAATTGCATGCATATGTTCTCCTGCCCTAAAAACCTTTCATTGAAAGTGTCTTATATTATCAGTATACTGTACCATTGTTATTTGATTTTATGTGCATTTCCCTTTCAGCTGAGAAGAGATGTCAACCTACCGAACCATATTGGAATAAATAGCCTGGATACTTCTTTTTCAAGAGAAAGCAAGTTGTTCCCTTCTGGTTTATAATCCATATAATTCTTTGCTTTGTTTCAATAATACTTCAATCAGGAACTCCATTTATTTTTTTCTTACCAAGGAAAATATTTGAATATCTTTACATAATACTTCACCAATTTTCTTGTATATGTTTATTATGGTATGTCTGTCCTCATAAACTCCAGGGAAACTTCCTTCTATTTAACTTTTTATACAGAGATATTAGCATGAGAAGAAACTCTTCTTTCTTGTAATAATGTCGTGTGTTGTAGGCAGTTGAACTGCTATATCTGCACGCCCATTTTCTTTGTTCTAATGTGATATTTTATCACACTGGTAGGTTCTGCTGCTGCTAACTGGACTCCAGAATTTGAATCCCCACCCTGGCCCAATCAATATGTGCTAGATGCAAGGCAAGGGCACGATAGCAATGACTGGTGGCCTCCACAACATCATTCTTCTCGCTTTGCTGATTCCAGATTACACAGGACATCCTCATCCCCTCAGCAACAGGAACAACACAATGAACCTGTTCTTGGACCAAGGCCATCTCCTTTGCACAGGACATCCTCATACCCACACAATGAACCTCAATACAATCCTGCTGAAGCCATTCCTGCTCCAAATGCACCATACAATTCACACAATCCGCCTGGTGGACCACCCAATTCATTGCTTGGGCAAGCGCATCAGATGAACATGTCATCTCGCAATGAATTTCAGATGCATATGTCTGCCCAAAGTGATGACCCGTTCTCCCAGTTTCCTCATGGAGGGCCACCTCCAGAGCCCTTTGGTGGAAACCTGGGTCATATGGTTTCAACAGGCTTCTCAACAAACAGCAGTGGACCAAAAAATCTTATGCTGAATAATGGACAGATTCATGGGGAAATTGTCAGTATCGTGCCGAATTCGGTGCCGAACCATCTACAACGTCCTAATGCATTCATGCCCCCTCAAATGCTGCCGATGCGCAAACAGCATGGCATGCTCCCAGCTCAGCAATCTCCGCAACACTTATCAAGAACTCAAGCACATATGTTTGGCCTCCAGGCTCCAGCATCCACCACAGATGATGAATAGGTTTGATAATTTTGGGGTGCCTGAGTTCAGCGATCCAAGGGCAAGATCATCATTGCACCATGGAAGGCAAGGTCACCATTTTGCTCTCCAAGGCTCTGAATTTGGTATTATGAGGATGGGTAATGGCCTAATGGGAGGCCACGGTTTAGATCCAAGTATATGTCCACTGAAGAACTTGAAAACATTTCAAGAATACAGCATGCTGCCACTCACATAAATGATCCATACATTGATGATTAATTGATTATTACCATCAAGCTTGTCTGGCCAGAAGATCTGTGGATGCAAGGTTGAAGCACCACTTCTGTCCCACCTTGATATTGGATCCATCTTCTCGTGCACGCAGTAAGGATGAGCCGCATGCATACCTAAAGGTCGATGCCCTTGGGAGGCTGCCATTTTCTTCCATCCGGAGGCCACGTCCACTTCTTGATGTTGAACCAGCTTCTACAACTGAGGATAGCACTCTTGTTTCAAAGTCTCTTGATCAGGAACCTATGCTAGCTGCTAGGATCACAATTGAGGATGGCCTCTCCTTACTACTTGATATAGATGATATTGATCGCTTGCTTCAGTTTAGCCAGCAGCAAGATGGTGGTTTGCAACTTAGAAACAGAAGGCAGACTCTGCTTGGTCAGCTGGCAGAATCACTGCAGTTGGTTGATCCACTAGGTGCAAATAAGAATAGACATTTGTCAGCAAATGATGATTTGGTATTTCTTCGCATTGTTTCTCTACCCAAGGGTCGGAAGCTACTTTCACGCTATATCAACCTCATGGTTCCCGGTAGTGATCTTGCACGGATAGCTTGTATGGCAGTGTTCCGGCATCTGAGGTTTGTGTTTGGCAATTTGCCCTCTGATGATGGCTCAGCACAGACAGTAACTAAGCTAGCCAATGCTGTAGCTGCATGCATACGTGGGATGGACTTAAGTGGCCTCAGTGCTTGTCTTGCAGCAATTGTATGCTCGTCAGAGCATCCACCTCTTCGACCCCTTGGATACACTGCTGGCGATGGTGCCACCGTCATCATAAAGTCTGTCCTGGATAGGGCAACAGAGCTTCTCACCGAGCAGCTTCCTGCATCAAATTACAACAGAGCCCTATGGCAGGCATCGTTTAATGCTTTCTTTGGGCTGCTTACAAAGTACTGCATAGGTAAATTTGACAGCCTAGTTCATACAACACACACTGCAACAGCGATAAGAAGGGAGCTGCCAATTGAGCTTCTGCGTGCCAGTCTTCCTCATACAGATGAGCAACAGCGTGCACTATTACTTGAGTTTGCCCAACGGACAGTGCCGGTCACTGGCCATAGTTCTCAAAGGGCTCCTGGTCGAACCATGGCATCTGAAACAGTCCCAAGTTAAGGTGGTCAGCAGAGATAAGTTGAAGCATTAGATATGGGTTTTCTTCTATGGTATAAACGCCCAATGAATTGAACATTCCTTGCGCCTGCCCCACCAGAAGATAGACCAGGCTGGAGATATGACACGTACGTAAGAAGCACAAGCTACATCTGAGCTTGGGGCATCCTGGTAATATGGATGTATGTCCAAGGTTTGAATTGATTACTCCCTTAAGCTACAGTATTTTCTCTGCATTGTTGTATCACACCACCAGTTGAATTAGCAGGGTGCTTCCCTTCTGGACAGGGCTGTGTTTTGTTGCCCATGGCCATGGGAGGGAACTGAACAACTGCTATTTCTAGGTTAGCAGCTGTACAGGTCTTTCCTTGAAGGCAATGTCCATCACAAGGAAGTGTTTCAAGGTGTAGTTGTTTTCGTTTGCAATAGTTGTTAGAGGCATGCAAGATTCTTCTTTCACTTTGGAATATAATATGCTCATGCCAAAACCCATAACCCATTGTTGGGATAACCTGTACACTTGCCAATGCTTGGAAATTGGTCTTTTGGTTCTGTAGCCATCTCAAGATTGTTGTTTTTCCCCTCGTATATTCGTGTAAGTGAATACATTAGCTTATGAAGCTGTCGAGTTTGTAATGAGCTCATTGAATTTGGTTCCGGTGGTTCTGGGTTCTAACACATCAATAAGCTCTGTATGACATCTTGATGCTCTGCTTCTGGGAAACTGAGAATTGCTATGTATGGCACTTTTTTTAGCGGTCGCAGAAACTGAGGCTTTTTTTTGTTTAGTTGCGCTGTGTAAAATTTTTGAAAGGGTATCTTTCTACATTTGAAGTACTAAACATAGACTAATCATAAAATAAATTACAGAACTCGTTTGTAAATCGCGAGACGAATCTAACGAGTCTAATTAATACATCATTAGAGGTTGTTTACTGTAGCATTACTGTAACAATTTAACATCTGGTTGCGGTTTAATTAGGTTCATTAGATTCGTCTCGCGATTTACAGGCAAACTGTACAATGTGTTTTTTATTTTGTCTAGATTTAATTTTTCATGCAAGTGGCGGAATTTTTTTTTGGAATTTTAAACTTTGCAACTAAACAAGCGTCTTGTTCGGCTGGGAGATTCAGCCAGCCACAACAGTATTTTTCTCTCACGCCAAATCAGCCAGCCATCCAGCCAGCCGAACAAGGCGAAGGTGTGAATTGTTCAACAGCTGCTCGATACAGTAACTTGGAAAGAGAAATTTTGGGGAGGAAGCACTGGATACCGCACTGCCGATATCGTACAAGGAGTGGCTGCTAAATTGTGCTTTTTTTGGGCAAGATGACGTTCAATATAAAATTCTTGTTTGGATTCGAGGTTTGAATGTTTGATACGCTGCACCCTGCCACTGTTCAGATTCTTCTGTAGTTGCAACGAACATGGCTCCATTTAGCCCATTTCAAGTAATTTTGGTGATCGTATGACAACGCAATTAATAGAACTAACGTGTGTGTTAAGTATATCTCATCAGATCCCTAGAATGAAGTAAAAAGCCCTAGCAAAGCAAAACACGAAGAAAGAACTTAAAGAAACACTAAATTGAACGAGTTCTGCAAAACTCAGTGGGTTCGGATTATCCGAACCACTCAGGTCGGATAAACACATCAAAGAAGGCGGATAATCCGACGTGGCCAGGAGCAAATGATCAGTGGCCGTTGCGATGAAGTTTAACTTCAAACAAGTAGCATCGGATGAACCGGTGTTGGGTCATCGAAGTATCCGGTCGCCACCGGATAAACCGACGCAGGAGCATCGGTGCAAGTTGCAGCGTCTCAGTTGAAGAAAACCAAGAAGCACCGGATGATCCGACTCGTGCAAGTGAAGAGCGTCGGCTAATCATCGGATCGTGTACCAGAGAGCATGTTTGGGGAATCAAGGCGCACTCTTAAGGACCGGATTATCCGACGCCCAGACGGACAAAGACATCGGAGTAATTGTGACGTGCTTGCAGGCGCAGAAGAAGAAAAGTCCTAAGGACCGGATGATCCGACGCCCGTCGGAGTAACGCATCGGAGCATCCGACCCATGCTGCATCAGAAATTTGAAGACCCAACGACTACCCTAGTCTGTGAGTGACCGGATGATCCGACGCTACAAGGTCGGATTATCCGACGTCCCGCGCAGAAAAAGTTTAACGGTTCTAAAATGGCTAGTTAACTTTGAGGGCTATATATATGGGTTTCCCCGATCATTTGAAGCTTGCTGGAGTTCAGAGAGACCATAAACTCATTGAAGAACATCTCCAAACCAACCAAAGAGAGAATTGATCACATTTTAGGTTTAGCACTAGTTTAGCTCTTGAGTGAGTGAGTGAGTAAGGTTGTGTGCCTTGTGTCCTGGTTTTTGAGTGAACAAAAATGTATCTCGGTGAGCCGGCCATCCTTGGAGTCTTGGTGACTCGCCGGCACGTCTTTGACCCACCGGCTTGGTGTGTAGCGGCGACGACAAGCTTTGTGCGGAGGACGTGGAGACCCCCTTCCTAAGTGGAGAAGCTCCTTAGTGGAATCCGGGATCAAGGTAACTGTAGATTTAGTGTCTTCGGAAGAGACTTGATTGCCGAGAAACAATACTCTTTGTGAGTGCTTCAACAACTTGGATATATGTGTGCCTTTGTGGCCAACGAACCACGGGATAAATCTTCGTGTCACAAGAGTTTGCTTTCTCTCATCCCTATTTAAGCTTCCGCATTTACTTATTGTAATCTTGTGTGCCTTTATTTTTATAGAGTAAAATCTTGATAAGATTGGTTATAGGTTGCATAACTCTTTTGGGATGAGAGTTTTTATCTAGAAGAATACTAGTTGCACATTTATATAGTATGTTTTAGTTTATTTTATATGCAAATAGTTGGAGTTTGAAGTTAAGATTTTTAGTTTGTCTAATTCACCCCTCTTTTTAGACTACCGGCATCCCATTCCTTTCAGTAGTTGAGTGAGACACAATGTGCAACAGAGTTAAGTGCGACACAATGTGCAACAGAGTTAGCAGGGTCATTGTTCTCTGTGCTGTGCTCCGTAAGTTTTCTTCCTCCGAAGCCATGCCCATGCTCCGTCCTGCGAATGAGTAGTCCATACGTTTGCTCGGCGTTACGCCGGTAGCTGCATGTTCTGCAGGCCGTAAGAACAAAACGTGGACACTCAGCTTCTTCTTGAACGGAGGGCACTCGATGTCTTGCGTAGATCGCAAGATTGGCCCCGTTCAAGATTTGCCCAAATCTACCCAATCTTCCTACTTGAAGGCAATGCTAATCCATGTACTCCAGGTACAGTGCCCTGCATTTCACATTCTTGAAACCTGCAACTTCTTAGGCTGCGTTTAGTTCCAAAAAAATTTAAGCAGTACCCATCACATCGAATTTTTGAACACATACATAGAGCATTAAATGCAGTTGAAAAAATAACTAATTATATAGTTTAACTGATTTCTACGAGATGAATCTAATAATATTAATTAATTCATAATTAGACATTAATTATCAAATAACAACGGAATGTGTTACTGTAGCCAAACCCAATTTTTTTCACCAACTAATCACCCCCTTATCGTTCATTGGATAAAAGCGTGACATGCCATCTGCTATTCTGATCTGTGCCCGATCGAGCTGGGCCCGCTGCTGGTGCTGGGGAGGGAGAGCGGACACGGGTCACAGGACATGTGTGTCCGTGTGTCCCTGCAGCGATCTGGGCAGCACGTAGCGAGCACAGGCAGACAACCTCTGCATTCACTGCAGACGGCAGCGGCCGACGACAAGCGCACGAAAAGGGTACGTACTCCGGGTGTCCGGTTGCACATGGCGCTGAAGAGTGAACTCTCGAGTGAATCTTCACTTCACATCTACAGCCACTGTCTCTGCATTTCTTTCCGGGTGTGTTTAGTTTACTTTGCATTTTATATTTTTATGTTTTTAAGAGAATCTTTAATATTTAAAATATTAAATATAAACTAATCACAAAACTAATTATATATCTTGTCTGTAAATTACGAAACGAATCTAATGAGCTTAATTAGAGAATCATTAGAGCATATTTACTGTTGTATTACTGTAATAATTTAGTGTCTAATTACGTTCTGATTGGACCCATTAGATTCGTCTCGCGATTTACAGTACATTTTTATAATATGATTTATTTTTTAACTACATTTAGTACACCATACAAATGATTTATAAAAATTTTGCGTTTTCTGTTTACAGAATTTAAACACGGCCTTACTGAATTCAGCAGCCAGCTAGTAATCCCAGTATGAAACATAAATTACGAGATGCAGCAGTTAGATGGTAACATTTTTTTTCCTGTCAGAGAAGTGGTTCCAATTGGGGCAAGCGATGCAGCAGCTTAGCTGGAGCTGTTGCTACGCCTTGTCTTCTTCTGCAGTGGAGTACTACTTGTTAATTCGACGTGCAAATGCGTGGTGGTATGAGCTTATCGCCTCATGAATAGTGTTCGGTTAATAGAATAAATAGTATTATTTGAGAGAAAATAAGTTAAAATAAACTGTGATAAGCCGAAAACCGATGAGCCGAACAGGCTCTCAGTAGTTTGCTGCCGATGGCTGGCAAGGAGGATCCGAGGGACGGCGATTCACTCGGCGCCAACCACGTTGGCAAGATCTCTGAATCCAATAGAAAAATCAATCACCGTTCGAGTTTCAACGCTGCTACTTCTACTTGCTGGCTGTGCTCGCATTCTGTGCTGTGATCTTTTTTGAACAATGCCTTGTTTAGTTTGGCGCTAAAATCCTAACGCTAGAAGAAAATCTCTTCCGCATGAAGGACTGAATGAAGTGTATTTGTAAAATTTTTTTAGGAATGGATGTAACTTTTTGTGATGAATCTAATGACGGTAATTAATCGATGATTTGCTACAGTGATGCTACAGTACCATCCTCTAATCGCGCGTTCAAAGGCCTCATTAGATTTTTTAGGGTCACTAGCGCGGGACTTCTGAAGTTGGTTTTGTAAATTGGTTTTATTTAACATCGTAATTAGCGGTTAAAGTGTTACTATTCACTAGCACACTAGCACAGTACCAACCAAACAGGACAGTGAACCAGAGAGACTCTGTTTATTCACTGCGTGCATTGTTCTTGTTCATGGCGACGTGTCGTGTACCTGTGCGGCTGTTACTGTATCCATATCAACATCCACCCGATTGTGTGTGCAGTAGTAGTCTGTGCTGTGTGCTACTGCTCTGTACAATGGAGCCAACTGCCGTATTTAGATATTTTGCAAAAAAATTTTGCAATAGAATCTTGCTAATTTAAAGTACTAAATGAAGTCTAGCAGCTGGCATGCTAAAGATTAGCAGTACTTTCTCTGTCCATAAAAGAATGAAATTATGCTGTTCATCTTGGTCAAAACTAGTTCAAATTTAACCAAATTTATAATAAATACTATTAACGCTTAGTGTTTGATTTATAAAAAATAGGAATTGCATTCTTTTGTGGATGGAGGAACCAGCATTTTATTACTCCAGTCTAGGCAGGCCACTCTATTTGCTTTGCATTCCGATCCAGGCAGAGTAGAGCAGAGACGAGACGGTAGAGCAGCAGATGGGTGTACCAATGCAAAATGCAGGCAACTGCAGTTGGTACTTGGTAGAGCTGTGCTTGTTTCGCCATTAACGTAACGGAGATGCATGGGGTTTCCGGATCGAGGTAGACCGCTTTTGTTTACGGCCTGTTTGTACGTACAGTGCGATGCTGCCTGCTGGAATGGAATGGAATGGAATGGAATGAATCAGCGGTCAGCGCCAATCCAATCCACGAGATTTCTTTGTTCCTCGCGCGAGCCCGCCCGCGTCGGCCCGAGGCCGCCGGCGCTGGGTACAGTACAGAATCCGTAGCTCCGATCCATTGGTGCAAGAACCCAATCGCAGTGCCAGATTGCCTACCTGTGCCCCCCGGCCTCTCTCCGGCCGCGCCGCTACCTGGCTGGTCCAACTAATTAATCATCAGTTGGCGCTTGTCCGCCATTAACATCGCCCCACGGCGGCTAGCTAGCCAACACCGATACCCCGCCGCTGTCGCCGAGGTCGGTCCTCCCTCTCGCGATCACCCTCATGGACCATCGTGGCCAGGTCACGCAATTATACTTACCCTACGGCGGCGAAGCAAGCGCCAGCGGCTCAAAACCTCTCGGGTGCTTCCTTCTAAGCGAGGTTGATATCCCAGCTATGCAGCGTCAGAGTTTGGTCACCGTAGAGGCAACGCCAAGCACCTCGACAGTCAAGACCTACAAGGACCTCTATAAACCCAAGACCTACAAGGACCTCTACAAACCCAACGCTTCCAAAGTTAAAGCGCTAGCGGCACTCTTCAACGACGATGCTCGGAATAAGGCCGTGTTTAGATGAAAGACAAAAAAAATTTGCGATGAAATCTTAATAATTTGAAGTACTAAATGAAGTCTATTTACAAATTTTTTTGCATAGATGGGTTGTAAATCGCGAGACGAATCTAATGATGCTAATTAATTCATAATTAGCGGATGGTTACTGTAGCATCACTGTTCCAAATCATGGATTAGGTAGGCTCATTAGATTCGTCTCGTGATTTACAGACCATCCATGCAAAAAGTTTTGTAAATAGACTTTATTTACTACTCCATGTATGTGTTCAAATATTCAATGTGATGTTTTTTTTATGTTTACAGGGTTTACGGGTTGTGATCTAAATAAGGCCTAAATCGCATAGGCGGAAGCGCAAGCTACCATCCTAGGCTGATTCGCTGCCTTCTTTGATTGTCTACCATTTATGGATATCGAATTCTGATTTCTCTCGTAAGAATGATCCAGCTCACAGCTGTAATCATGTAGACCATCTTAGAGCGCTCGCTTGAAGTGCGTTGTTTGTAACAAGCATTTCTATTTAATCACAAAGATACACAATTTTTTTCGTATTCGGTAAAAAAAGGCTTGTCGCGGGGCAAATGGAATGTGCCGTCGCAGTGGTACTCAGGCCATGTTTGGTAAAAATTTCCGCAAAACGACGAATGCACGCATGGAGTACTAAACGAAGTTTATTTGCGAAACTTTTTCATGGATGGATGTAATTTTTTGAGACGAATCTAATGAGTCAAATTCCATCATGATTGGCTACAGTGATGCTACAATAACCACCCCAAATCATCATCTAAACATGCGATCAAAGACTTTATTAGCTACAGCACATGCTACAGTATCATAATTGTGAAGATTGTTTCATAATTAGACTTCATCTAATACCTCTAATTAGTGATAAAAAGACGAAAATTTTCATGACAATTTTCTCATACTCCAACCAAACACTGCCCAGGTACTGGTGCTGCTGCTAATATTCAGTCTGGTGCGGCGACGACTCTCGACGTCGACGGCGACGTCGGCGAGGCCGCCCCGTCCAACATGCTGCTGCTGCTTTCAGTTTCAATCTGGTGCCCATTTGAATCTAGTGGCTATCTTTCGGCATTGGATTCCTTGTCCATTGTCATTGGGTGCGCCCGATTTGCCATGCATGTGCATTACATGTCCATTTACTGCCTGCCTGCTCCGATCCCCCCATCTAGATACTACTAGCTAGTCTTTCAAAAAAAAATACTACTAGCTAGTAGATCTAACAAAAGTCAATGCGACCCTACCTGCAATCTTGCTCGAACGTTCGAATCCGGTGCGTGCCGATGCTCAAACTAGCACGGCCTTACAAAGGTGTTTAGTTGATGAAAAAGTTTAAATTTGGCTACCGTAGTATATTTCGTTTTTATTTAATAATTAATATTTAATTATGAATTAATTAACATTATTAGATTCATCTCGTAGAATCAGTTAGACTATGTAATTAGTTATTTTTTTCAACTACATTTAATGCTCCATACATATGTCCAAAAATTTAATTTGATGAATACTGTATAATTTTTTTTAGAACTAAACGCAGCCAAAATTGCTGATTCAGCCATGATAGCCTAAACTCAAGCGTGCGTCAACGCGTGACGGATCGACGTCGGTAGCTGGTCTCCTGCCTGCTCCCGTGTTGGTACAGTGCCGTGCGGGTATGCCGCCGTGCAACGTACTCACATGCTGAGCTACGCGCTGCGCCAAGCGACCCCCATGCGCCCGGCCAAGCGGCCATACAGCCCTCCGAGCAAGTATTATAGAAGGGTGTAAGAGCATTTTCAGCTGAGTGTCTAAATGAGCTAATATTTCTATATTTGTACGATGGATGCAAAAAATTTCCAAATGGGTTTCAATTTTGGTACGGCTTCTAAATTTCTCCCTCATCCCCCAATTTGGTGGCCCTCTTGTCGGGTACCATGATTAGGGGTATTCTAACCAGGGAACTAAATAACCCTTAAAATATAAAACATATGTTAGGTGATCGGGCCCACGAAGGCCTACAGCCTCCCTTCAATCCAAAAGAAAGGAAATGACTTAAAAAAACCCAATCCACAGTCCAAGTACACAGTGCGGCCCATCCGCACCCCCTCGAACCCGCGGGGCAATCTCCGCCTCGCTCGAGAGCCTCCCGCCGAGACCCTCGAAGGCGCCCCGCATCTCCGCCTCGCTCGAGGGTAGCGAGCCTACCATCGAGAGAGAAGATTGACTCCGCCTCGCTCAAGGCCACCCCTCGACGGAAAGGACAAACGGCCCTTCCGCTCGCCCGACCGCCGTACGGAGGCATTAAATGCCAACCACTCCTCCGCAGCGCCCGGGTCAGACGACGTCAGGCCTCCATTCCCCACAGTGGTTGTGATCGGAGTCCCGTCCGCCATCTCCGGTCACTGCTCCGCCATTCCGTACGCTGTGGCGCCACTGTGGGAACCTGCGATGCTGTGCGAGACATGCTCGGCACTGCTCCAACCATTGTATTGCCAACTCCTCATAATTTCCTCGTGCTTTCCCCTCCGCGAAACCCTCGAACGGTATGGGCACGGCCCTCGGAAGCGGCGCCGACCTTGACCAGGACAGGACCCCCGCCTGCAGGACCCTCGGAGCGCCGCCACGTCGAACGCGGGGAACAGTACTCTCCACAGGAACCACCATGCCGCCCGCTGGAGCTGCCAGGACGCCGACGCGATCTCCGCAAGGCCAAGGACGACGCCCAGGATGACTGCCACGCCAGACGTCATTCCCCACAGTGTACTTTCTACAGTGCTTGATCACTGCACCCCCGCGATTCGGGGGAAAGACAACGACTTCCGCAATCTCCTCGTGCATGTACACCGCCCCTCCTTGTGCCTATAAAAGGGGGAGGCGGTCTCTGTCTTATCCATCTGGGCTGTTCTACACACTTTGCACAACTCATAGAGCACACACGCTCCTGAGCCCCGATATTGGCACTCACCTTAATCAACTTCTCCTCTAGCAAAGACTTGGGAGCTTCCCTCCCTCTCTCGCCTCGCGTGTACCCCCTACTACAGGCACCCCCGGTGCAAGATAGTACAGTGCACTCCCCCCTTTGCTGGACGTACGGCCCCACAGCCAGAATCAGGATAAACCCGCGCGTTACTGTATTGCCTCTTGCATCAACCATCTGGGACTAGGGACACGCAACATCATCACTAGTTGGTGCCGGACCATCGGGTCAGGACACCGACACCTCTATTTGGGCTGCCAACAGTAGGCCCCACTAATTTTTTCTTTCTTTCCAACAGGAGAAGCATATCTGGGAGTCGCCTAGTGGTGCTGCTTGTGCTCGCCGTGCTGTTTCTCTCGCTTATTCTGACGGTTCTGTTCCTTGGCTACTGGAGGTACAAGAAGAAGAAGTTAGCCGCGAATGGTGCCGCTAGTTTCTCGGAGGACTTCGTCGCACCGGAGCTGAGGAAGTTCAGTCACGGCGAGCTGGACGCGGCCACCGGCTCGTTCGACGAAGGCAACGTCATCGGCAACAGCAACCTGAGCACGGTCTACAAGGGCGTGCTCGCCGAGCCTGATGGCAAGGTGGTTGCCGTGAGGCTGCCCGCACCGGGTACTGGGAGGGAGCCGCTACCACTCCCTCCAGTACCAGTTTAGCGGGAATCGGTCTGCAGCGGGTACTGGGAAGCGCCCGCTAAAATAGCGAACGCCCTCCCGCTACGCTAGATAGCGCGGACGTACGGAGACACGGTACCGGCCGATGTGGCGCGGGTCCGCCTCGGCCGTTGCCTGCCCCGCGGTTGGGGCCGCCGCGGGGAAGTCGAGCTTGCGTAGGGGAGGGACGGAGGAGGGGTGCCGGAGGCCGAACTCAAGCTCGCGCAGGGGATGGAGGGAGGAGGGAGTAGATGAGGGGCGGCGCGGCCCGTGGCGAGCGCGCCGGCCGTGGAGCACGAGGGCGGGCACAGGGAGGCCGCGTGGGGGGAGGAGGGGCACGTCGGCGAGGAAGGCCGGAGGAGGGGCGCGCCGCGGCCCTCTTCTGAGCTCGAGGGATGGCCTCGACCGCCGCGCGCGGGACTCCTTCGAGCCATTCCCTCCTCCGCTGCCGCCATGAGAGGGTGCAGAGGGCCGTCCGCATCTAGCTCGCATCCCGCGCCCTCCTCGCGTCTAGCTGCGCGCGCAGCGGCACGACCACCACTGCGTCACGACTGCCCCTTTCATCTCCGGCCGCCGCGCCCCTTCTTCACCTCCACCGTGGACAGCCGCCGCGCCCTTTCTTCACCTCCACCAGCGGGCCTCCTCATCGGCGACCGCGACGTCGTGCAGCAGGGAGGGCGGCGTGGCCCCGCAGCTCGGCGATGGAGGGAGCAGAGGAAGAGCCTTGCGGCTCGCCGAGCTCCTTCGTCTCCCGGCGAGCTCCGGCGAGGGAGGGAGGAGGGAGAAGTAGCGGTGGACACCAAATCTCGCTGGGCTGCCGCGCGCAGGGAGGAAGCGCCACCGGAGCGCAAGGAGGGAGGGGGGAGGGCCGCGACGGAGCAGGGAAGGGGGCGCACGGCCTCGCACCTCGCCGGCGGCCAGCCACGCGCCGCGCGCGCCCACCGCCCGCCGCCGCGCGCCGCCCGCCACGCGCCCGCCGCCCTTCGCCGCTCCGCACACCCCGCGCCGCCGCTCCGCCCCGCAGCAGGGAGGGGACGGTGCCGCGACCCACCTCGCGCCGGGTGCATGGCGGAGGGCCGCTCGCCGAGAGCCGGGACCCACGCCGGGAGCAAGGCGGGGCACGTCGGGGGAGACGGAGTGGGAGAGCGACAGAGGGAGAGAGGGAGCCGCGGCCGGCCGTAGCTACGGCGGCGCGGTGGAGTGCGGCTGTAGCGGCCCGGCCGGCCGGAGCTGCGGCGGTGCAAGGAGGTTGTTGGCGGAGGGAGGGAGACCGGGAGAGAGAGAACGGGGAGGGAAGGAGGGCGTGGGGGTAAAAAAAAAGGAAAAATCTGACATGTGGTCGACGGCTGGTAATTAGTACAGAGGATAGGATACAGAGTATGACGGGTGCGGGAAAATTGGGTATAGAGTAAAGAATCTTGATGATCAGGATGAAATATTCCTTTTAGAGGATGGAAATAGAGTATGACGAGTGCGGACAGCCTGAAGCGGCTCAACCTGGCGCAGTTCCCGGCCAAGTCCGACAAGTCCTTCCTCACCGAGCTCGCGACGCTAAGCCGCCTGAGGCACAAAAACCTGGCGTGCATGGTCGGGTACGCGTGCGAGCCCGGCAAGATCAAGGCGCTGGTCCTCGAGTACATGGACAACTGCGACCTCGACGGTGCGATACACAGCCCGGGTCGGGACGCGCGGCGGTGGACGGTCCTGTTCAGGGGAGGCGGGATGTGCGGGGTCGAGGTGCCGCAGGGGAGGCGGGACGTGCGGGGTCGAGGCGGCGGGTGGGCGTCGAGCGGGCGGCGACGCCGGACAGTTGCGCGAGCGCCGGCGGCGCGGGGGCAGAGCGCGCCCTGGGCTCGGACGGGCAGGGGAGAGAGAAGAGAATGACAGGTGGGGTCGAGATGTCAGTTGAAAAAATGGAAGCCGAATTTAATCAGCCTACAGGAGTGGAGGCCCATAATTGGGTGAGTAAATTTAGAAGTGGGCTTCTAAATGGACATTTGCTCACCCAAATTTAGAAGCCCCACTGGAGTTGGTCTAAGTAGACTGAATGATGAGGTGAAGAAGAAGCGGATTGCGGGTATGCTTACAGCCAGTTTTGACACAAGAGTAAAAACAACCTGTGAGAGAGACATATAGACCATACATTAATAATAAATAGACTAACCCTGTACAAGTGAGCTAAGAGATATCGGTCAACTAAATTATTATCCTCGCTCTAAACCGGCCTCGTAGTGCACCACCAGGCGGCCTGCGCGTGAAGTGAACGGCCACACCCGCACCCTGGTGAGGCGAGTTAGGTGGCGACTGGTGAGGCGACACAAAGGCAGACAGGCAGTTCAGCCACGTAGACGCGCGGGGCCAGGACGGCGTGCGCGCGCCCGGCCGGGCCGGGCCGAGCCCTGCTGCGTTGCGCCCACGGGAAGGGAGAGTACTCCTAGTAGCCTTTCGCGGCGACCGAGGCTGCCGCTCCGGATGCGCGGGTCCGAACCGAACCACGCCACGGACGCGACGGCACGGCATGCAGAGGCGGCCGCCCGCGCCGCGCCGGGCAAGACAACAAGAGGCTGCTCGGACGTCGGAGGTGACGGAAAGGAGCCTTGCGCGGCGGCAGGTTTGGTCGGCCGCGACGGGACTCTCGCTGTCCAACTCCCAGCCTTTTTCTCCCTCGGGCGCAAACAAATTCGAGCGTGCAAATCACAAGGAAAGCGACGCAAGCGCGGAAGCCGGGTGGCCGCAAAATCAAAACCACTGGAGGCTGCGTGCGGACGGTCCACACCCAATTTTTTCCCCTCCCGACGACCTCCTCAAGGCAAGCCAAGGCAAGCGGCACTGCGGCAGCGTGGAGCCAGCCGGCCGAGAAAGGCTGCACTCCTACCGCCGTTTCGCCAGACGGCCAGCCTTTCTCGGCCGTCTTTTCCCTGCTACCTACTAGTACTACTCGATTCACACGCTAGTCCTACTCCTACCGCCGTTTCGCCCGGACGGCCAGTGTTTTTAAAGCATCACCTTAACAAAGCATCAACAACTCTTAACAAAGCATGGGATGCAACCGTATACCTTCCATCAAGGAACCAAGGGCCATGTTTGGTTAGAGTGTAGAAAAGTTTTGATGAGAGAGAAATGAAACTTTGACCACTAATTAGTGGTATTAAATAAAGTCTAATTACAAAATTACCTCCACAACTGCGGTACTGTAGCAGTTGCTCTAGCTAATGAGGCCTTTGACCATACGATTAGAGAATGATTGAGCGCGGTTACTGTAGCATCACTATAGCCAATCATGATGAAACGTGGCTCATTAGATTCGTCTCGAAAAATTACACCCATTTCTAAAAAGGTTTTGCAAATAAACTTCGTTTAGTACTTCATGCATGCATTTTTCTTTTTGTGCAAAAATTTTCGTGGTTTTAACCAAACATGGCCCACACGAAGGAGAAGCAGATAAGAAAGCAGCGGCTTCACATGGGCGATGGCCAATACATAAGTACTCTTATTTACACACGAATTGCATACCACTGCTGCTGAGTGCTGACCATCAGATTTCAGACAGCCACCACACCAGTATCATACGAAGGCAAAGTAGTAGGAGTAGCAGGCAGGAGCTCGGCGCCGGCGCGGCGCGGCGCGGCCCAAGACAAAATCTTTCGGCCCCGTCAGGCAAGCCACGCAACCCACACCTTTGTTTAAGGTAATCCGATGCCGCCACCACTACCATCTACTACTAGTAATACTACAACTTAGAGTACGGAACGGCGATCACCGTTGCTCGAGTCGCCGGATCACGCGCCGTCGCTGCTGCCGGCCGCCCGCCCGCCGTCGCCCGCCGGCATGGTCCGCAGCAGCGGCGACTCCGACCCTACGGTGTTTTATTTCCCAAGTACAATGCATTAGCCATCAACCATCTACTGTAATAGTAGGATGGTGCTGTCTCGCTGGGAGGTGGGGCCGTCCGTGCATGTACCTTTGGACGCGTTGAAGGAGCGCTTGCAGTGGGCGATGGCGCTCTGGATGCCGTCCTGCAGCTGCAGCAGCGAGTCGTCCCGCCGCTGCGGGGCCCCTGGGGAAGGCGGCGCCGGCGAGGGCGCCGCGGCCACGGCGGACGACGCCGACCGGCTCTTCCCCAGGCGCTTGCACACCTGCTTCAGCCCGGCGGGCACGCTCGCGCGGGGCGCGCGCACGCCGCAGGCCACCACCACCGGCTGCGGCGCGGCGACCGCCGTCGGGGGCTGGGACGACGCTCCCGGGGACGGGGACGGGGACGGGGACGGGGCCGGGGCCGGGGCCGGGAGGTCGGGCTCCGCGTCCGTCTCCTCGCCCTCGCTCGCGCCCGCGAACCGGAGCCGCTCGCCGTAGCGCCGGGAGACCTTCACGTACAGCGGCTTGATCTTGCTCAGGTACTTGAGGACCACCTCCTTGGCGAACCGCCGCTCCTCGGCGGTGATCGCGGCGGACGCGTCCTGGGGATGTTGCCCTGCCGCCTGCACCGCCGCGGCCGCGGGCCGGTCCGCGTCCGAGGTGCGCGAGCTGTTGTCGCGCGTGAACAGCGACACCAGGGGCGCCTCGTCCACCCGGAACTTTATCAGGAACCGGCTCGCCTGCTTCGGCGCCGGAGAGGTGGCGTTGCCGTCCGCCGGGACGGCGACCTTGGGCTTCCTCAGCTTCAGCAGCAGCACGCGGAACTTGGTGGCCGGCCGGAGCAGCGACGCCGGCGGCGGGGCAGGGGCCGGCGCAGCCTCGGCCGTCTCCGTCTCCGCCTCCGCGCCGTCCTTTGCCTCGCTCGTCTCCGCGCCGGCCGGCGCGGCCACCGCGTCGACGGCCACCACCTCGCCCCCGCCGGGCGCGACGTCCTCGCCGGCCACGGCGAAGTTGAACTCCACCCGCTCCTCCTCCGCGTCGGACGCGGCGCTCTCGTCGCCGGGCACCGCGAACTCCAGGTCGAAGAAGGACGCGTCGTCCTCGACGTCCCCGCCGCGGCCGTCTTCGCACGCCGACGCGGCTATGGTCGTGGCGGCCACGGGCGCGCGCTGGGCGCCGGCGACCACGCCACCGCGGAGGTACTTGAGGAAGCTGAATGACTCCATGGCACGCTGCGCAGTGGTACAGAGAGCTCAGTCGATTCCTTCCTGTGCTCTGTTTAGTGTTCACTCACTCACGGAGTCACTCGGCTGGCTCCAAGCGCAACTACTCCCTACTTGACTCTCGGCGCTCAAAAAAAGACTCTTTTTTGGGGGAGCCTTTTGAGGAGGATGAGAGGGGAGAGTGAGGACTGTGAGGAGCGGAGCAGAGAGGACAAAGGTCGTGGTGGTGGCGTTGCAGCCATCGATGACAAATAGATGAGCTGAGCAGCGGAGCAGAGCGCGGGTGGGGTTGGACGGGGAGGGCGGCTTCGGCCGCTTTGGATTGAGTGACATTGCTATAGTATATGTCACCATGTGACATTGGAGCCATCTGATGCGTTGGAAACAAATCGGACGGTCTGCTGCGCCGGCCCACCTAAAGACCTCCGTTTTCACCCGCCGCTCCGTTCTCATCCCGTCGCGAGCAGGAGCCTCCTCCCGTTTTCAACTGCGCCGCCGAGCACGTCAGCCCAGAGCGCGTCCGTCCGCACGCCGCTCCTCCTCAACCCACAGCCGCCGGCAGCTGCTAGGAGGGGAGCCTCCGCCGCCGCGGGAGTCCGCCGTGGCCGTTGCTGTGGGAGGCCGGGGCCGCTGGTGCGGGACTCCGATCCGCCGGGGTCGTTGCCGCGGCAGGCCGCCAAGGACGCCGCTCGCTGAGGACGTCGCATACGGACTGGGGACCGGCGCCGCGGAAGTCCTCCAGGGCTGCCATCGCTGGGCGCTGCTGCGCGCGTTGAGGTGGCCGCGGTGGCCTTGCCGCCGCGAGCAGCGGAGCGGCCGGCCACTGGGCCTGCCCTCGCGCGGGTGGCGGCGGGCCGGCATAGCCCCGACGCCCGAGTCCTAGGCCCGCTCCTCCAAGAGCGCAGCGCGACGGCGGACCGGCCACCTCCCCAATCGCATCGACCCGTCTCTTTCTCCAGCGGCCTCCCGCAACAGCCTCCCCAATTCCCGCGGCGGTGGCCCAGCGGGCTCGCAGCGGCGCCCCCTGCAGCCTCCCGCGACGGCGCCCCAGTCACGCCGGGACGTCGGGCACGGTGGCCTCCCGCGGCGGCACACTGACAGATCCTCCAAATTAAAACTCTAATTAAGCGTAATTGCTGTCATTTGAACACATCGGGTTCATTAGCTTAACGGTTTAATTTGGCGATCCTTTCTCAACCCACGTCCCGCTCGAAACATCACCGATAGTCCCACGCAAAGGTGGGTGCAGATGGTACAAACACGACACATATTTGAAAATACAACAAATATACATAATATTTTACTTTAAGTTTTACAAACCAAGAGTGAATAAATATATAATTTACAAACTTTGCATTACTGAAATCCGGGTTCAACTAGAGTAAAGGGGGGTCTACAACTAACAAAAGTGTGCCCTAAGGAGATCCCTAACTAAACCTCTGGCTCCACAACCTCCCATCCCTCAGCATCTCGGCGGATGAACTTGGCGCAGCAGGGACAGAAGTCTATGTCTGCATGTCCTGAAATAATTATAGCAACAAACCCTAAGTATACTAATACTCAGCAAGACTTATCCGACCAGTGGGTATAACTTAGCCCACATATCTAGACATGCACGGCATTTGGCTGGTGATTATTTTTGCAGAAAGCGAATAAAGTAGTTTCCTTACTTTTATTTTTTAGCTGCATGTTCTATATAAATGAACTCTCATCTAATATTTGCATAGACCCACTATAGCAATTATGGTGGTACAAGCAAAAATAATTCAATGTGCTCAATATTTTATATAAACATACATAAATCACATTCTAACATTTTGCTACGATGCAGCAAAGAGATCAAGCCCTCATAACTGCGAGACACGGCGAATCGATCCGATTTAACCTTGCAAGGTGGACCTAACCAACACGGCACGTATTTGCCCCGTCGGACTATACATACCAACCATTACCCTCCATGCCTCGAACTACAGAACCGCCCCACCTGCATATAGTCAGCCGAGCCCTACGAGAGACCACAAAAAGTAAAAAATATGCATCCCGATTCTCCGCGGCCACTCAACTCGCCCTAAGGGGTGGGTAGAAGTTCTGTACTTTCGAAACAAAGCAGTACTCGGCTTACCGGTTTCGACTACCTCCTACTCCCGGCATGCGGTTAGTACAATTCAATCCCCGATCAGCACTGCCGACAACGACCGGTCCTTAATCGACTCAGACGGGGCTAAGGCACCCAGAAACCCTGTCCTGCGGCCATACCTATACATCATCCCCGCCCGGTCTCACATCTCCATATCCATTTCAATACTCCAGTACTGCAATATAAGTAGACATAACCTATGTCTCGCGAGTAACTGGAAATTACTCGACTTCCATATACCCTATATCTCGCGAGTGACAAGAAGTCACTCGACTTCTACCGAGAACTCCTAAGCATAGCGTTACTATCGTCCTATCATACTAGTATAAACTCAAGGAAACCTAAAAATCATGCAACTAGGGTTTCAACCAATTTCTATACGTAATGTACACGAGTAATATATATATATGTCATAATTTAAATTAATAGGTTGTGCTCCGGGGCTTGCCTACGGGCTGTTGCTCAGAGCTGGGGTCAGACGGGCCTTGGGCCGGGTGCTCACAGCTCTCCTCCTGGGCTTGTGTCGGCTGCTCTTGTGGTGCCGCAATCACCTCAAATACGGCGCCCTCAGCTGCGGATGCTACACGTATGCATATGAAATAAATAAGTGCAGCTCCTAATTCTACCTACGGACTGTCCGGCCACCCTTGGCAGACCGTCCGCAGTTCACGTATTCCATCCACCAAAGACGTCAACGCCTCTGGAAAAAATCCTAAACTCTACTGCGGACTGTCCGCGCCCAAGTGGCGGACTGTCCGCAGTTCAATCCTGCGAACCCCACCAGAGACATCGTCTCTGGACAAGTTTCAAGTTTCAACGGCGGACCGTCCGCTCCCCTATAGCGGACCGTCCGCAGTCAGTTCTGCTAAACCACCAGAGACAACATCGTCTCTGGACGAACCTAATCTGACCGGCGGACTGTCCGCACCTCCCAGGCGGACCGTCTGCGATACCTAACTTTTGCCCCGTGCCGCAGGCGGCAGCAAGTGCGGCGGCGACGACGGCGGCCGTTCACCGGCGCCGGCGACACACCGCGGAAGGAGAGAAAGACCGGGGAGCGCAAGGAACTCACCACGAACCAATTCTCGCGGTCGGTTCGAGCGGAGGACGACCGGAGAGGCGGATCGACGGTGGAGCAAGCTTCAAGCACCTCCAAATGGTGACCGGCGGTGGCGGGGGCGAATCCGGCCGTAAGAAACCGGTCTAGGGGTTGGGGAAGGTGGAGGAGATGCCGAGGAAGGTTCTTGCGCGAGGAATCGAAGTTTGGTGGCCGGAGGAGGGAGATCGACGGAAGGGGGCGACGACGGCGCGAGCGCTCGAGCTCCGCTCGGCTCTGGACGGTGCGAGGAGGAAGAGAGGAATAACAGGTGGGTCCCACGACCATCCAGATAAGTATCTAGGCGATGCCTGGCGGACTGTCCGCCGGCCCCGAGCGGACTGTCCGCGAGGCAGGTGGTACACCCAGTCGCGCCGGGACGACGGGCACGGTGGCCTCTTGCGGCGGCGCCCGCCCGCTCACCTGCCTGGAGCGGCGCCTGCCCGCTTGCCCAGTCCTCGCGCGGTGTCCGCCCATCCCCTGCCTCGCGCGGTGGTTTGCTCAGGGTGGCGGGAGCAGCGGCGCGGCGCGCGCGGGGTAAAAACGGGTCCGCTCGTCGGATTTGGGCACGACGGGGTGGGGAAAACGGGGTGCTGCAGCCGGATCGCGACGGAGGGCCTTCTCTGATCACGGCGGCGGTCGAGCCGAGCGCGGGTGGGAACGGGGCGGCGCCGCGGGCGGGTGCTGGCCATGCGGCTTTGGGCGTCCAAGGCGGCGCCAAGCGCAGGGGAGGAGCTGGCGGCGAGGCTCCCAACGGCGGCGGCCTGCCTCTCCCGCGGTCGATTGGCGCGAGCGCGGGGTGAGCGGCGAGGCGCGGGATTAGCGAGCGGCGGGCGAGATTGGCGAGCGCGAGCACCGGATTGGCGTGAAAACGGAGTTCTGCAGATGGGGCCAGTGCATCAGCTGTTCGATCCTCTTTCAACGTTCCAGATGGACGCAATGTCAAGCCGTGACACCCAATCTGGATCCCCTCCCGTGCGGGTGCATTGCCCAGACCGTGGGCCTCCCGTGATCTCTCTCTCTAGTCTCTCTCTCCTCGGACTTGCATCGCCATGGATTTCAATCCACCGTTCAGTTCAAGCGTTCCGGAATTCCAAATTCAGTTCTCCTTTTGTTAAACAAAACTCCAAATTCTGGTGATGGGCCGTAAGCATCTCCAGCAGTCTCCTATTTTTCAATATTTTTTTATTATTAGAAGAAAGTTGTGCTCTAACCATTTCTCAATACATCTTCTTTTTCCCAATAATTATTGGAATGTCCCAATATTTTACCTCATCTCCTCTCAAATAAAGGAAGGGTTCATGCTCTTCCAATATATTGTTGTATTGGGATACTGCAAAAGCTACTCCTCCAATAATTGTTTCAGTATTAGAACATTTCCCAATTCCAATTATTAGAAAAAGATTATTGGGGAACTGCTATAGATGCTCTATCGCAAAGAGATAGACATGGGATTGATCAAGATTTAGCAAAACAAAGCTCCAAATTCTGTTGGCGCTGGACGTGTGTGTAGCGGGGTGTAACGACGCACACGCTTTGGATCACCTGGCGCGGCATGGGCAAGCACCGCGGTGGGTTCTGCACACGTTTGGCATGAACTGTTTTTTTTTGGCATGGCATGAACTGTTGGGGTGTGCGTGCTGTGCTCTGCTGGGTTTGGTTTTTCATCTTTCTGTTTGCTGGCCCTTTCTGCTGTGCTGGATGCATAGCAGTGAGCTGTAACTGGGCAGGGGACCACGGTCAATGCTGGTGAAGCAAAGAGCCCCTTTAGTTATAAAAAATTTTCACCCAAAATTTTTTGCCTCACCTTTAGACCCATGCATGAAGTATTAAATATAGTTAAAAAATAAAATTAATTGCACAGTTTAGATGTACACGATGAGACAAATATTTTGAGCCTAATTAGTGCATGATTAGTCATAATTGCTACAGTAACCCCCTGTGCTAATGATGCGGTCAAAGGCCTCAAAAGATTCGTCTCGCGGTTTTCAAGCGAGTTGTGAAAATTTCTCCCGACATCTAGTCAAATATTTGATGTGACTTTTGTACCAAAAATTTTCATCAACTAAACACCCCAAAAACAATTTAAGAATTACCCCTGGTATAAAACTGAAAGTCAGCAGATCAGTGAGATCTCGTTCTGGAATTGCCTCGGAATGCGTCTGGTCGAGCCGTCGAGCTGACTGAATGGACGGGCCATCCCTCTCCATCCCTGCATGAGCTCATGAATATCATTGTAGATCGTACCATTTCGAACCAGGGTGACAAAGACATGGCGTGAGACATCTTCAGGTTTTGTTTGATTTTTTAAGTAGCTATCATATAAAATGTTGGGATGTCAATTTCAATATTTGAATACCAACTTATTGTAAAACTAATTGCATAAGTTATAATTAGAGCTCTAGACGAATCTCTTAAATACAATCAATATACAATTAGTGGATGATTACTGTAGCACACTAGTCCGATTATGAGCTAATTAGATTTAATAAATTCTTTTCGTGATTAAGTTATGATTTATAAAATTAGTTTGGTAATAAGTCAATATTTATTACTCCTAATTAATGTTTAAACATGCAATGTGATAGAACTTATGACTGAAAATGAAAAACTAAAGCTGACCTGAGCTAAAGGTGCACGATATGATGCCGTTTCTTCCTTCAATCCTTCCATCTCGTTTGCCTGAGACATAGACCAATGATCATGGCATCACAGCCTTTGCCTGATCGGGCACGGGGAGGTGCTACGCAATTACTTCTACAAGCGCACAGGTAGAAGAGCTCATGAATATCATCATGCCATTCCGAGTTCTGACGGCCTGACGGGAACATCATACTACTGGTCAGTAGTCGAACGCAAGCACCGGCCAGCGCTGGGACTTGTGAGGCTCATCAACACTTGATCGTCTTTAAATCATTTGGTATGGATGGGGAAATGCACGTCGCAGTAATATTGTCCGTGCGACTGTAATCATGTGAAGAGTCATTCTGCCGCGTCTTTCAGTCTCTGCTGCTCTCTTCGGTGCCATTTCTATTCTCATCTTCTTTCTTCTTGTTATTTCCTCTTATTTTTTCTCACCCGTTTTTGGAAAGCACTGCAGTGCAGAGAATAATGTGTGGACTGGCAATTCAGTGTCACAAATAGAGTACTTATTGATTCTTCAAACTATTGTGAGTTGACTTTGCGACTTGTAAAGCTGTCTATTATTCGGTCGTGTCCTTGCCGTACTTCACTCGCATCCTTCTCATCTTCGGCTTGCAAATGAAAAATTACAAAACTTCGGCCAGAGCTAAAATCAAATTGCGCGGTTCAAAATTTCAATCATTTTTTCCCGAAATGCAGTGATGTGGGTTCGCTCTCTCTGATGAGGCCGAGGAGGCCAAGTGGGCTCGCTCTCTGGAGAAACGGGCCAACAGAAATGGCCCACGTTCTAATACTGAGCCCATCTATCCAGAAATGGCCGTCCGTCCACAGACAAACCGACGTCGCGTGAGACATCTTCTTCTTAAGCTAAAGGTGCATGGTGGTCCGAGACTATGAGTACATCACGTGAGTCTCCAAATCATGCTGCGGTGCAGGACTCAAAACAAGAAGCAGGATTCGAAACAAGAAGAAAGTAGGGCGCGATGCGATCTGACCAAATAAGAACTGCGACACCGTTTTAACTCGGATTCAAAACTCCTCCACAAAACCAGAACCCGTCCGATCAGGAATTCAAAAACCACCGTTAAAACTTGAACCCATTGAACGTTCAAGGTTCAACTAGTAATAAGGTGGTAGAATCCAGAAAGGTTTGCGGTAGAGAAGCAAATCATCACGTTGGTGGACCCGAGTAATCTCCTGCGTCTCCAATTAATTCAACGTCAAAGATGCGCAGATCTGCATCATCTGCCAGGAAGTTGTTCATGAAGTAGATCCGATTCGCTTTGAGCCCTTGGGGGCTTGCTGGGCAGGAGGCTGCCATGTCTCTGTATTCTCCAAGAGCATCACAGCATCCCCGTACCCCAATGTCGTGCACCCTGCACCAGGCTTCCGTCGAGAAATCAAAGCCGACAAAGCAGACGCAGACCAGGAAGAGCTGGTCTGATGACTCCACCAGCCAGGTTATCCCCGAGCTCATCCCTTGCGGGAAGTCGACCTTGGAGTGGCAGAGTGATCTTGTCCCCGGTGCGAGGGTTCCACAGCCACGCCGCAGAGGACGAAGGGGACCTGCTGGACGCTACCTGTCACAGCCTAGAAAAAAAAGGAAAGAAAATAAAAATCCCCGCCGGGCCCACCTGTCAGCCGCCCTTCTCCTTCCCCTGCTCTGCTTGGTGCCGCGCGTTGCCCCGTCGCCGGCGTTGATCCTCGTTACACGCGTCGACGATCCTCGTTCCGCGCGTCCTTATCCGCACCGGCTGCTCCCCCTCGCCCTCTAGTTCCCGTGCCCGACCAGCCCTCCCCCTCTCAAACCCTAGCCTTCCCGAATCCCCATTGCTGCCGCCGCCCCCGAGCTCCGTCGCCGCCGCGATTCGTCGCCGCCGGTGAGGTTCTCCCCGATCCAGCACGCGCGCCACCTAGTCCTCCCCATCCTCGATCGATTTGAGCCCTAACCCGGCCTCCTTCCCCTCCCTGCAGGGCCGGCGACGAGCGCCTCCGCCCGCCGCCGCCTCTGCTCGTCGCGCCGCCGGTCCGCCGCCGCTCCTCGCCCGCACCGCCGCTGGTGAGCCTCGCCGCCACCTCCGCATCGCCGTGCGCACCCCCCCTTCCCCGCTCTGGCCCCGCCTCGCCGCGCCGCCTCGCGCCGCCGCCGCTCGCCGTCGCCGCGCACGCGCGTGCGCGCACCGCGTGTCGCCCGCGACGCCGTGGCCGCGCCCACGCCGCGGTCAGGGCGCGTTGTGACATCCCAGAGTTTTAAAAACTAAGCAAGAAATATTAAATATGATTTTATGCATAATCAACCAAGAAAAATGGAATCGGGTACATTTATGTGTGCATGCATGTGTATGTGTGTATGTATGTGTATGTGTATGTGTATGTGTATGTGTATGTGTGTATGTGTGCCTAGGTCAGGAACCTCAAATAACTTTCAAACCAATGCAAATAGGCTTATGAAAATGAATAGACATGTTCACCATGAAAAGATTAATCAATGTCTAGTTGAATCTTAGGGGTAGAAGTGGAAAAAATTACATGAAATGATAAGTGTTTTGTTTTGTAGTTTTCGAAAATTCAAAATAACTTTTAAACCATTGTTCGGTTAAACTTTTTTCTGAAATAAAAGTTGTAGGTTTTTAAATTCTCTACAACTTTCGTATTCAGAGTTTTTCATGTTTCAAAAGGAATCCTTGAGAAAAATTCAAATTTTGAATCAAATTAATTTCTCTCTCTCTTTCTCTCTACCCTCTCTGTTCTCTCTCTCCCCTCCCCTGTTTCGCGCCCGGCCGAGGAGAGCCGCCGGCCGCGCGCCGCCCGCCCGGCATCGACCGCCTCCCCACCCCGGGTTCGCCCCGAACCGAACCCACCCTGTCCGCTCGGCCTCGCCACGCGGCACTGCCCCTTGCGCGCACGTCGAGAATGGACACCGAGGCGCCACGGCGACGCCGTGCCGAGCCGGCCGACCGCTCCTCGCCCTTCTCGCGCCCTTGACTCGTCTAGAGTCTTCCCTCGAAGATCAGAGACGTTCCCAACCCGTCCTTCTCCCCTCCTGAGCACGAGCGCCACGCCCCGCGAGCCCCACGCCCCGCGAGCCCCTGTTGCCGGGAACGGCCGCCGCCGCCACCATGGCCGCCGCCCCCTTCTAGGTCGCCGTGGAGCCCCCTCCTCCACCCCTCCTCGCACCCAACCGACCCCCGCAGCGAGCACCACTGACCTCCACCGGTGCTCCCTGACCCACTCGTCGCCACCCAGGCCCGCCGCACCGCCGCCGCCGCCGCCAAACGCCGCCGCCGGCCGCTGCTCTCCGCGGAGGAGCCCCTCCCGGCCATCCCTAGCCCCAAACGAGCCCACCCCTGGGTTCCTCTCGGCGCCGTGAAGCTTTTCCCCCACTTTCCCCACGCCCCCGGTGAGCCCCCACGCCGGATTCCGGCCACCCGCCGCCTCCCCTGCTCCTCAGTCCGGCCAGGGGCCTATCTGCGAGGAAATTAGATCTTCCAGGGGCCTCTGCGCAAAAAGAAAACTTTTTCCTTTTTGTTTTACCAAAGCAGTGAACTTGTAAATTCGATATAAATTCGAAGAAAAATTGGAAAAATGCAAACTCAATTGATCTGAGTTCCTTGTTATGAGATCTACAACTTTCATTACATGAACATGTTTATTTTCTGTCTGTATTTTAATCTAGGAAAAATATTAGATTTTATAGACTATAATTATTCTAGGAGTTATACTTAGAATCTATAGGTGATTTTTGTCTGGTATCTACTTCATGACATGTTTAGCTTTGTGTAAAAATTTGAGCACAAGTTGACACCCATAACTAGATGAAACCCTAGTCTTGGCTAGATCTAGAAGAGTAGCTTACTTTTTATTTTTGGATGTTCTGTTATGGAGATGTGTGTGAAACTTTTTCTGTGTATTTCCAATACTAAATGAACACCACTGTCCAAGTTTCAATATTTTTAGATTTGTGTAGCTATTTCTTTGATTTAATGCTTTTTTAGTAGATTTTAATTATGATAAATAGTTTATATTGATGATAAATCATGAAAATATTTCTGAGTGTTCTTTCTGAATAGTTTAGCTGGTCCATGAAGTTTGAACCCCAGTTCATGACTAGAACAGGATCTAAAAATTAATCTTGTTAAGCTTCTGTATGTTTTGTTTATTTTCTCCTTTTTAATTTTGTGCATAATAAATCCTAAAAAATTCACAGTAGCTACTTAATACCTTTTTAGACCTACTGTTAAAGTTTGAGATTGTTTTATACTCTAATCTAACCTATATAATTCAATCTTGTTCTAGGAGTTGTCTGATTACATGAATTGTTCTAGATAATTGGCTACAAGTTTTGGGATGAATTTTGCAGGATAGCTAGTTCTGTTTACCTTCTGTTTGAAGTAATTTTTGTTGAATTTATTACTCTTTGTGTGCAGATTTGTTGATTTATTAACCAACCATGCTTTAATTGCCATATGAAACTACTCCCATTTGTTTAGGAAGTTAGTATAGCTTTCTTGTGCTGTTGATCATGATGTCTTGTGTAGTTAGATATGTTGAGTTACTACTCTATAAACGATTACCCAGTAAAATATGAATGAAAGTGTTTCACTCTTTAACTTCGGGTTTTGTTTGCATTACACCTTTATTGTGAAATAATTCATAAATTCTTACCATCACAACGACTTACCCATGTGCATTGCATCTCATATAGATACTACTACTCTCACTGACGGAACTTACGAGCTAGTGCCCGAGTCCGAGAGTGAGCAACGTGAAGCTCAAGTTAATCTAACTGAAGCTGCGCAAGACCCGAACCCGATTTCGGAAGAGCCCAGATCCAGTTACGCTCAGGAAGGCAAGCCCCGGAGCATGTCCCTCTATTTTTAAATTATGCAATTTATTATTGTTCCTATCTACTTGTGCATTTAAGTTGCAGGAGTTGACTGGAACCTTAGTTGCATGATCCTAGGTACCGATGCTTGAACACTAGTTGGTACAGGTCGCTAGTTAGCTATGCTAATGATTCGGTAGAAGTCGAGTGATTTCCGGTCACTCGCGAGAAATTATAGGAGTTGGTTGTTTACTACATGCTACCACTATAAGGTCTACGGGCGGGGTCGTGATACTCTGGATGCCCCGTCTGTTTAGTGAAAAGTGATAAGGCCGCAGTGTGTGGTAGTGGTGGTTAAGCGTTTGAACGTACTAATCACATGCCGAAAATATGGTAATCGGTAAGCTTAAGTACTGGATTGAACCGCGGCCGGAACATACCTTCCCACCGTCTTGACGTCGTTCTCATCTAGCTAATGACGGGTGCAGGGCCGGGCTCTGTAGTCGAGGGCGGTGGGCCTGTTCCGTGAAGTGGGAATTGAAGGGAAAAGTTGCACGTGTGACTCTGGGAGTAACCACGTGACGTGTGTTTAGGTCTGCCTAGCCAGGTTAACAAATTCGATTCGAATCGTCCGTTTCTCACCGGTTATTGAGACTGCTTAACCCTTTTGCCACATAGAGTAAGAAGTGGAAGATGATAGTGATGATGAATATGGTTGGTTGGATGATAAAAGATAATTGTTTCCACCATGTATGCTATTGGATAGATCCTCATCTAGAATGGTTAATTGAACTAGAACCTGCAAGCTAAAACCTGCAATTAAGGATCTACTCTTACTGCTTTTCGGCAAACCAAACCCCTCAAGCCAAAAATCTTACATGTCTAGATAAAGGGCTAAGTATACCCTTAGTCGGATAAGCCTTGCTGAGTATTAGTATACTCAGCCTTGCTTGTGGCTTTGTTTTTCAGGTGGTGCATCGGAGGTTACGATTGACGTCATGTACGGGCTTCATTATGACGTCTGGTTTCGACGCTAGACTATCGTTCGTTTTACGTCAAACTTGAGCTCTGTTGTTCTTTTATAAATTCAAACTTGGTTTGTAATATTAATTCAATTTCATACTCTGTACTGTAAAATTTGTGAAATGTTGCTTTCTCTGGACTGCTTTGTCGATCCTGTTTCAAGTGGTTTAATCGGGATTTTACCCGACAGCACTGCCGGATTGCTCTGTTTTAAGTGCGTGTTAACCCTAGTTACTGTTTCGGTGTTGGTTAGTGCACTTAAGCCGGATTAATTTAGGCGGGACTGCCACACGCGTGCCCTGCCTTGACCCGGCTGGGTGGGCCGCTGGCCAGCGGGCCCCACCTGTCAGCGACTGCGGGTGTGGGATAGGGTGGATCTAGCAATTAGTTAGGGTTTTGTGATGTTTAGTTTTTCTGCAATCTTGTAAAATCCATAGAATTTCATGTATAGCTCTAAAAATTGTGAAACTTGTTTTGTTGGATTCCTATAGATGAGATCTACTCAAGAAAAATATTGGTTTGCATGTTACTTTGTTGTAGATTTATCTATAGTTTTATCTTTCAAAAGTGAGTTTAATGCTTAGTTATTTGTGGATTGCTCTAAAAATTTCAAACTAAATTTTTTTAGACTCCTTGTAAGGTGTAGTTTCCATTAGTGCAACTTACTCATGTGTTTCCTTGCCGTTGGTTAGGGTTTTATTTCGATTTCATGCTTGCTGTACAAAATGTGGTTTAATATAGAACTTTTTACTGGAAAGTGAGAAAATAGTAAAACCAGTTTTTATAGTTTTGTTTTCATGTCTAGTATCTAAGATAATTTTATTGGATTTGTTTAGATAAGTTTGCATGCCTTTCCTGATTTATCTTGCTTAGAGTATCTAAAAATTGATCTATTTATGGTTACTTATAGGAAAATGATTTTACTGCAAAACCAATTTTCATGAGTCCCTTGCAATGTTTTCTACATGCTAAAATTATTTCATGATTTATTCTTGTTGTTTAGTTCATTTCTTAATTCTTGCATCGCATTCATGCATTTGAGGGACCGAAACGTCGGAGAACGAACCCGTGGAGCCCACCGAGTTCGTGGAGCCTGAACCCGGAGCCCCGTTCGTGGTCGAGCCAGAAGTTAACCTAGGCAAGCAGCTAAGCATATCCCTTGCACCTGTCTAATCTGTTTTAGTTTAGCTATCCCACTTGGGTATTGTGGGTTATATATGTATAGTATGTTTGTATGGCATTTTTGTACCTACCTTTGATGCATTATCCTTCCTTGAGTTATTCAACCATGTCCTTGCCACACAGTAGTCAGTTACTCACTTAAACTTGACTAGATGCTTAGCCCTGCTTAGAATACTATATTGCTCGCTAGACAGGATTGGTTTGGAGGATCACTTTTACCATATACCCTTGATCGCACTGGTTCGGTTGGGTTGTTAAGAGTTTGGTAGTATCGAGATTCGAGCGGTATGGTAGGGCCTAGTGAATGGAGTCACATGGGCATAGTCCGCTTGGATTGTTTAAGGACCGTCCGTGGATGACGTTGGCTTTGAGCACCTTTCCGTGCTACCACATATCCAATATAATGGTATGGATAAGCCAATTACCTTCCTTGACTTGATCATTGATGTACAGTCCTAGATACGTGGCTTCGGGCTATGCAGAGAGGCTTAGAGGTGTCCCCGGGTGGACCTACGTGTAGGAAAGTTTAGAGATGTCCCCGGTGGAAACTAAGTCTCTACGCGTAAGCTAGGTGTGAAGATTTCAATAATCGAGCCATGTTGGGAACGGTTGACGCGAGTACCCCCTTATCCAACTTTGGCCGGTTGGGTGAGTCGCATGGTCCTTGCGTCGTGTGGGTAAAGTAGTACACCCTTGCAAAGTTAAATCAATTCGAATTGCCGCGCTCTCGGTTATGAGCAAGCTCTTTGTCCGTTGAACTCTTCGTAGAAAGTTCCGGTTACGATGGAAATGATTTATGGCACATTTGTGACTCATTATATTATATTGTATTCTCTTAATGTACTAAAATTGTTTAGGGGTTTGGGCAACATTAATCAATTCTGATAGGTGATAGTGTAGAGAGCTAGTGCTGATGCAATAATTACTTAACCTTAAAGCTTTTACTTGAGCCAATGCATGATCCTTGCTTATTTAAACGCGTAAGTCTTGCGAGTACCTTTTGTACTCAGGTTGCTTTCTAAACCTAGTTGCAGGTGAACCCGGAGTGGTGTTCGGCCACTTCTACCCCGCTGATCCAAACGCGGGGGAGGAGTAGGTCGTGGTGGCTGTAATGATGTCTTTGAGCAAGGCGCCATTACTTTAGTAAGTATTTACCGTAATCGAGCTTCGTGAGAGTATGTAAATGCAATAAACTTTACGTTCTGTTTAATATGACTATCGTGAGCCCAAGGCTTGTAATGGAAGTTAGTTTGAACCCTCCTATATTGAATTGTAATGTTAAGCTGTGAACTCTGGTAATGTAAAACTGCTCTTTGTGGATTATTGACGATGTATTCGATTGTAAACGGTATGTGCATATGCTGATCCTGGGCGTATGTTGGAGCACATACCAGGACTACCGGATTTGATATTATTTTGGATGAATGACGTGTCGGTTATTCGTGTCTCTAGATGTGGGATAACACGTGGCACGCTCTCCGGTAAGCACGTGTTAACTCTCATCTGGGTGATAATGGCCGGCGGTTCGTTTAAAATAGTATCAAATTGAGCGGTTCTCACACTACCAGCATCCAGCCCTGCGGGGAGGTCCAGAACATGTCGTTGCTGCCTGCTACAAGGTCGGGCGCCATGTCGGCGGCGTGTAGCAGCAGGCGCTTCTGCGAGACGCTGAACATGAGCATCTCGTGCTGGCGGCTTTGGTGCTGAAACACGATCAATGGTAAACATGGCGACATGCTCTTGCCTAATTCATCGCTGCTGTCGTCCGTTGCGTGTTGCACCGGCACCATCTTCGATTCTTGCTCCTCCCTCCTCTTCTTGGGGACAGCAGGCGGCTAGATCAGCTACCCGGGGCTGCGGAGATCGATAGGTCGATGTGGCTTGTTCCGATCGAGCTGTAGGTTTGCGTCGGTGTTGGATTCAGTTCCGTTTGAGCTTGAAAAGGAAGTAAGGAACTGACCGACTTTGTTTGCCCTAAAAAAAAGAGAAAGGAACTGGCCGACTTTGCAAAATTCAGATAGGTAACGTTTTAGGCCCAGAAATTGAGGCCCATTACCATAGTGTTCCTTTCATTTTGGACCATCCACCAACCACCATGGGAGGCCCTCGATTGAGCGGATGTGGCCCATGTGATAATCTGAGCCCACCCACATCTATTTTGAAATGGCTGTCTACAGAACAGGACGTACGCCCTTTTTTACAAGAGCTACTAGCTACTTATGCATACGAGATGGTAGTTTATACTTTCAAGTACATCTATGATCCAAGTACTTTGTTTATACTTTCAATTGCTATTAGTAAAAAGCGAAAAAAAAAGGACGATTGGTTGAGATCGGAGTACAGAATTTATGAATTTCTCGCTGATACCTTGTGGGCCCCGGCGAGAATCGTCTGGTCTTCGGCTCTTCGCTATAGGCCGGCGGAGTAAAAAAAAAAATCAAACGGCAAAAAGATTCCGAACGCTGTAGCTCAGGGCCCAGTCGAGCAGAAAAGCTGAGTGGTGCAGGTGTTATGGGGTGCCCTCCACGTTGATTCCGCCAACCTTTTCACGGTTAACGGCTGGTCCTCCTCCCCTCCTCTTCTCTGCTACACCTACTAGTCCTTGTGCACCCCAGCGCTGGCCTTTGCAGATTAGGCCATTGATAATAAACAATAACGAATACACATAATCACAAAACTGCTCATCCTTTTTTATGCCTCCTAATTGTTCTGTTCGGCTGCTGCGGCTGGTAGCTGGAGCTGATTTGTTGTTAGAGAAAAGTACAGCTAGCTAACTGCTAGCTGGTGTATGATGCTGATTTGATGTGAGAGAAAAAACACTCCTAACTGACTGACCAGCTGAACATAGATTGACAGAATGATGGATGATCTCTGACCCATGGCAGGGCAACTTGTTTCGTCTGTTTTAATTAGTGCTTGTGCAAAAATCAAGCGGTATATAGATCAACTCTACTAAAAATGGAGCAGTGACCTGGTGGAAATTAGAGGAAAACTATGAAAACCTTTTGATGCCGTTCTGAATCCTGACATGTGGGACCAGATGATTTTCTCCTAAAAAATCCAAATCCGTGTACACCATGAGCAAGTGAACACCGAAAGCAGCCACCGTCCTAAGTCGTCCAGCTCGACCCCTTTTCACCGTCGAATCCAAATCTGACGCCCCTGATTTCCCCGCAATCCCTAAACCCTGGCGCGCCTATAAAGCACCCCCAGCCCCAGCACAGAAATGAGACCAGATCAACCCCATTTCTCCTCCACTTTGGCATCACGCACGCTCCTCCGGCTTTCCCGTGTCCCCCGGAGCAGCGCGAGGGTTTCGAACATGGCGGAGCAGCCGCACGCGGAAGGCGGCGCGAGCCCCAAGCACGAGACCCTGATGGAGAAGCTCGCCGACAAGCTCCACGTCGGCGGCAAGGACTCCTCCTCCTCGTCCTCGGACTCCGACAACGACGAGCGGCCGCGCCCCTCGGCGCCGCCCGCGCCCGCCGCCGAGGTCAAGCCCTCCTTCTCCGACTCCGCAGCCACGGCGGCCGCCGAGGCCAAGGCCAAGGTGTTCCGCCTCTTCGGCCGCGAGCAGCCGATCCACAAGGCCCTCGGTGGAGGCAAACGTATGGCTCTGTTCCATGCTCTGAGTGATTCTGCTTTTTTGTATGGTTTTGACTCGAAATCGGTAGATCGGATCTGGTTGCGGGGGATCTGGACGGGCTTCAGGACTTGGGTTGCGGGATAGATCTGGTAGATTGCGTTTTCTCGGCTGGAAGTAGGGTTTAAGCAAAGGGCAGTTTGTTTAGATCAGTGGGCGCGGAGTATCAGATAGGGGTCTTATCTATCGTTGACAAATGGAGGCCACCAGTATGTGCTGATGAGGCGACTCTCGCTTCAAATTCGATCAATGTAGCTTGATTGCATATTGCTACATGATCTGATCTGAACGAGTTCGCACTTTATACTCCCTCTGGTTGTTAAAACTTGTTGCTGCTGAGCTTGTCTGAGTCAGGGCGTATGATGCTTTTGAAATTTCAGGTCAGGTAACATGAATACTGGTTGTATTTGTTTCGGTAACGGTAGTTTTATGGTATTTTGTTTGACATGATGGGATGACGGGGATCACTTTCTAATGAATGTTTTGTTGTTTCGGCCAGAGGATTTCGGTGGTGTTACACTTGTATGAGGGTCAATACTTTCGGGGGCCTTTTGGTTGCTTTGCATTAAGATGCTGAAAACTTGAGGTTTGTTTGGAAAAGAAACAATCAACTGGATGATTTCACATTATGTTTGTCTAAAACTAGGACCTCCCTTAGAGAGGGTGCGATACAATCTTATCGCACTATGTCTTTGCACCTTACCGCATATTTAAACATAGACTTGACAACCAGAGCATTTTTTACCTACAAACATCTTTCTTTGTCAAGTGAATTGTCTGGTGACTGAGGTGCAATAGGAATTGTGTAATCTGAACACCTGATTATCTAATATTGTACCGCCGTATTTATTGCTGCTCTATATTTTGCAGCTGCTGATGTGTTCCTGTGGAGGAACAGGAACATCTCTGCTGGAGTGCTTGGTGGTGCCACTGCAATCTGGATCCTCTTTGAATTGCTTGGCTACCATCTTCTGACCTTCGTTTGCCATGGTCTCATATTCTCTTTGGGTGTTCTGTTTCTCTGGTCTAACGCCTCCTCATACATCAACAAGTAAGATTTTCATCTTAATGCCTTATATTGACATTAGTGCACAAGCTTATAAGATAAAAATCTTGTTCATGGCAAGTTACATGGATGTAGAATTACTTAATGATGTGTGACCCTGGCCTTTATTTCAGATCGCCCCCACGGGTCCCAGAGGTGATCATTCCTGAAGATCTGGTTGTCAACATTGCACTATCTACTCGTTATGAGATCAACAGGGCCTTCGCCAATCTTCGCCAGATTGCTCTTGGCCGGGACATAAAGAAGTTCCTTATGGTAAGTCTACTGTGCCATTGCCTGTGCTGATCAATGGTTGCTACAAAAAATATGCCCGTCTCATTTGTCCTCCATGCAATTTTTAGGTGATTGCTGGGCTTTGGTTGCTTTCTGTTCTTGGGAGCTGCTGCAACTTCTTGACCTTGGTTTACATTGGTAAGGGATCCAAGCAACTCAAAGAGAACCTTGTTTCCTAACGCTTCTTCTAACTATCTACATGCCTGACACTGATCATCTTATCTTATGCAAAACAGTATTTGTGGTGCTGCACACAGTCCCTGTCCTCTACGAGAAGTATGAGGATCAGATTGACTCGTATGGCGAGAAGGGGTGGGTCGAAATCAAGAAGCAGTACGCCGTGTTTGATGAGAAGGTTCTGAGCAAAGTACCAAGGGGCCCCGCGAAAGACAAGAAGCACTAGAAACACAAGTGATTTGGTGTTGCTCTCGGTAGGGAATGCTAGCAAGTGGTTCGAGTTTGTCAGGAGGCATCAAGACTCCATTTTTGTGGTACGAGCACCAATATGCCACCTATCGCCTTGTGTTATTACGGCTGCCTGTTTGGTCTTTTGATGGGGGTAGCTGGATAGCTTTGCCCTACAACAGTGATGCAGATGCAGCATACGATTTTCTTGTACTGCTGTTTGATTTTGATCTGTGTTGTAAGATGTAGTGTGCGTACCGTACCCGTGACGCTGTTTTTTTCTATCTATATGGATGTAGTTTGGAGGCTGGTTATATTTATGGACATTTTCTGAGTTTAGATACCATCCACTTCAATTTTACGATGGTTTTGGTGAAGAAGGCTTGAAGCTTGTTCTTGTTGTACTGTTAGTGGTTGGTTTTAGTTTCTTCAAAAATCTGCTCTGTTTTAAGATTGTGATGCGCGTTGCTTTTGTTGTGGTTAGATACCATCCACTTCAATTTTCTGAGTTTAGATACCATCCACTTCAATTTTCTGGCTTGCTGGGATATTGTGGTGTCTTGTGGTTCGTTTGGAATCGGGTTAATAATCAGACCGCGCCTGTCCTTTGGCTGTAGGAACCAGCTTTGGCCGAGCAAGTGACCGGATGGTTACCGGTGCACACCAAGCCAAATTCGGAGCTAGTGCCGGCCTTAATGCCAAATTCGGTGCACAAGATCGCAAAAGCCCTCACATATCTGACATTAGGGCTTGCATCAAACAAACAGAAAAGTGAATGTTGGACCCGACTGAGCTTAGGCTTGCCTGAGCTCTAAAAAGGTCCACACGCACACACAAAAAAGACCAAAGTCATTTTGTGGCTGACCAGAACCTAAGCGAAAAGCATTACTGTGACCAGGCAAACACAAAGGGGGAAAAAGGGCCTATTTCCTCATGGCTGTTTTGTGCTCTATTCTACTCTTTCAAATTATGTCCATACATTCTGCGTGTGGCATTCAGATTGCTCAGAGGAAGTATGTCAATTGCTCCTTCTTTCTGGAGCCACCTTCACCGTACAACTCGTTCCATTGCCTCAGCTCACTCATTATGGAGCCCTCGGCAGCGAAACTCGCAGCCACCTGCATTTTGAGAGTTTAGGAGTATTAACAACTGAACTTCAAGCTACCAGTTATTCAGTTTGACGTTGACGAGTGCTATGTTTTCTTTCGGGTTTCATCTCTAGCCTACCCCAACTTGCTTGGGAAAAAAAAGGCTATGTTGTTGTAGTAGTTGTTGTTGTTGACGAGTGCTATGTGCTGCAATGCATGTGCTTTCGCATTCCACTTGAATTAGATAAAAACATGGATTCACCTGGTTCTTTGCTTCCTTCAAGTCTGTCATGTTTAGTGGCCTTAGAATGATTGTCTCCTTTTCTTTCTTCTTTGTAAGATCCGCCGGAGCTCCTCCTTTCTCACGCTTCAGCTTCTCCTGGAGATATTGAGAACAAAGGTCAACACAGTGAATGCACATAATTCCTCATGAATACAAAGCTTTTGAGTGTAGTGATCTGATTACCAACTGCTCCTTCCTTTCCTTCTGGATCAGCTCCCTCACAGGGCGATATGCTGCCGTGGTACATAGATTCTGTTACAGAGCAATGTGAGTCAACAAGGGAGTTTTTCTTTCATTTTTATTGGTGTGTGGATGAGATGCATTCATGTCTCATGATGATACCCAGTTACTGACCTTAAGATCACTGCCACTATATCCTTCTGTCATGGTCGCTAGCTCCTTAAAGTCCAGACCTGGATCAACCTTCTCCTTTGACAAAAGCCGCCTCATAATCAGCTCCCGACTTTCCATTGACGGCAGGCCGACCATGATTCTGTTAAAGAAAAAGAACACACCTCAGCCATAGAACATTGAAATGGTTCTGTTAGAAATTCAAAGATGGACAAACATAACTACTTCCTCGCAGGGACAAGATACAGACCTCCTCTCGAACCTACGAATGATAGCCTCATCAAGATCGAAAGGCCGGTTGGTTGCAGCAAGAACAAGAATTCTCTGATCTGGTCTTGACAAGAGTCCATCCCAGTGCGTCATGAACTCATTCTTGATCTTCCTCATTGCCTCATGCTCCCCAGCTCTGTTCCGCTGCCCAAGCATGCTATCAACTTCATCAACAAAGATGATAGTTGGCGATACTTTGGCAGCTAACGTGAACAATGCACGGACATTCTTTTCGTCTTCCCCAAACCACTTTGACGTGATAGTTGACATCGAGACATTTATAAAACTTGCTTGAGCTTCATTTGCTATAGCCTTGGCTAGCATTGTCTTCCCGGTTCCTGGAGGACCGAAAAGTAATATACCTCTGCAAGGCTTAAGAAGACCACCTTTGAAGAGATCAGGACGTCGAAGAGGCAGCATGACAAGTTCTTGAAGGGATTCTTTGATATCATCCAAGGCACCGATATCATCAAATGAGACTCCAATTTCATTAGCAGGTATCACTTCCGGTCTGATACGCTTTTCAAACTCATTATCTGGTGGAACTTCCTAATAGGAAAACAAAATGAAATTACAAATTGGTAAATTAGTTTCTCGAGACATGCACAGGATAACATAGATTAGACACTAATAATACTATTTACTGAAAGATGCAACAACAAATGCTATTACCGGTGCTTTTGCAGCTGGAGGTGGATTATCCTTCTTCTCTGTTTCTGTTTTGCTCGCAACTGCAGGAGCAGGGGCAGCAGCAGCAGCAGTGCCAGGGGCAGTAGAAGCGGTGGCAGGAGGCCGTACCGGTGGCAGCAAAGTTGCAGGTTTTGTTTCTGGTTTTGCAGCAGTTGGAGCAATTCCTTTTTCAGCAGCCTATATATTTGAGGTACGGTATGTGAATGCATAAATTTTCTGAATATTTTTTAGGCAAGTAAAAGTACAGTACTCAAGGACAAATTAAGTATCATTATATTAAGAAAATAAGGCATGCCAAAGAGTACTCAAACCTAGCCAATTTCCTAAGTTCTAAATGGTAGACGATTTAAATAATCTGTGACATATCAATCCAGACGCCGGGTTGCATCATTGTTAGTGTCAATCCAAACGTTGGTTGCAACATTTTATTGTAACTCGAAGTTACTTAGTATTTTTTACTCTAATTACTCAGCAAAACTTATTATAACATCAGTACAAACCTAGCAGCCTTCTCTGAAATGTAGGTAAACCAGACAAGAAAACCTTGCAAGATAGAATTAAGAGCTATATTGTTTTTTATCATCATGCGTATATTTAGTAGGGTATACCTGTAATATAAATCTTTACAAGAGTTAACAGTCATGTGTGTTTAGTAGTGCATATATGCGATTTAAATAATAATAATAATCAACTTGGAGGAACATCAATTGAACAAACCTTCAAGGCGTCACCAGTCACTTCCAGCTTCATGCTGTCCTTACTACCCATCTTGTTCTCTTGAAAAATTTCCAATGCATGAGACAAGCTGTGCCATGAAAGAGTCACAAACCGAGGAAGAAATGAAAAGATCAATAGACAGCTACACCAATATGCTAACTACCTCTTTGCAGATATAACTAATTTTCCATTTCGGTACTCCGGCTCTCTTTTATTCATCAAGTGATATGAAACTGCAGATACCACAATCTCCTCTATATACTTACTAAGGCCTATTGTATCTGATAGGCATATTGAGCCTAAGTCATCACACTCGAGATCATTTTCTGCAAGGACTTCCAAAATATGATTCCGGTTATCTTGAAACTGAATCATCTTCATGTCTTCTTCCAATTGCGAGTTCCAACTTACAAGGTGGTTTTCGTTTTCAGGTGGCTTGATTTCAATATTATATGGGAACAAAACTGAAAGTCTTTCGTCCAACTCCTCATCACTGTCCATTTCGACAATCCTTGATCCGAGGACTAGCACTGGCCCTTCAAGCTTGTTTAGTAATTTTTCAAACAGGAGATACATTTTTGGGGACTTGTGAAGAAACTTCTCGACATCTCTTATGTAGAGTACAATGGGATACTTTTTAGACACTGAATGCAGAACCTTGTACAGTGCTTGTACTAAAATTTTCTCATCGAAATTCCAACTGCTAGCACGCCTGAGAGGAGCTGCATTGTTTATCAAACACCATCACAAAAACAGAAAAGGTGCATAAGCAACGCAAGAAATTACAAAGGTAACTGCTGCAGTAAAAATTGTACATTTTCTCAATATTCATTCAATTAGGGGTAGCATAGTATTGTTTGCTTATTTTTCAACTATTTGCAATGTTTTCAATGTTCATCCTTCATTGTTATAATATTGAAATGTACAAATGTACTAAAATTAATGATGTGCATTGACAAAATAACAAATATAAAATACCACTAATCAAACTGTGCTTTACAGCCCTGATATGGATCAAGAAAGTCTACCTTGCAGGTCATAAATTAATACCACAGCCATGTTTTGACATGCTAAGCATGTAAGCAGCTAAAGACAGAAGGTTGTATTAAGATATACTCCGTACACATACGACAATGTTATCAAAGAGGTAATTTTTCCTTCAAGGAAAAAAAGGTCGAATTTAATGCTAACATAGTTTCTAAGCCAGCTCATAAATGCTGAACAGGAAAAAGTAAGAATTTTATTCAGGGACATAGCTTTAGTCATGTGCGACTATTGCGACTAAGTATGTAGAAAGAGCATCTTATAACCTGTATTAGTTGAAGGACCTTGCGATGCCAGGCTACTCATATCGGATGAAGTAGATGCATTTCTTCTGAGCTTTGGCAAGTTGCTCATACTTTCGGAACTCCTGTAAAATTTCATAGGGCAGAGCAATACAAAACAGGAAATGAAGTCTAGTCTGTCTGTGTTAAGCTCAGTAAAGCCTACTTTTCTTTTTTGTAAGAATACATTAAGGATTAACTTTTTCACACCTTAATTTCACGTCTGTCATGCTGCTTTGTCTGCGTATAGTTCCTGCTACAAAAGCCAAGGAAGTATCATCAAATATACAGCTAAATTTGTATAAAAAAACAACACTCGGTCATTTTCTTCTTCAGTCTACACATGCAAGTGAATTCGGTTTCACATTGGAAGAGAAGAACAGTATTTCCTGTAGCATTCAGAACAAATGGAAGCTAACCGACTTTAAGCAACTTCCTTAAAACTGATCTATGGAAGTTTAGATGTTAAGAATAATTAAATGCATTAATTCACTGAACTGAGATGTGCAGGTTCAGTTCGGAAACTGAAATAGACCATTGGAGCTGACCTTTCGGTTGCTCCTTTTGTGGAAGGATTGAAAGAGATCCAAGCAATCCAGACACACGCTCAAGGGTCGTTGTAGATATTGATCTTTTAAAAGGCTAACAAGAAGAGAAATGCCCAAGTTAGGGATTAGTTAAAGATGATACAATCTGTCAGGAGTTGTAAATATCGAGCTTGGCAATGATATGCAGACATATTGCAACACCATATTGAGAAAGCAAAGCTAAAAAAAAAACCTATGAATTCTATTAATTAATACTTACATTCCGAAGGCTGATGCTATGGAAATGTGACAAGACGAAAGTAACAACATACTAATGTTTAAAGGTCTTACCTGCTCTGTGCTGCCACCAGTGCCATATTTGCTATGGATCTGTAACGAAGGAACTGCATTAGATCTTGCAACAAATTTTGTGTACAGCAGGAAAACGTGGCCGCCGAACTCACCTTTATAAGAAAATCTGTAGGATCTAGCAAGAGCAATTTTGCTTGGAAATAGTGGGCAAGCGCCTTGGCGAGCATCTGCTGGTAAAGCTCTTCAAGCAGGAACTTTGTCTTAACTTAGTCTGAAGCAGAAATAAACGAAACAACTGAACAACTGTTCACTTTGGCATTGAAGAGAAAATCTACCTGCAGGGCCTGACAACAGAATTGCACGGCTAGCCGGAGCGAGATTCCTGGTGTACTTGGAGATGTCTGCTTGCTTCAAGTGAACATACGCTGCGCTTGTAAGCACGACACGTGTTTGCTCACTGAAAATTGGAATTGCAAGTGATGAAGCAAGAAAGAAAAACACAAAGAGGGGTTTTGAAATGAGAATGTACTGCACGCCAAAGGGGAGAAACAGAGGTCAATCATCATTTATCCATTAAGATCACTAATTCACTATGTTCTGCTGGGTGCTGTCCAGACTTTTTTTTTTGTTGGATCCAATCAATAAATCGTTACCATACCATGGTGCCTTTTTTCCATTCGGTAAAGGGGGGAGAAGTAAAAAAATGGCATATCTGTTCTTACTTCTTCTAAACGGGAGGTCATTTTTTCGTTACCACCTTTGGTGGCAGCTGTATAATCAATGACACGGAGCCAACAGTGAGATCTGTTTGTTTACAGGTCAAATTGATTGGTGATCTGCTGGAGAATCATCTGGGTTACTATCTTGAGCGACAGCGTCCAGAGGCAGAGTTCCCCTGCTAAAACGCCTCAGACTGAAGATGGCGGGCGCGCTCTTTTCCCTCTATTTTTTTCTTTCTTTCTATTTTTCAGAAAAAAAATGTGCAGTTGATCTGTTGTAGTATGTCTCATTTAGTATGTGCATGAGAAAATCACATAAGAGAAGGAATAAAGAAAAGAGAGATCCGAAACTGAACAAGGTGACGCAACGCAGCAGCAGGTCGAGCAGAGTCTGAGGAAAGAAGCTCTGAAGTCCGAAGGTGAGCGCGGCTAACACACAAGTGCACGCACCTAGATCCTCCTGGTTTTATTAATTTGCTTGGTGCAGAAGCGATCGCACGCGCGCAAGGGAGACAAGCGAGCGAGCGAACCTGAGGTAGTAGGGGAACTCGTCGAAGGTGACCTTGGTCGCGGCGGCGTCGACGAGGAGTCGCCTGAGCTCCTGCTCGACGCGGTCGACGGTGAGGCCGGCCCGCGCGGAGGCGCCGGCCCAGGGCGCGGACGCGAGGCCGAGCCCCACGCCGACGCCGATCCCGATCCCCAGCGCCGACATGACGACGCTCTTCCCCTCCATGGCTGGCTGGCTCCGGCGGTCCGGGCTGCAGGCTAGAATTAATCAAGCGAGGGAGGCGGACAGGCGGTGGTGGGAGGAAAGAAATGAAGCAAGCAGAGCAGCAGGGTGGCGCGCCTGGGTTGGGAAGGAAACGGGTGGTGCGGCGTCGGCGAGGCGAGACGGAGGGGGAACCGCGAGTGGCGGGGGCCGGGGATGCTCCGCTCTGCTCGTTGCGTTGCCAGCAGCTAAGGCTGGCTTCTCGGCCTCTCTCGGCGATGGTGATGATGATGCAATGGGGCGCCGGCACGCGCCCCGCGTACGTGTGATATAGCGGGTACACGCGGACCGCGCTGCAGAGCAGGCGCCGGCGCGGCCGGGGATTGCCGTGAAAACGGAGCAGGTGGCGGCACTCTTCTGCCCGGGACCTCTGTGTTTGGATGAATTGGGAGGGGAGCACGTACGTACAGGTGTTCTTGCCATTCTCTCGTGCAGGTGCAGGGACGACCTCGATCGGGGACCAAACCATGCCGCCGCCGTCCGGTTCGCGATTCTGCTCCAACTGCCTCGTGCCTCTCGGCACCGCAAGCAGAGTGCGCATGCATGCACGAACCCGGCTGCAACTTGCACGCACGCACACGGTCGGCTGTACTCTTGTGGTTGTCACGCGCGCACATCAATAAAGCAATATTTGGATCACCTAGGACTTAGACGAAGCTATGATTGAAATGACCCTTGCACTCAGTAAAAATTATCAAATATTAGAAATTTGTTTTTCACCATGGTGCGTGTGCACTAGGGAAAGTGGACGCGTCTTTGCCCCTGCTACAGCTAAACTTCAAGTAACTAAAGATTAGGTAGCTAAACTTTATTTCGTGCCTGTTTGAATGCATAGGCTAAAATTTTTAAAAGAACATATGTAGAAATATAGAAATATCATTTTTACCCATGAATTAAACTGGTGTTTGTGCCTACATGCATATAGAGAAGGATAGTGGCCATGTTTGGTTCATTCTATTCTAGACACTTCTAGGAGAGAATCTTGCATGCATGCATGGAGTACTAAATGAAATCTACGTATTTGCAAAACCTTTTTACCAATGGGTGTATTTTTCACGACCAATCTAATGACGGTAATTAATTGATGATTGGCTACATTAACCATCCTCTAATTACGCGGTCAAAAGTCTCGTTAAGTTCTTCAAGGTTCCTAGCGCAGGGGCTGAGAAGTTGATTTTGTAAATTAATTTTATTTAATACCTTTAATTAGTGGTCAAAGTGCGTTCTAGAATCTTCTAGGAACAAACCAAACGGAGCCAGTTTGGTCTTTTTGAAATTCATTCGCAGGTTGATTTAGTCAGATTCGGTGGATTTTACTAAGAACTAATAGATTAAATTTTAGTTATATTGGAGTAAAACTAAACTCAGGGCCGTACCGGCAAATCCGGAGGCCCCGTGCGAAATTATGAACTGGGCCCTATTGCCGTCACTGCGGCCTGCGAGTGCCCAGTGATCTTTGGAAGGTGGAAGTGCATCCGTCACGACTGGTGTCATGCCTGGCAAGTGGTGACGGTGGAAGCGGAAAAGATTGCACTACGGTTTGCGGATTCGATCGAATGACAATGACCGAGCGGTATATTTCGTCTTCTATGACATATTTGGGCTACAGTTTGTTTCGTATTGGGCCTAAAGATAATTAAAACAAAGCTTACTATATGACTATACCTAGTATACTCATTATATTTTTGGGGGCCCTGAAATTTGGGGGCCCTGTACGGCCGCACGGACCGCACGGGCCTAGATACGGGCCTGACTAAACTTAGTCCATATTTTAGTCCACCGTTTGGATCACTCGGTGGACTAACGACGGAGGCTAATTCGCGTCGCCCAGCGCTCCTCCACCAATAATGATCGAATAGCGGGCACTACTTGGTCAGTCCATCAGATCTACGTATGGTCGATTAATTAAAAAAAGAGTACTGTATGGTCCTCTCGTCTGGTCACTTTGTGACGTGCGTGCACATAAGCTCAACTGTGCTTTTCAGTTATCTGCAGGGGTGCTCCAGACTGTTCTAGCGCCAACGGATCGACGGGCCACGTCACTCGTTCGGCTCCACGCAACGGACCGCGACCCGGTGCGACGTGTCGCTGCACGACTGGCCGAGACGCTACGCGCCATGCATGCAGCGCGCTTCGTGGGGGCGAGGTGCCCTGCCCGGCCCCACAAAAATATCTCACGTGCAACGTGCCCCCCGCGTCCCTGGACCCACCCGTCTGTTTGCAGAAAGGCCCCTCACTTGGCGAGATAATACAATAGACAGACGCGAGGGTGAAGGCCCACAGGCCGCGTCGCCCTGTACTAAAATACCACGACCCGGGCCCGGCCTTCTTTCTCCTCCTCCTTCGCGAGCGCCCGCCTTCAGCCCACGACTCTCGCCATCTGGCCCACCCCACCCCACACATTCCAACCAAAAGCGAGGAGACGGGCCAGCACTACACGGAGCCCAGCTGGCAGCGGCCCAGCGACTCTTCTCTCCGACTCTCCCTTTCCCGTTTCATCCAACCGGAGCGCAGGCAGCCGATCCCCCCACCCGCCCGCTCGTCGCCACCGCCGCCGCGGCGCTCCCCGGAGCCACCGCGGCGCCGTCCCTTTGCGAGGCTGCTCGGTATGTTCCGCCCGCCGAATGCTTTCGGGGCGCCTCCTCGTCCTCTGCACCCTCCCCCGTGGCAGTGGCAGCAGCAGCAGCAGCAGCCGCCGCCCCAGCCTTCGCCTGCCGTTTCCTTCTGGCACCGTGACAATGTGCGGGACCATGTGAGGAAGCTGCAGGAGACCATCGAGGTTTCGACTGCACTGTGAGTTCCTATTTCCGTATACCCTGGAAAGCCACTGTTGGCATTGCAATCTGGTTATTTACGCGCTTGTCTTGACGATGGATTTGATGAGCTGTCAGGATAAATGAGCTCGACGAAATCGCAGCCACCAGAGATCCCGGTGATGCTGCTGCACAAGAATCTGACTCGTCTTCGGCGAACCTGCCGTCAGGGTCTGCTGATTCTTCGGAAGACAAGCACCTCCGTTTCGTCGAGCTTGCTAGATCTATGGGGGTTAGTCAGGATACTCATGAGTCGATGGCAACAGATGCAGCTAATTACCTTTGCCATCAACTTCAGCATCTTCTTGCACCTATTGCTTCTGCAATTAATCAAAGCGGTCCTTGGGAGGAAAGATCGGCAATGGTTAGGTTAACAAAGAAGATGCAGAAAGCCAAGAGAAATAAGAGCTGGAGGAAGAGGAAAAGAAAGCATGTCGCAGAGCTTTTTCAGAAGGTGGTCCTCACCCTTGTCTTTTTACGGTTTATATGTTTGTGAAGGCATTCCTTAAAAGCAGCCAAAATCCAACTATATGAATATGACAACTTCCATCGTCTCGATGTTTCACAGGAGCGTGCAAATTATGATAGAATTGACCAGGAAGCTGATGAGTGGAGGGCCAAGCAAATAGCCAAGGACATTGCGAAACGGAAGGTGCCTTTCTTTTTATTTATGTGAAATTTTGTTTCACTTGTTAGGGTTGTTCTGAATTAGGACAGCATTGCTGCTCCATGATTAACTGATTCATTTCTCTACTTGTAAACCAGGTGGAAAGCATGAAGCAGATTTCTAGAAAGAAAGCAAATGAGGAAAGAAAGCGCCTAGAATCTGAGGTAATATGGAACAAATTTCATGCCTATTGTGTAGTGTGAGCGATCTGTTCTCTAGATTGTTCAGGACTGTCTTTTATTACTATTTTAGTATGGATAAGTTTAGCCGCAACCTTTAAGTTATGCCTTCACATTCTTTTGATTTTTCTCTTGTTTTGTTATGAATTTAGGAACCCTCTGATTCTATTCTATGGATGTTTTCATAATATTCTTGATTCTGAATATACTAATTTGTTATATAAAATCTGGTACTTCCAGCTCGAGCTTGCCCTAATGGTTGAGAAACTTCAGGAGCTTCGTTCTATAAGAGTTCAAAAAATGAAGAAACAAGGTGAGATATTCCTGTTTACCTTTTTTTTCTCTCGAAAAAAGCAGGAGACCTGCGTCTCATTATATTAAGGAGTTTACCTATTTCTTTATTTACCTTGTCTGTTTATACATGCAATATTTTCCAACCTTCTAACCATAAATTATAAAATTAATGAGGTGGATGATCTAGGAAATAACGTGTCATGTTTAATTTAATTAACAAATATTTTAGCATTTAAATCCACTCTCTCAGCCATAAAAGCATAGGCAGTTGGAAAAATTGTGGTGATTATACTTTATTTTCGTGATTGAATTACATCATGACATACCAATCCTCTGATGGACTTTTACTAGATGGAGTGTCATTATCACATTGTTTTCTGACCTTAAAGACTCAGCTATATTGTTCAGAGTCCGGTAAATGCAAGCTGAAAGTGCACATGCCTAGCAACCCCTTTTCATTTTTTTTGAGAGAGAAAAGGATATCTTATTCACATCGGCAATAACATATATCTGTCCACCTGTATATGATCCCACTGGCGAAAACTTTTAATGCCACTGCTCACGGGCTTCTGCAAGGCTGCAAATTTTTAGGAATGCCAGTGTGCTCAAAGGATTCTGCAAAACTGCAAACTTTACTCTTTGCATTGGTGGTGTTAATTTTCCATTTCTGTTTTGTTTGGTGTTTTACAAGAGATGGATACATGAATTTCTTTTTATGTTGTAGGTCATTTTCTTCCTGAAGAGGATGATAAATACCTCGAGCGTGTTAAGGCTGCAGTTGAGGAAGAAGAGCGCCAAGCTGCAACTGCTGCTCGGACTGATGCTGTTAAGGATGCTATTCTGACTGCTGAGGAGTCAAGGAAGGCTCCACAGAATGAAAATCATCACGAAGATGGTTCTGAGCATTTGAAAAGTGGACCAACAGAAGACAAGAATCTGGGAGATGTAGGGATAAGTGAGAAAAATGACCAGGCAAGTCAGAAAACAGAACATGAAGGTCATAAAGTTGAGGGAAAAGGGCATGGACATCATGACCCTGTAAGCAATCTTCCTTTTGAGTTCTACCATTATTATCATGGAAGCAGCTACGATATGGGGACACTCATTGAGGTAATTGTGCCAACTTAATAACTTTGTGAGAGTATTTTTTAGTTAATCATGTATGAGACTGTAAATAACTTGATAATTTTCACTTTCACTTCATGACATGGGCAATTACTCAATATATTTACTCAGTAATAGCTTGTTTTTATATTGCCTCTGTTTTAGGTCCGCAGAATGTGGGATTCTTTCATCAGACCTGGAGGAAGGTGAGAACTTAGTGTTGAAGCAATTTCTTTCGAGCTAGCTAGATGCATTGAACAAGAATCTCTGTAACTAATTTGGAGTTACTATGTAATTATGGTTTGTGGACTTCTATTAGTTAACAATAACAAGATGAAAAACCATCAGCTTCTTTTAGTTTGAAATTGATGCATTGTTGTGTCCTCACTTTCAAGCCTGATACACTTATGATAGCTTCATCTTATTGCTGCTGGAAGAATATAGTTTAATGTAACTTCATTGTTTTTTGTTCGACTATCTTCTACTCCTATATAACAGCATGTAACTAATGTACAGCTGGAGTAACAGAATGGCTCTCAGTGCTGTGGTGTGTTAATCAAATCTTATATATTCTTTTCCTTAATTGTGAATGTTGCACCTGCCTGCAGCCGTATACCAGGGCACTGGGTTCAACCACCCCCTCCATCTGATGAGGTATGGGCATCGTATTTAGTGCAGCCCAAGTAAATCACCATTGAGTTCTGCAAATATTCTGCTTCAAAACCTCTGGAATCTTTCAAGGCTCCTGCGAGGTAAGCTAGGTACTTGAGTTATAGAACTTTAAGTGTTTTTACATTCCTTGAGAGGTTCCCAGAGGTATCAGTACCTACTGTCATCTCATGTCAATTAATGATGTAGAGGTGTTAGAGCAACTCCAGCAGACCCTCTAAACAGCCCCCTATCTCATGTTTAGAGGGTTTAACAAAAAAGATGCAATCCAGCAGACCCTCTATTCTAAGGAGGTCTCCAAATTCCCTCGTCCACCCACTATTCCTATGGGGTCTCTAGGGAGCCCTCTATTATGAGTTAGAATTGAAGGTTATTGCTAGAGTTGAAGCAAATTTGGAAGCCCCTAAAAAATAGAGGTAGTCCTCATATAGCATTTGGAGATTCTGATTTAGGGGCAATTGCTGGAGTTGCTCAGTCCGAGTTAAGTTTACTCAGTTGCTTGTCTTGTAAACATTTTAATGCTTAATTATTTTCCGATTTATGCATGGATTATCATGAAACTTTAACTATAGAAACCATCTGTGTGTATGTGGAAAACAAAATTTATTCTGGTCTATACATTTTCCAGGACGTGGTATTTTCCACGCCTACTATATGTTCCATCTGTGGTTTCTGTGATGTCAAGTCCTGAATTAAATTTTAATTTGTATATGCTCAGTTGATATCCTGGCTTAGTTAAGGAAAAGAAAGAAAACACTAGCAATGACTCTCTTTTTTGTGGTTGTAGAGACATTTTGTTTACGTGAAGATTGCCAGCAAGTTTTTTTTTTCTGACTTGTTGAGTTGTTCATTGCGACCTGCTGTCTACTAGAATATGAATCCAAATTACTTAGCCTCAGGACATATTACTACTGAGAATGAGAAAGAAAAAGAGAGGAAAAATTGATCTGTAATCCATTAGGTCTGTAGGTCCTATAAATCCTAATGCATAGGGACAATGCTTAACATAAAACTACCTCCTGTTCTTGAAACAGAATGTCCCACTCTAATGATATGCGGATATGACTTGCTCCCAACTTATTAATGCAGAAACTTGTAATTATGGAAGAAAACATAAGTATCTATAACAGATTCGAGCACTAAATTACCTTATTGAGAAATAAACAACTAACCAGCCAAGCTACAATATTTCAGTACTTTTCTTTTGGTGTAAAAAACTAAATGCAGCTAAAGATTTTTTTAGATCTAAATAATTTGTAAATATTACATTACATAATGTTACTTATTGCTGTTTATATCCCTACACCTATTGTTGATTTAATTTCATGGAGTGTCAGACTATGTTATATTTTTCTATTAGGCTAGACATGTACCTTTATCTAAACTGCAAAATACTTTAATTACATTCAAACAACTTCAAGATCACCGTATAATGAATTAGGCTAAGCTTTATTATACGCTGATAATTCTTTTATATTCACCTTTCTTCTGGTGATTCCCAGGATCTGAGGACAAAACAATGCAAAGTTCTGGAAGAAACTATGGCATCTTGCTAAGACAACTTACAGATCCCAAGTTAAACTCAGTGAATGGTGACTCAAAGTACAAAGGAGAAGGTACAATAACGAATAACCAGTTAATCTGTGTTTGACTCGTATTCTATGACAAGGTGGAATGAAAAAGAAGCTGAAGGAAAGAGCAAAGGCTGGCACTGTTGCTCAAGAGTATACTATATTCATGGATTTAAGGTGCCGAAGGTAAATTTGTAACACACAAGACATGATCTGCATGATCATATCTTTTGTTAGCTTCAATCCTTCCAGCTGTCCAGGCACCCTACTGTTTTACTGGTGCCTCAATCATTGTCTGCTCAATGAGCACAAACTTCCATAACACTTTTGTTGGCACATCGTTCATTTGATCTCCAACAAAGTAGGTCCTTGATTTGTCTATGTAAAGAATGGCCCCCCTTGCTCACTGGTGATTTGACGTGGTAGGTTCTCAAATAGTAGAATTTAGTGCAATCTGTGTAGTCTGCTGAACTGATGAGAATTTTTTATAAAGGTGACTGGTTAAGGTAAAGCATTGTATTTAACCTACCAGTAATGAATGGAGTTTTAAATATCTTGGTCTAATCTATGATTGATTATATGGATAACATTTTTGAGCCTCAGTGCATGGCTATTTTTGCACCTTTTCAACACAAAAAAAAAAGCACAAGGCTGCAAGTGCATGGCCATTTGAGTTACCTTACCCATTTTCCCTACAGCAGCATTCTGGGTAGATGACTGACAGCTGACCTGTTTATTAGGACTTTGCTTTTCTATATCCTGTACAATGGGCATAAGGCTCCATGAAAAAGCATCCAACGAAAAACTTATGGACACCCTAAGGAGAAACAAAGAGGTTCATGAATTGGATGTCATTAGCATCGAGTACTGGATCTGTTAGATAATATAAGGACAGCATATGCAGACCACCTTTCTGGTTATGCTTGCTTGCTCCTCCCATTCTCTTATCGCTTTGAGGTGATTGCATTTCCCAACACTGAATCCTAAAGCTTGTGGTGACAAAATTGATGATTCTTGATATCAGGGCAACATATCTCCTTGCTTTTGTGGATAATAATGCCGGTTTGCTCTTTTGGAAATTAGTGGGCGCACTAGTATAGGTTTCTAGTCGTAAGAAACGGAGTATCCAGTTGTCCTCTGACTTAGTTGAAGGCCGTTTCGTTTCTGCATCTAGGCATGGATGTTAAGAGACAGGTCAATGAAGCAACCCACCTAGCATGGTCATGTCATCCTTTGTGACAAATTGCTAATCCTTTTTATTCTATGCAGTGCTATAGCGTTACAAATACATGGATATTATAGTGAAATTGAAGTTGGTGAAGTATGTTATATAATTTACATTCCCCTCGCCAAATTAAAAGAAAATAAATTTGTGATTTGTTCTATCTTTACAGATGAAAATTGATTTTTGAATGGCACAACTTTGAAGGAATTCATTTGGAACTGATGCAATTCTTACTCGACCAGTTGCGGGTCCAAACCTAATATTGATGTGATGTTGGGTGAGTGCCGTTTTGTTTCATCATCTTTTGATTGTTATTCATACGGCATTTGTCCATGGATTCCAAAAGGGACTAAAGGAAGAACGTTAAAGCATGGCGCGCTTTTGTCTTTTGGCCTTTAAGCTACTTTAGGTTTTTTATTTCCATGCTTTGCAAAATGGTCATGGAACGATTGGTTTGCTGGGATTTGGGTTCTAATTATATTAATTCCCCCGGCATGATATATGTGGTGACATGGTGTGGCTGTGGGTGTGACCTGGCCTCGCAGCCTTGCTTTGTGCTGGTGCCGGAGACTTATATAATGACCTTGCTTATCGGTAACTCCACCTATCGTACTCACGCAAATGCTCGTGCTTGGGGTCGTTGCATGAGTTTCTTTCTAACTAGTAGGAGTGTGATGGCAACCGCGCATGCGTGGTCACCATGTGTTAGCACTGTGCAGATGGATCTTTGTAATACCAGCTGCTGCTATATATGAGGACAATTGTTGGTTTTTCCAATTTAAATCACTCGACAATATGTTTCTTTTCTTCTTCTTCTTCTTCTTTTTTTGTTTTGCGAAAAACACGAGATAATGTACGGGTACGACTCCCATGCATATATACAGGGGCGGAGCTAGGTTATAAGTATTGGGTGCGGCCGCACCCACAAAAAGTTCATAATCATTCATTACATTTAGTTTTTTCACCATATTTGTTTGAGTATTATTTGTTTGTTACAAAGCGTCGCACCCCCCTCCGTCTATCTCTAGCTCCGCCCCTGCATATATATGACGTTTAAATAAAATAAATAAGCTAATTAGTTAAAATAAAACTAAAAGTCCTGTATGTATTTGAACATGGGAGGGATTATATATGTTCCTGCTGTGATGGCATCTGGTGTTGATGGTGGGCAACGTAGTAGCTAGCTCTTGGAACCAATTAATCCCAGCCAACATATTCGTTCTATAGTGAGTGGCCTCGATCGGCCACGTCGCTCCTGTACCGGATAACTTAATTATCTCTCGCTAATATATGCGTGAGGTTATGTTATCACAAGGGAAAATGAGGCTGTTAGTGCTTGCAAAATCCTGCCATTGCCTGGGGGTGGAAGAATTTGTACTGTTGCACATATATAAATCCGGGACGAGGGGACGGGAGAACACACCCACACCCACACATCAGAGAGGGGCTCCTCAAGGGAGAGGGAGGAGGCGAATCAACACTGGAGCTAGTGCTCCCGTTTGTTCATTCATACTCCGCGCCAGCAGACCCCTGTGCATTGATTTGCAAGGTCAGCTATCTGGCTGGTGAGTCCCCAAAATATATCTGCCCCGCTTTAATTAGATAATACCTTGCTCAAACTTCTTAGCTCCATGCATGCTAGTATATCATTTGCTGGACAAAGATAAATTATCTTGCAACTTGCACAGTTGCATTGTAGGGGTAAATATGACCTAAAAAAACTTAAGAAGGTGACGCACCGCATGCATATATAATCGTGGAAACACTTGACTCCGTTTGGCTGACTTGTCAGTCAACCAGGTAGTATTATTTTTTTCTCACATCAAATCAGTATTAGCCACTAGCCAGTAGTTTTTTTCTCTCAACAAACCAGCATCAGCACCACCAGCCGAGAGTCTATCTGAGTTATATCGTGGGCCTAGCATGCCATACTCACGTCGTTCTTGCATTGTGGCATCCTTGATCCTACATGGCACACCTGTAATCGTGAAGCCACATCCCCAGACGTACGGACACAGGTCAACCTCCCTAGCCAGGCCCAGGCTGACACGTGCTCCGGGCTGGCATCGGGCTCGTCGACTCCGACCCCACCCGCAGCGACACAGCCCCCGCGTACCCTCCCCGTCCCGTCGCCCGCCACTCCTAACCCCGCCGGCCGCGCGCGCCACCGCGATCGCCGCCGCTGGCTGATCGACCGACGGGCCCGACCCGGACGCTCATCTCCCAGCCCCAATCCACCCCGACCGGTGATCGCCCCCGAGGATCGGACTCACCGCCGGCGGCATCGCCGAGCCCCCGCCTGCTGCCTGCATTGCCCCTGCTCGTCCCTACCGGATTCACTAATGCACCTATGTTCAAGGTACGAGATTACTTCTTCCCTGCTGGCATCGTTCCATCACATCGCATCGGGAACGACGCTTCTCTCTGACGCCCGGCCTCGCGTTGAAATGAAACCCACGAGACGGGAGGGCGAAAACAAGTTCAGAAAAATTCAGGCTCTGGAGCTTCTAGGCAGTTCAGGCTGCCGCCTGAGTTTCCCTGACAGCAACCGGGCATGGCATGTGGCGTGGCTCAGTCAGAAGCCTTTGCCCTAAGGCCGTGTGCGGATGCTGCACGCGCTTCGCTTTCAGTTAAGAAAGTTGGCGCGTGGCCTTGTCCACTTGTAGCCTCCCTTGAACGATCGATCGTTGTGCCTGCGTTTACCTACCTTGTTGCTAGTTCTCATCTCAGAACTAGCAATGCTAATCTTTTTTTTTAAACCAGATTGCTAATCTTTTATAACAGAATTAAAAGATGGAATTCAGATGCAAACTGATTTGCATCCCTGTGGAAAAGATTTATTGGAAAGCTGAAAACAGACTGTCATCTCACTCCTCCCCTGCGCTGGTACTACTTTTCAGAGCTTAGCTAGCTACTGAATGATAAGGCAAGCAATAAGTTTCAGATATGACGGTCGTCCTATCAACTTAGCCATCGCCCAGTTGCGATTCATTGCGCTACACCCTGTAGAAGCATGTGTCTCAGCCTGCCTGGCCGACTGTTCTCTTCCCCCAAGAGCTCTGCATCTGGCATCTGCTACCAAAACTAGAGGCCCTGGTCTCGTCAGGGTTGCCTGCAGTTCAGGAAAGGCCATGCCATCTGTGCCCAACGCTTGCCATGCTTGCGCTCGGAATTCCGGAGCCACAAGTCTGGAGATCTTGCCGGGATATCCTGCACGGCGGCGCCTGCGCCACACATATGGACGGTTCGTGATGCGTCGGCATTCAATTGCACATTCTGCCCGGCGATGCCGTCTATCTAGCTAGCTCCCTGCACTCAGCTCCGAGGCCTTATATATACGTGCGTCCACTACACAAGTGGTATTGCATTGCATCTTCTTGTGAGCAGCTGATTCTCTTGTCTGTTACACCACGGGACTACCTGATGCTTGTTCATCTATCTTGGCTTCAAAGTAACATTCCCCTGAACTTCTTCTCATAGTGATCACTGCTCAGTCAGGAAGTAAACGACAATGACAAGATGCACTGCGTGCACCCGTAAGAACTCTATAGTGATGATAGATGACTCCACTCCTTGCACTGACAAGCTAGTGATCAGCTATGGTGTTGTCTGCGTTTGTGTCGATCGATCTCCAGCCTTTGTTTATTTTGTTTTCCTCTGACGATGAGCATGCATCTGTCTATGTCGCAGGTTTCGCGAGGTTCATGGAGACGGACGAACCTGCGGCGCCGCAACGTTCCGCGCTCGTGCACCCGGACGCCGTCGCCGTTCACATCCCGTCGAGCCTCTCCGCCGAGGAGCCGGTCTTCAGAGTAAAGCCCTCGTGTCACTGACCATACACTCAGCTAGCATCTGGTGGAAACCACTAGTATGAACGGTTTGGTGTGTGCGTAGGAGCGACACGGTGACATGATCGCCGCCGCCATGGCCGCAGCGTCCCCGGGGTACTCGCCGTCGTTCCCGGCCGCGCGGCAGGTGTCGATCAGCCTGCCGGCGTCGCCGACCGGGTTCGGCGCCTCCAGGACGGAGGCGGAGCTGGAGCGGCACGCCATAACGGACGCGCCGCGGCGGATGATGGTGCCCCCTCGCGCCCCGGTGGCCGTGGCGCTGGCGCAGCCTGACAAGGTGGTGTTCCGGTCCCAGCCGATCCCCGCGGCGCCGCCGAGTGCGAAGGGCGCCGCCCAGGGGCACGAAGACCCGAGCCGGAGCGCGCCGCACGGGGCGAGGTCCAAGGCGCGCCGGGACAAGAGCTACGACTCGTTCAAGACGTGGTCCGGTAAGCTGGAGAAGCAGATCACCACGCACCTCCTGGGCGGGCGGCCGCCGGCACCGCAGCCGCAGGAGGAGGAGGAGCCCGAGGAAGACGACGCGGCGAGCAACCGCCGGCTCTCGTCCTCCATGCCCCAAGTGCAGCGCTTCTTCGCGGCGCTGGAAGGCCCCGAGCTCGACAAGCTGCGGGTACTAGTGCTGCTGCTTATCACAATCACATCCGTAGCTGCCGTTAGCACCAAGAACTCAGTACTTCGTGGCAGCTGGCTGACCGGCGTGTTGTTGTTGTTGCTGCTGTTGTGTGTGGTGGCGGGCAGTCCTCGGAGGAGCTGATCCTGCCGTCCGACAAGACGTGGCCGTTCCTGCTCCGGTTCCCGGTGTCGGCGTTCGGCATGTGCATGGGGATGAGCAGCCAGGCCATCCTGTGGAAGCGGATCGCCATCTCGGCGTCGACGCGGTTCCTGCACATCACCGTCAAGATCAACCTGGTGCTCTGGTGCGTCTCGGTGGCGCTCATGGTCGCGGTGTCGGCGCTCTACGCCTGCAAGGTGGTGTTCTACTTCGAGGCGGTGCGGCGCGAGTACTACCACCCGATCCGCGTCAACTTCTTCTTCGCGCCGTGGATCGCGTGCCTGTTCCTGGCCATCGGCGTGCCGGACCTGGTGGCGGCCAGCCTCCCGCACTGGCTCTGGTACGTGCTCATGGCGCCCATCGTGTGCCTGGAGCTCAAGATCTACGGGCAGTGGATCTCCGGCGGGCAGCGGCGGCTCTCGCGGGTGGCCAACCCTTCCAACCACCTCTCCATCGTCGGCAACTTCGTGGGCGCGCTGCTGGGCGGCATCATGGGCCTCAAGGAGGGCCCGATGTTCTTCTTCTCCGTCGGGCTGGCGCACTACATGGTGCTGTTCGTGACGCTGTACCAGCGGCTGCCGACGAGCGAGACGCTGCCCCGGGACCTCCACCCGGTCTTCTTCCTCTTTGTGGCGGCGCCCAGCGTGGCGTGCCTGGCGTGGGCGAGGATCACCGGCGAGTTCGGCTACGGGTCCCGGGTCGCCTACTTCATCGCCATGTTCCTCTACGCGTCGCTCGTGAGTTAGCTTGCTCGATCGATCTCCATGACCATTGACTACTAGTAGCTGCTGCTGAAGCTGTTCCGGGATCGATCGATCGTGGCAGGCCGTGCGGGTGAACCTGTTCCGGGGGTTCGGCTTCTCGCTGGCGTGGTGGGCCTACACGTTCCCGATGACGAGCGCGGCGATCGCGTCCATCCGCTACGCGTCGGAGGTGAAGAACGCCTTCACGCAGTGCATGTGCATCGGCCTGACGGCGGCCGCGACGCTGACCGTGACGGCGCTCTTCCTGACGACGCTGCTGCACGCGGTGGTGCACCGCGACCTCTTCCCCAACGACATCTCCATCGCCATCACGGAGCGCCGGCGCAAGCCCATCTTCGCGGAGGAGATGAGGCCGAGCAAGCGCCGCGGCGGCGGGACGAAGCAGCAGCAGGCGGCGCTCGACACCGCCGCCGCGACGTCGTACACGTAGCTATAGACCGGGGCGGCTGAACCCGCCGGGCAACCGCGAGCATGACAGTGATACGCATTGATACGTACGGTGGATCGTCGTCGTCCTAGCTCTCGGACGCGTCTGCTTGGTAAGATGCCGTGGGGGGGCTGTGCGCTCGGCAGAGCCACTAGTGTGAGATGCGTGGCTGGATTGGATGATGAGGTATGGACTCACGCGCACTCTTTGTATGTACACCGTGTATCACAGAGGAAGATATACTATAGCGCTTTAATCTCCGCATGAGTACACAGTTCACCCACAAGATACTGAAGAGATTGCAAAATAAACTAGCACAATATCTTCGTAAGGCCCATTCACTATTAATTTCCATAAGGCCCAATCAGTATACAGAGGAGAGAAGCCAACACATGCGACCAAAAGTGACAAGGTTGATGACGTCAAAACACATGCAAATAAGTTTCAAATTAAGAAAAACATAAACGATAAATCAGGCATCAAAATTGAATTTCGAATGAACCATCATATTTGTGATCATAAGATCTTGAAATCAAGACCACACATGACTGTAGTTGTGTGATACTTTTATTACAAACAATTTTTATAAAGTCTAAACATTTTTCAACTATTGCAAATAAATACTTAAATAAAACAAATAAATAATTATTTCCTACTAGCATATGCCCATGTGCGGCACGCACATGTTTTAAAAAATTCAGAATAAGAATTTTATATTTATAATTAATGCTTACACATGGCAATGATATAATTTTTTTAAAAAACCGAATGAATATTTACTGAAGAAAGAGTCCAGCTTCGTGCACTTGTATTGAAAATGTACGGTCCTCTCACAAAAAGTTTAGTAGCATTTGCTCGGCATTAGCTTAACTGAACCCTTGTGCATTCTACACCTTTAAACTGAATTCATACGAGTCTTGGATGCCTTGCCCAAAATGTTTCGCTAGTGACATCAAATCAATATACCCATAAATGTTTCTCTACAGACAATTTCCACTTTGGTATGACGTGTGTACACGTGAGCACAAACCACCCTTCGCCTCACATATGTTTGCAGTGACCGCCAATTAGGACTCACTTCTATATATACTAGCTATAGCTAGAGAAATGATTTCAATTCTTCATTCATGAATCTCAAACCTCGTTTACACTACTGGAGCCATGTGTCACAGGAAGTAGAACAGAAGCCTTCTTTTTTAAAAAGAGCCTTTCTACTGCTGAATGGATGTCCATTCAATCATTCTATATTTTATGTAGCAAGAATTAATTTGAATGATTGGTTCCAAACATTAAACAATATGACCACAATCATCTGATGTGCTTTGTGTAACAAGAATTAAAAAAATCAATTTTGTATGGACCTCGAGGCCGTGGATCTTGAACCAGATCCGGCTCAAATCAGCAACTCCAAGCCCCATATTATAGAGGCATACAATTTGCCTTAAATAATATTCATGCTCCATGTACATATTCCAAATTCCAAAGTATGCAAACGAATTGTTGGATGTGTTATGTGAAAGTACAAATTGGCACAACTACATTGTCTTCCTCTCGATCTCTACATTCTCCCAGGCATACATTAATTAAAGGTGAAACTTATAATCTAACTTACGTGAAGACCAACCTACAGGTCCTAAGGAAAGAGATATTCTGACAAACTACTGGATGAATGGATGAAATCTTGTTGCTTCTGTAGTGCTCTTAAGATCTTAAGATGAATGTGATAGCATTTGATCTGTCAGACTCAACAATTTTTCCACTAGTCTATGCAAATCCTAAAAATAGCAAAGGGCATCCAGATTCACTTGCACTTCACAAATCAAACAAGTCAAAGCTTCAGATGTACAGACACATGGTTAGATATTCCTCATAATTAAGCACTACTGTGACTTTGTATCTATTTTAATGTCGAGACATTCATGCCAAATTATCCTAAGAGCTTCCTATTTTCTTGAGAGACTGAAATTGATCATTACTGTAAATTATGAAAGTACATAGATAGTTAAGTACTTTTTTCCATTAAGAGGTATCATATAAATATACTGAAGTAAATTTTTTGACTTAAAAGATATATTTAGATATCTCCAAATTTAAAAAAATTACATAGAGATAGTAAAGAAGAAGCCAAAACTTATGTGGTAAATTGATGTCATATGCAGGACCAACAATTCCATATTCTCTAATGGTAACAAAAATGCATTTACAAAGTTTAGGAAAGTGCATACCTCTTCCACAACAGATTCAGTTTCCATAAGGGCATAATCATTTGCAGATTTTCAATCTATGATTTCATTCAACATTCTTTCTGAAAAAGCCTCTGGTCCACCAATGGCATGACATAACTGCAAAAGGTACAAAGCATCCCTTTGTACTCATGCCAAAATGAAATGATTACAAGCACATAACAGAAATTATGAAATTCACCAAAATTTCATGGGAGAATGAGCTGATATGAGATATGAGATGGCATGGCAATTACTGTCCCACGCTGCCACGCAGCATCAGGTCCGAACCACCTTGGACTCCGAAACGGGTCCAAACCCATCAATGAAACGGGGATGGGATGCTTCATGCCACACACACAAAGTTCAGACCTACAGAATGCATGTGTTCTACAGTGTCTGTGTCATTAGGTAGACAGTAAGACGTCATTCTTTTTCCACTATGTTTGCCCGCTTGCTATCGACTTATTTCAGGATCTCATAACTCCCTGTGTCACCCACCCTCTTCCTAATTCTGATTTCACAATTGCAAAATAAAGTGCATTATGTGATTAAAAGCTTACTTTTACTGATATGTTTTTGCCCTTTGTTGATCCTTGCCTATGTTCAGTAGTCTTTCACAAAGAGCTGCATTTAAAATCAAACAAATTAATCATTCTTCAAAAATGAGTGAATCAGATAAAAATATCGTAGAGTTGAGATAATTGATGCTACTAAAATAAACTAAAAATAAATGTCAATCAGTATAAAAAGGACTGTTTGATTTCTAAAAAAATTACCCTCGCATGCTCCTCTTATCTGGGTCTACGCCAAAAACCCCTTTGCCTGCAAAAACAACATCAACATAGGAAATCAAGATTCAGTTCACATAAATATACAGTAATAGTTAACTACCTTCAGAAGTGTTTCGACAAGGACTGATGAAGAGGAACACAACACAGATATGACTTCTCCCATATCATAAAGAAGCCCAAGATGTGTCCTATCTTGTAAGCTGTGAAGTACTTTGCCATCTACTAATAGTATATGAATAAGAAAAGCAAAATAGGACTGGTCAGACATAGGTCAAAAATTTAGTAGGTGAAAAACTTATTTAGGAAGAGAGAGCACAGCTAACATGGAGTATTAAAGGATTAAAAACAAACCTCCGATTTGTAGAGCACAGCTTTGGTACGGATTCATGGTGGGCATTTTATCGAATACATTGGTCCAAGATCTGAAATTCTGAATTTTTGCTTTGGCTGAACAAGTCATCTGAAAATAAATATTGTGTGACATATCACACAGAATGATATGGCTTGAGTCTAAACCTGATTACAATGGCAGATTGATAACACCCAACTCGCCCTCCTAAGAGGCTCTGAGTTCTTGAGGGATTATCTTTCTGCTCAAAACCCTAATGAGCCGCCAGCCCTTACATTTATAGAGTTTGGAAATAACTAAAAACCCCCCTAGAAAACAGCCGAACTAACAAAAAAGGAAATAAACTTAGACTAATCCGTTGTGGACAACTGGACATCGCCTGCTTCTTCTTGCGTTGATACTTCTTGCCAAATAATGTGTCCACAACACAGAAACATTTAGAAAGTTATTAGGAAACATTATTTAGAAAGTTAACCAACGAATGTTAACCAGAGTATGTTAATCAGCGCACAAAAAGAAAGATAATCAGCTCACAACCAAAAGAAAACAAAAGGAGAGATTTTAGGATGTCAATCAAAAGAAAAAAAAATAGTCTCTTCTCTTAGCTCATGCAGTCCCCAAAACCAGCAAGCAAACGTTGAACTGGTGCTGATTTTCTAACACATACCACATCTAACTATCTATCTACACTTACAAGATAAACAAAACGGAGAGAAAATCGAGCATCTTCCACAAATATGGAATGCAAATAAATTAGAAAATCATAAAGTGCCAGTAACTAAGCTATGCGCACCTGATCTCTTTAATAAGGCGTTCCAAAAATATTTCAAAACCATCATGCAAAACCTAGTGTTAACAAAAATGGATCATTTTGCAGATTATGACATTCCAAAATCGGAAAAATTATAATCTCAAAGAATTCCTCCTTAGAATTTTCATCATCTTATCTGCTACTATAAAAGCTAAGAGTAGCTAGCTCCATGTTAACCACCTAGTCTAGAAAATATTAATTTGATTCCTCTACAATTGAAGATAATCATTATTTCTTGATTCCATTTTACATGTCTAAACCATACATGAGCAAAACAAGTTGGAAGCCAAGGATACCATTATTTCTAACCATATGGGCAGCAGGATTCGAATTCACATATGAAGACCACAAAAAGCAATGGTCAGGGCTTAAAATTTACATAAAATCGCAAGCTTGTGGAAAAGTAATGATTGCCTGTATATACCTGAAGATGAGTCTTAGGTGAGAAGTGAATAGCCAAGTGTTAACATTATCCCCAAAAGTGGAATGCTTGATCTAATATAAAGTGAAGGGAAAAAAATTATTTCCCTCAAGTATGAATTTTTTAAAAAGCAGAGTTCTATATAAAACATGAAACCCATAACCGAAAGAACTTTACAAACAAAATCAACAAAATTACCTCAAAGGTTAACATAGGACTTATGGCACATGCATCTCCTTGTGCCTAGTCACCCATCCTGCCAGGTTGGTAGATTCAATCATTTAGATATCCATATGAAAAATAATATTATATCATATTAATGGCTATCAAGGATTTGTACAGCACATTCTTAGCTCAAGAATTCATCTCAACACTAAACCTCGAAGCAGAACTCTACACGAGATTGGTTAAAACAAATCTATCTTATCTTCTTCTAGAGCAATAAATTAGGCAACCATAAAACAATGCTGATGGCAAATTCCCATTTATTTTTTATGGTTACGTCTCCCCTCAGGCTGTGCCTCGACAAGCCGCCCGCACCCTGCTTTAGTAAGCTCCATGATCCTGAAACATTCAATCGAAACACATCAGCCACATCTTCGGTCAGGTAAAAAAAACATCCTAAAAGCCTGGAAACTGTAAATGCGGAAAAAGTTGAAACTCTCATGAGGAGTTCAGTTCAGGTCAAGTCAGGTCACCTTCTTGGGGTGACAAAGGCGAGGAAACTTGCTCTTGGGCTTCTGCTTGTCCTTGGGAGAAGAGGATGGCGACTTGTCGTCCTTCTTGACCTTGCCGCTGGAGCCGACACTGGCGGCGAGGCCGTGCTTCTGGAGATGCTCCCTGACGACGAACTTGTCGTAGATGAAGACCGCGCCCATGAAGTTGGGGAGCATCAGCCACGCGATGAACAGCAGCTTCAGCTCATACCAAATCGGGATTCTGAGTATCTGTTTCCAGCGATCTTCAGATTAGTTATTTACACAAAAACATATAGCAATGCCCAATAAAAACAACGAGGGCATTAAGCCAAGATCATGGATTAAATCATCAGTCTGAACGGACCAGTAGATGAGGGACTCGAGCACCATATCCATGAGCGTGATGAAGGAGTAGATGATCCAGTAGGCGAGCCTGCTCACCGTGAAGCTTCGACGGGCTCTCCATTGCTTGCACCGAGGCCATCGGCTGCAAGGCCCTGGCCAGCCCGAGGCACTGCAGGTCGGTATGGCCGTTCGGGTCCGGGGCAAAGGCACCCTCGTCCAACCCAAGGCCAGCAGCTATCGTGCGGAAGGGGTGGCGAGCGGACAGGCGGCCAGTGGAGGGCGCGGCCCCGCGCGTCGGCGGATGGCGCGAATCCGAGTACCCGGCGGCGGCGGGCAGCTTCCAGGCGGCGGCGGCGCGGCTTCCAGGCTAGGGTTACGGATCCAGGAACCCCATCGATTCGATCTCGCTGCAATCAGAAAACCCAAACCCTCCCGCCGCCGCCTTAGCCATGGCCACGCCCGCCTCCGTCGCGCTCCTCGGGCCCCCCATGGCTGTGGCTGCCGCCGCCCTCAGCACCAACGTCGCTGCCGCTGCGGATCCCGAGCTCACCCGCGAGGAGTCGCCCTCCGATGGCGAAGGAGGCGCCGCGGTCCCGGCGGGCGCTCGCCTATGCCTCGTCCGGCGACCCCTGCGTGGCTGCGTCGACTTCTTCTTCCAGGTCGTCCCTGGCGCTACCTAGGGTGCCGACGTGGCCGCACTCCTCGACGTCGCGTGGTCCCGCTCACCGCGCGCGCCGGCACCGTCTCCGCCGCGTCGCTCGCGCCGCCGGCCCCTCACCGTGCGCGCAGGCGCCGCCGCCACCGCACCTCCAAACCCCTCCCCGTCGCCCTCCCTCCCGAACCCTAAATCCGCGAGCCGTCGCCGCCCGTGGCCCGGGAACAAGATCTCTGCAGTCCGTCTTCATGAATGGGAAGCACTCTACCTTGTTCACACGCTGTGCGGTCCAACCACACGGCCTTCTAAGCCTAATGCTGAGTTTATCGTTAACGGTAACTACAGCAACTTATGGTCAGATTCTATTTTCTTTCCCTTCCCCGCACATTTCCTCTTCCTTTCCTTCCCATTCTCTCTCGACGGATCGGGATCCTGACCAGTTGCTGCCGTCGCCGGCGCGCCTCCCCGCCGACACCGCCGCTCTCCTTCCTCCCCGAAGCCACGCTCCCTTCCCTGCCCTGAGCCGGCTCCCTTTCCTCCCTGAAGCCGTCGCACCTCCCCCTGCGGCCGCCGCCGCGCGCCGCCGCCGGACCGCCTTCATGGGACGCCGCACGCTCCCCCGTGCGGCAGCGCTGCTGAATCCGCCTCCCTCGGCCGCCGCGTGCTCCCCCGTCGCCCGCCGCTGCGAGATCCCGCCTCCCCTGGGCCGCCGCACGCTCGCCCGCCACCGCCACCGCCGGATCCGCCTCCCTGCGCTGTGCGGCGGGGATGCGCGGTGCGGTGGGCCGCCGACCGGGAGGCGGTGCCGCGGGCCGGCAGCGCGGGGGAGCTAAGTTTTTTTATTTTTTTGATATAACAAAAAAATTTTACCGACCAAAATTTTAACCAAACTTTTTTTTTCTTTTTGGTTTTGATGCAATTTTTTTATTCTAATTTTTTTCTTTTCGGATGCGAAATTTTTTTTACCAATTTTTTTCTATTCTGGATGCAAAAATTTTCTTTACAAAATTTCTCAAATTTTTGTGTCTAATTTTTTCTCGTCAAAATTTTCTCTCTCTCCAAAATTTCTCTTAGAAAAAATTTCCAAAATCGGAAAATAACAAAAAAATTTACTAAAAAAGGAAAAAAAACGGTTGGGAGATCGACCGTAGGGAGCCCCTCCTTACGGTCGACCGCAAACTAGCGAGACCCCCAGGTAAGCGCCGCCGCCGTCTTCTACTCAAGCGCCGCGCCGTCACCATCTTATGCTCGAGCGCCGCGGACGGAGAGCCACGCCGTCGCCAACCCTTCGCCAGAGTCCCCGTCGCCATCGCTCGCCCAGAGCGGGCTGCATCGTCGTGGTGTGGCATGCGCTACTGGTGGGGCTGGCGTGCTCGAACCCGGAGCTGGCGCTGCTTCCCGTGACGCGCACCGTTGCGCAGATGCTGAGCGGCGAGGTGGACCTGCCGTTCATGCCGGCGGCGCGGCAACAACATCGGGTTCAGTAGCACTGGCGGCGACGCCAGGTGACCCGACCGAGCAGAAACCCCCGATCAGCTCGCATAGCTAGCTAGAGTTCCTCTTCCTTTGTTCATCTCAATGCGAAAACATAGCACAATGTATTTAGAATTAAGATCAAATTTGTAAAATTTGTCTTAATAATGATTCAAAAGTCAGATTATTTATTCGTTCTGTTCAATTAAGTTCAGCAGTATCCTCGAATTGCAATCCAATCCTAACACCAGCACATCCTTTTCATACGCGACGATGCAGCCCGCAGCGAAGGGATGGCGACGGCGAGATGCTCGGCATGGGAGCGGCGACGATGCAGCTCGCAGCAAAGGGACGACGACGAAGTGGGTCTGAGCGAGCGGATGGCGATGGGGCTGTGGGCGAGGGGATGGCGACGGCGTGGCTCTCCATCCGCGGCACTCGAGCATAAGATGGTGATGGCGCGGCGCTTGAACAGAAGACAGCAGCGGCGCTTAGCAGGCCGTTTTGTTGGGTCACACAGCGTGCGAACGAGTGAAAGCATCTAGGAACTTAATTCGAGTTTTGGTAATTAATGACAACGGTTTGTGGATTAACAATTTCATTTGAGATAATGAGCATAGGTTGATCCACGGATTAAAGGGATTTGGTTGTGAATGTGTGGAATTTTGGAGATGATATGCAAAGCTCGGGCCCAAGGCAAAGATATCAAATAGGGCTTTTGCATTTTACTGGTCACAAGGCGCTTAGTGGATGAAAAGTGACCGGATTTATTGGATAGATAGCCGTACTATCAAGAGGAGTCGTATACTCGTGCTTGACGGGTCTTTAGTGCCATTTTGCTCAAAATGTCTAGTTGCATGGATGAGGGCTAACAACGTTTTGAAAAGGTTTGAAAAAGATCAAGTTTGTGAGCTGACTGCCCAAGCGCGGACAGTCCGCCCCCTGGTGTGAGGACGGTCCGCACCCGTACCAGAGAGCATGTTTGGCTCTGGTGGAAAAAAGATGCGACTGGCGGACAGTCCGGCCCAGGTGGGCGGACGGTCCGCCGCTCTAACTCAAAATTGTACCAGAGAGGGTGTCTTCTCTGTTTGGGCTGAAGATCTGTGCGGCGGACGGTCCATCCCTGGGGTGCGGACGGTCCGCCGGCTAATTGAAAAATTGTACCAGAGACATTTTGGTCTCTGTTGGTTTTCAAGGTTGAACGCAAACGGTCCGCCCCTGGGGCGCGGATGGTCCGCCGGCTAATTTCAAAGTTATACCAGAGACGATGTTCGTCTCTGGTGATGTGGAACACATAACTGCGGACGGTCCGCCCCTGGGGCGCAGACGGTCCGCTAGGGCTCCAACAGCTAGTTTTGACACACAATCATTGCACTCTGACTCACTGGTTTATAACGGAGGACGGTCCGGTTTTTGAACCGCGGACGGTCCTCGACTTCGCAGAAAAGAGTGTAACGGCTAGTTTTTGCGGGGATGGCTATATATACCCAATGCCCAGCCATTGGGAGGCTCTCTTGGCCATTTGGACTGCATACTTGTCACTATAGAGCTAAGGCATCCCTCTCTCACACACACTTACTTTGTGGCACTAGGGAAACTTCAAGCAAGCGTTATTGACTTGTTACTCTTGGGAGTTACCGCTCCCAAGACGGCTTGGAGAAGTGGATTTCGTGGAGCACCTCCAAGGACATTGTTGAGGAGCCCCAATTTCGGTTGTGAGAGATCTTGTGCTCACCTCACCGGAGTGGTGAAGAGCAACTCTAGTGGAATTGAGGTGTGGAGCGGTTCCTTGATTCAAGCCGGCTAAAGATCAAGAGAGTTCTTGATAGAGGAGCGGTTGACTCTTGGAATCCACCTCAACGTGGATTAAGGGTGACCGGCAAGTCATCGACACCACGGGATAAACTCTTGTGTCCATCTCGGTTACATCTCTTACTTATCTTGTTTAGTTTATTTACTTTGAGAAATTTACTTTACTAGAGTTTGATTTGTACCTTGTCACCCTAGGTTGCAAACCCAACTAGAGTTAGTAGTAGCATGACATAGGGCTTTCCTTTGTTACTAATTAAATTTCTCTAGTGTTATTGGTTTTAGATTTTAAACCGCCTATTCACCCCCCTCTAGTCGGTGTTCTTGATCCTACAAGTGATACCAGAGCTAAGTACTCCATTGATTACGGATTTAACCATCTTGGAGTAGAACAATGACCAATGATAATGGTATTCATATTGGGAAGCCACCTTTCTTTGATAGGAATAACTATGATTATTGGAAGACAAGAATGTCGGCTCATCTCAAGGCCATGAGTAGAAAGCTATGGAGAGTTGTAAGTGATGGATATGTTATTTTAGACTCAAATAATTTGACACCCCTAGATGAGGAAAATGAGATACTAAATGATCAAGGGGTAAATGTGCTATTTAGTGCTCTTAATGTACACTGAGTTCAATAGAGTCAAGAGCCTCATAAATGCAAATGACATATGGAAGAAGCTCATAGAAATTCATGAGGGCACATCAAGTGTGAAGGAGGCCAAGTTATATTTGCTCAAGGGCAATTTTAGTGAATTTGCCATGAAGAAGGATGAGAGTATAGCCGAGATGTTCAACCAGCTAAATGACATTGTGAATGACCTCAAGGGGCTTGGATTTGAGGTACCGGATGCGGATTTCAACCACAAGTTCCTTAGATGTCTTCCGGAAAGATATGACACCATTGTGACCTTGCTTGTGAGGTCAAATGTGAAGACCGCTACTCCCACACAAATATTGGGAGAAGTTCTCACCCATTACATGTTCAAGAAATCTCAAGATGAAGCTCATGGAGGAGAAATTGATGTGAAAAAGAAAAGTGTGGCTTCCAAAGCTCAAGATAGCAAAAATGAAGAAGAAAGTGGGTGCCAAGAAGAAGAATCGAATGAGGAGATGGCTCTCTTTGTCAAGAGGTTCAATAGAATGATGAGCAAGAAGAACTTTGGCAAGAGAGGACAATCATCAAGAAAAATCCTTTTGTTGACAAGACTTGCTTCCAATGTGGTGAAGTGGGTCATATCATCGTCAATTGTCCTAACAAGAAAGATGACAAGAACAAGAAGGACAAGAAAAATGATGAAAAGAAGAAGAAGAAGTTCATCAAGAAGAAAAAGAATGGTCAAGCTTATTTTGTTGAGTGGGATTTCGATGTAAGCTCCGATGATGATGATGATGATGATGATGACAAGCCATCCAAGGGAGTTGCCGGAATCTCCATCAAGGAGGCTCCATCACTCTTCTCCACACCACATTGTCTTATGGCAAAGGGTGGTACAAAGGTATTACAAGATGATGATGAACTTGAAGAATTTTCATATGATGATCTTGTAGACATGCTCAATGATGTCGGTAATCTTGTGATCAAGAAAAAGGAGAAGTTGAAGGACTTGGAGTTGAAGCATAGTTCACTCCAAGCTTCCTATGAGGGGCTAAAAACCTCTCACGAGAATCTAAAAAAAACTCATGAGAAGCTTAAGGAAGCTCACAACACCTTGCTTGATCACAAGGACAAGGCTAAGTTGAGCATGGGGGCTAGTAGTGAAACTTGCAAATTTTGTCATATATCTAGCTCTACTAACCCCTCATGTAGCACAAGTAAAAATTCTTCTTGTGATGAGTCACTTGTCTTGGAGAATGAAAAATTGAAGAAGGAGGTGGTTTGTTTGACCAATGATTTAAGCAAGTGCTATGATAGTAGAGCCAAATTCAACCATTGTTGGTCAAGCCAAAAGTTCACCTTGAATAGGCAAGGTCTTGGATATATCCCAAAAAAGGCAAGAAGTCCTTCTATGAAACCAAGACCTTATTTGTGAAGAAAGATGGACGGCCATATTGAGAAAAGTATAAAAAATTGGGCCATAATGAGAAGAATTTCACCAACAATAAAGCCGTATCCTTTGATTCTAGCTATGTTCTCATGAAAGATTCTAAGGGTTGTGTTAGTGCAAAATATATTGGGCTATCTATATATGGTGCCAAAAAAATGCCATTTGAGTGCCTAAAACCTTGGTCACTAACATCCAAGGAACCAAGAAAATTTGGGTAGCTAAAAGAGTTACTTCTCTTTTGTAGGTGAATTACAAGTCCGGAGGAAGACATTGGGTGCTTGATAGTGGATGCACTCAACACATGACCGGAGATCCAATGATGTTTTTCTCACTAGATGAGAATGTGGTTGGCTATAGTGACATCATCTTTGGTGACAATAACCAGGGCAAAGTCAAAGGAGTTGGTACAATTCCTATCTCAAGTGATCATTTTCTTTCAAAAGTATTGTTGGTTGATTCTCTCATGTTTAATCTCTTAGCGGTCGCTCAACTTTGTGATTTTGGGTATAAGTGTGGTTTCACTAAAGATGATGTTGTAGTGACTAGCTTGGATGGAAAAGATCACATCTTTACGGGATTTAGACATGAGGATGTATATCTTGTGGATTTTGCTACTAAAGAGGCAAACTTGTCTACTTGCTTGTTCACTCAATCATCCTTGGGTTGGTTATGGCATAGAAAACTTGGTCATGTTGGCATAAAACAACTCAACCGACTCATAAAGCATGATTTATTAGTGGGCTTGAAGAATGTGATGTTTGAAAAAGATAGGTTATGTAGTGCATATCAAGCCGGAAAGCAAGTTGCAAATGCTCATCCCACTAAGAGTGTCATGTCAATCGAGAGACCATTGGAATTATTGTATATGGATTTATTTGGTCTTACAACTTATAGAAGTATTGGTGGGAATTGCTATTGTCTTGTGGTAGTAGATGATTATTCAAGATATACATGGGTTTTCTTTCTTCATGACAAGGCCGATACATATGGCATATTCAAGAAATTCATGACAAGGGCCGAGAATGAATTTGAGCTCAAGGTGAAGAAAGTGAGGAGTGACAATGGAAGTGAATTTAGAAACACAAGAGTTGAGGAATGGTGTGATGAGAAGGGAATCAAACATGAATTCTCAACTAAGTACACTCCGGAACAAAATGGTCTTGTTGAGAGAAAGAATAAAACTTTGATTGATATAGCAAGATCAATGCTCTCCGAGTATAATGTTTCGAATAGTTTTTGTGCCGAAGCAATCAACACGGCTTGTCATGCTTCTAATAGATTGTATTGCCATAGATTTCATAACAAGACCCCATATGAGTTGTTCATTTGAAGGAAATCAAATATCTCATATTTTAGAGTGTTTGGTTGCAACTGTTATATTCTCAAGAAGGAAACTCGGTTATCAAAGTTCCAAAACAAATGTGATGAGGGCTTTCTTCTTGGGTATTCATCTTGTTGCAAGGCTTATCGGGTCTACAACAAAACACAAGGCATTGTTGAAGAAGCATATGATGTTGAGTTTGATGAAACCAATGGATCTCAGAATGAACAAGAAAATCTTGATGATGTGAGAAATAATGGTTTGAGAAATGCAATGAAAAATATGTCAATTGGTGGTGTTAGACCAAGAGAAGAAGATGAAGATGGAGATGGTCCTTCTATCTCTATTCGAGTTAATCCTTCAACTTCTATCTCAAATGATCAAGCAGAATTAATTCTACAATATTCAAGTAGTGTTGATTCTCAAGTACAAGATCAAGTTGGTTCATCTAGTGCACCTTCTCCATCAACTCAAGAACCCATTGTTCCTCAAAGAATTCATCATGCTCTTGTAAAGTATCACCCAGTGGATCAAATAATGGGTGATATTAGTAAGGTTGTCCAAACTTGATCTCGCATTGTTTCATTTTATGAACATTATTATTTTGTATCTTTTCTTGAACATAACCGTGTAGATGAATCATTGAGAGATCTGGATTGGGTGAATGCTATGCATGAAGAATTGAATAATTTCACCCGGAATCAAGTTTGGGATTTAGTGGAGAGGCCCAAGAATTACAATGTTATTGGTACTAAATGGATCTTTAGAAATAAGCAAAATGAAGATGGAATGGTTGTGAGAAACAAGGCAAGATTGGTAGCTCAAGGGTTCACTCAAATCGAAGGTTTGGATTTCGATGAAACTTTTGCTCCCGTTGCTAGATTAGAAGCTATTAGAATTTTGTTAGCTTATGCATGCTCTCACAACATAAAATTTTTTCAAATGGATGTGAAAAGTATTTTTTTTGAATGGCAAGATTAGTGAACTTATTTTTGTTGAGCAACCTCCTGGTTTTGAAGATCCAAGAAGCCAAATCATGTATATAAGCTCTCTAAAGATCTTTATGGTCTTAAGCAAGCTCCACGAGCTTGGTATGAAAGATTGAGGGACTTTCTTATCTCTAAGGGCTTCAAAATTAGTAAGGTTGATACTACCTTGTTCACTAAAGCTATTGGTAAGGATTTGTTTGTTTGCCAAATTTATGTTGATGATATTGTCTTTGGTTCAACTAACCCAAGTTTTTGTGAGGAATTTGGTGAAATGATGTCTAGGGAGTTTGAGATGTCCATGATAGGTGAATTGAGTTTCTTTCTTGGACTTCAAATCAAGCAACTCAAGGAAGACACTTTTGTGTGTCAATCAAAATATGTGAAGAATATCTTGAAGAAATTTGGTATGGAAGATGCAAAACCAATCAAGACTCCTATGGCTACCAATGGGCATCTCGACCTAGATGAGGGAGGTAATCCGGTTGACCAAAAATTTTACCATTCTATGATTGGTAGTTTGTTTTATTTGACCGTATCTAGGTCCGACATCATCTTTAGTGTTTGCATGTGTGCACGATTTCAAGCCGCATCTAGAGAATATCATTTGACCGCCGTCAAAAGAATCTTGAGATACTTGAAATATGCTCATAATATTGGCTTATTGTATCCCAAGGGTGCTCATTTTGACTTGGTTGGATTCTCGAATTCAGATTATGCGGGGTGCAAGGTTGATAGAAAGAGCACTTCTGGTGGTTGTCAATTTCTTGGAAGATCTCTTGTTTCTTGGTCTTCAAAGAAGCAAAATTCTGTGGCTCTTTCAACCGCCGAAGCGGAATATATTTCGATCGGAAGTTGTTGTGCACAATTATTATGGATGAAGCAAACACTTCTTGATTTTGGTGTGAAGTTTCATGAGATTCTATTATTGTGTGATAATGAAAGTGCCGTGAAAATTGCAACTAATCCGGTGCAATATTCAAAAACCAAGCATATTGATATCCGTCATCATTTTCTTAGAGATCATGTGAACAAGGGTGATATCAAGATTGATGGAATTGGCACGGATGATCAATTAGTGGATATATTTACCAAGTCTTTGGATGAATCTCGGTTTTGCAAGTTGAGAAATGAGCTCAATATCATTGACTTCTCAAATGTGACTTGAAAACTAGCACACATGGTATGTGATTCTTCTATGCATATTCGGTTTTAATTTTCTGAATTTTTGAGACATTTTTTAGCTATTTATGAATTTTCATGATTTTACCATATTTATTTTTGATTTCTTGTCGAAACTTGCTCTTATGAGTCTTTGGAAGATTTTCATGCAAGATTCGAGATTTTTAGATTTTTATATGAGCAATGATCCCATTTAGAAGTTGAAATGGTGGAAATTGGCAAAGTTCAACTCTGTCAGAATTTTGGTCACGCGGACGGTCCGCAGGTAAGAGGCGGACGATCCGCCGTTCATTGGACTTGTTCAACAGAGACTCTGCAGAGATGTTTTTCAGCTGAAATTACAGAGGCGGACGGTCCGCCATCGGACCGCGCATGGTCCGCAGGTCACCGGTGCATCTGGTTAGCCTCGGATCCACCAAAGGGGTGTCCTCTGAACAAGGCGCGGACAGTCCGTCATGGGTCCGCGGACGGTCTGCCAGTGTTGGGAAAAAGTTCACCAGAGGCAGTTCCAGTCGGCTGTTAGATCAAATTTTTCAGAGGCGGACGGTCCGCTCTGAGGTCGCGGACAGTCCACGCCTGCGCAGCAAGGTGGGGTCGGCCAGACTTGACTTATATGGAGTGTCTCTTTCACCTTCCCCACCAAACCGCACACATCCACCAAAAGGCTCTCTCCTTTCTCTCTCAAGCACGTGGAAGGAACCTTCAAGGGGGAGGCTTTTTGGCATGGTTCCCGGACGGTCTGAGCACATCCGCGGACTCTTCTCAAGATTCAACATCATGTCCTCTCGGTATTTCATTGATTCCTCTCATTATATTTGTGGATTTCATCATGAAAGAGGATAGGGTTTGAGGTGCTCCGATCTATTTTTGGGCTATGGATTCATGAAAATAGCTGGGGGATCTTGTTCCTAGTGATGAGGAGATACTTTGGTTAAAATTTGGTTGATGGATTGAATCTAGAACTCAAATAGTGATTGAATCAAGTTTTAGGGCGATTTTGAGCTCACTGTGCATGAACAGATGCATCGCGGACGGTCCGCGCATGGCTGGTGGACAGTCTGCCATCACCACATGGACGCGGATAGTCCGCGGCCTTCAAGCGGACGGTCCGCCAGTGCACAGAATGGCTGATTCTTGTTCTCTTGTCATGATCTTGCTTGGCTTGGATATTATACTTGAATATATGAATCTTATGATTGATTATTGATCTTAGGCTACCCCGGAAGGTTCTCAAAACAACCATATCAAAAATCAAGAAAGCTGGAGCATCAAAGAGGCAAAGAGACAGTGATGATTCCGATGATGTGGACTATGATCCTAATCTCAGTGAGATGACTGCAGCATTTTCAGTGGGTGATGTTGGTGGAGAATCTTCAGAGGAGGATGTTGAGGGTCTTGAGGATGATGTTACTGACTTGATGGGACTTGATCTTGAGAGCAGGCAGTAGACCACAGAGTCATATGCTAATGCAAGGTCAGTTAATCAGCTAAATGAATCTAGTGACACCAATATTCTCTACTTTAGCACTATGATTCAGCAAAATGCTTATTTTGATCATTTGGTTAAGAAGAAAGTGTTCAAGCATCAAACCATAGACTTAGGGTACATGAGGTCACAACCTGTCATGTCTGATCTAGTGGATAGATTTGAGCAAATGGGTCTAGCAAATTTCCTCCAACATAGATGTGATTGGAATGAGACTGTTATTCGCCAGTTTTATGCCACACTAGAAATCAACATGGTAGAAGAAAAGATATGGTGGATAACTGAAAAGAGGACTTACTATGCCACCTTTACTCAGTTTGCTGCTGCTAATCAGTTGGATTATGATTTCATCACTAGTGAGCAAAGTGTGAATGTTGTGTTAGAAAACCCCCTAGATGAGAATGACTAACTCATGTACTATAAGCCTGCACATGTTGGTATTCCTAGAAGCTTTGGAGGTATTCAGGGTCTGAGGCATCACCCTGCTGTGATCAATAAGATTGTCAGAGTCACTTTCATGCCTAAGAGTGGCAACAAGGACAAAATCAGATGTCACTATTGGAATGTCATCTCTCATGTGATGAATGGCAACATGATCAATGTCATTGCACTCATCATGGATCAGTTTGCAGATTTAAGACTTAATATGGAGATGAATTTGTATTTTGCTCCATACATTATGTCCATCATCAAGATCAAATCTAGCTTCAGAGGGATATGTGAGAGCAAGCACACTCCTTTCAATCCATTCAAGAATGACAATGCTTTTCTTTTGAGGCCTTTGACTCCTTTTCCTGGAGATGATATAGATATGGGAGCTCATGGGCAGGATGATAATGGTGATAGTGATGATGACGCTCCCATGGGAGGACCTGCAGCACCGCATGCCATGCCACCTCCACAGCCTCCAGTGCAGCAGCAGTGGGTTCCTCCAGCTGGTTACTTTGATCCTTACTTTGCATCCATGCAGCAGAGCATGTCTTCTCCGATAGCAGGGTTGGCCAGCCAGATGGAGAGTCAGATGACTCTTGGCTTCCAGAACATGCAGCAGCTGTTCTTCCAGCCCATGATGACTTAGATGCAGGGGATCCAGGAGAGTCTACACTCTAATATAGCAGTATTGGACTCACACTTTGAGGATATGCCTTCTTCTGAGCAGTTTGAGCAGCTTAAGCAGAGGCAGTAGCAGCTTGAGCAGAAGTTTGACACGTTCAGCACAGCTTTCACTGGATTCTCAGATCACTTCTACTCAGTATTCCCGGCTCCGGTGCGGCCTCCAGAGTTCTACCCGCACTAGCCGTTCTCCCCACCGCCGCCTCCTCCACCGCCGATGGACTGATCTTCTTGGCAAATTGATGCCAAAGGGGGAGAAGAGGCTTGGAGTGATGGAGTGATGCTTGGATCTAGGGGGGAGCTCATAGATTTCACTTGGAGATTCTATTTGTCTTGGCTTCCGCTGGCTACTCGTGTTTATTTGTGTTGAACTTTATTCGTGTCAAACTATGTTGCATTGCACGCTTATTCTATTGTCTTGCATGGATTTGTGATTTGAACTTGAATTTGGTTTGTAATGTGATGAACTATGTTGGTTTGTGATACTCTTATCTATTTATGTTTTTCGTTGTGGCTTATTGAGGTTGTGCTAACCATGTTAAAGTTCATATCATATATATCTTGTGTATTGTATGCCTCGATTTCCACTTGTAGGGGAAACTCCGTCAAAATTTTCAAATTCATATATATATGTGCTCTTGGTATTGATTCAAATTTATAAGCACATATCAAGGGGGGGTTCTCTTTACTCATCGAACTTAGGTGAATTTATTCATAATATATTTTGAAATTTTCAAAAAAATGGGTAAGTTCTTTCAAAGTTCAATTCCAAGTCCATCTTATGCCTAGTGTATAAAGTTGACCTAACACTTTTATCACTCCAAAATTTAGTGTTGTCATCAATTACCAAAAAGGGGGAGATTGAAAGCATCTAAGCCCCTAATTCAAGTTTTGGTAATTAATGACAATAGTTTGTGGATTAACAATTTCATTTGAGATAATAAGCATAGGTTGATCCACGGATGAAATGGATTTGGTTGTGAACGTGTGGAGTTTTCGAGATGATATGCAAAGCTCGGGCTCAAGGCAAAGGTATCAAATAGGGCTTTTGCATTTTACCAGTCACAAGGCGCTTAGTGGATGAAAACTGACCGGATTTGTTGGATAGATAGCCGTACTATCAAGAGGGGTCGTATACTCGTGCTTGACGGGTCTTTAGTACCATTTTGCTCAAAATGTCTAGTTGCATGCATGAAGGCTAACGGCGTTTTGAAAAAGTTTGAAAAAGATCAAGTTTGTGAGCTGACTGCACAAGCGCGGACAGTCCGCCCCCTGGGGCGAGGACGGTCCGCACCCGTACCAGAGAGCATGTTTGGCTCTGGTGGAAAATAGATGTGACTGGCGGACAGTCCGGCCCAGGTGGACGAACGGTCCACCGCTCTAACTCAAAATTGTACCGGAGAGGGTGTCTTCTCTGTTTGGGCTGAAGATCTGTGCAGCGGACGGTCCGTCCCTAGGGTGCGGACGGTCCGCCGTCTAATTGAAAAATTGTACCAGAGACATTTTGGTTTCTGTTGGTTTTCAAGGTTGAATGGCGAACGGTCCGCCTCTGGGGTGCGGACGGTCCGCCGGCTAATTTCAAAGTTGTACCAGAGACGATGTTCGTCTCTGGTGGTGTGGAACACATAACTGCGAACGGTCCGCTAGGGCTCCAACGGCTAATTCTGATACACAATCATTGCACTCTGACACACTGGTTTATAACGGCGGACGGTCCGGTTTTTGAACCGCGGACGGTCCGCGACTTCGCAGAAAAGAGTGTAACGTCCATTGGGAGGCTCTCTTGGCCATTTGGACTGCATACTTGACACTATAGAGCTAAGGCATCCCTCTCTCACACACAATTGCTTAGAGATTGCATTCTTGAGAGTGTGAGAGCATCCTAGTGCGTTGCATCAAGAGTTTGAGCTTTGTGGTACTAGAGAAACTTCAAGCAAGCGTCATCGACTTGTTACTCTTGGGAGTTGCCGCTCCCTAGACGGCTTGGAGAAGTGGATTTCGTGAAGCACCTCCAAGGAGATTGTTGAGTAGCCCCGATTTCAGTTGTGAGAGATCTTGTGCTCACCTCACAGGAGTGGTGAAGAGCAACTCTAGTGGAAATGAAATATGGAGCGGTTCCTTGATTCAAGCCGGTTCGAGATCAAGAGAGTTCTTGATAGAGGAGTGGTTGACTCTTGGAATCCACCTCAACGTGGATTAGGGGTGACCGGCAAGTCATCGACACCACGGGATAAACTCTTGTGTCCATCTCGGTTACATCTCTTGCTTATCTTGTTTAGTTTATTTACTTTGAGAAATTTACTTTACTAGAGCTTGATTTGTACCTTGTCACCCTAGGTTGCAAACCCAACTAGAGTTAGTAGTAGCATGACATAGGGTTTTTCTTTGTTACTAATTAAATTTCTCTAGTGTTGTTGGTTTTAGATTTTAAACCGCCTATTCACCCCCTCTAGTCGGTGTTCTTGGTCCTACAACGAGGTAGAGTGTCTGGGCTCAGCTGCTCCGTTGGATGGCAGTGAACGGAAGCGATTCAGCGACTGTCGAGAGCAGTCATGAAGACTGACGGTAGAGGATCTCGTTCTGGATTTTGCTAGGGACGTAATTAGCCGGGTGGGTACAATGGGTGGGTAGATTACTCAAGGTGAAAAAAAGTCAAATTATGGCAAACATTTTAGAAAGATTGTTTTTTCTCCCATCATCATGTTTTTATTTCCTCCTTCCCGACAGGTGGGGACATCGTGAAGAGTGGGTGTGAATTTTTTAGGTAAATGCTAATTTAAATTGTTTAGGATCCTTATAGTATAGATGAACAAAAAAATAAGCGATGAAAAAATAATTTAATATCACAAACAAATTAATCTACAAAATGAACAAATAGCTCGACATGTGAACAAATTATTCTTACATGTGAATAATGTAGTCTACATAGCCAAAAAGAAATTAATGTCACAAACAAAATTGTATACGCTGAGCACAAAAGTATGTTTAAAAAAGAACAGCCAATTAACTATTTGCTAAAATTTGGCTAGAAGAAAGATGAATAACTTAAATGAAAACAAACTAAATTGCAAACTTATTTAGAATATCGTAAATAAAAGAGAGAAAATAAAAATATGAAAGAAAGGAAATAAAAAGAAAAATAAGTAAAAGATGGGAGAAAGAAAAATAAAAAAAATATAGAAAAAAGAAATACAGGAGTGATTTGTTTCAGTGACTGCTCAAGTGCTGATCAGAGAGCATATCCCACGCATTGTGGGCTCCTCCTGCAATGTATCGACATAAATTTGGCCATTTTCTGTTATGGTTATTCGATAATAAAGCCTTGAGAGCATCAAACAAACCAGCACAGGTCAGGTGTGCTGCATTACGGGAAATGGAAGGCAAAATAACACCCCATCCCTTTCACTTTCAGTAGTCAGGTCCTGCTTAGTTCTCAAAAAATTTTGTTTAGTTCCCAAAATATCCGTCACATTGAATCTTCAGACACATACATGGAGCATTAAATACAGTTAAAAAATAACTAATTACACAGTCTAACTGATTAGCACGAGCTAAATTTTTTAAACTTAATTAGTTCATAATTAATTATTATTTATCAAATAACAACAAAATATGTTATACTACTAAAAACCCAAACTTTTTCGCCGACTAAACACACGCAGCAGAGAAGAATCCGCTCGCGCGCGGCAAGCCGGAAGCGTGCAACGTTGACGTCGGTGGCGTGCCGTGGGCCGCTTGTTTTCTGGGCTCCGGGCCCAGCAGAGGCTGAACCGTCCACCAACAACCATGGGCCCCAGACGACTCGGTGCGTTGCTTGCCTGGAATCTCTCTTCTCTGTCGAGGTCGCCGTCGCCTCCGCGTCCTCCGGAGTCTCCACTAGTGCTCGCCGCCCCCCGCCCATTGGCCACCTGTACCCCCATATACGCCGCTCCAGATACACCGGTGTCAGCTGCCGCCGGCCCGCCGCCAACCACCAGCAGCCCGCCCCCGTGCTCTGCTCGGTGCTCAGTGCTCCCCAACCACCGGATCCCCACCCCCAGGCAAAAGGGAGGGATGGCCGCCGAGACCGTCGACGGCAGCGCGCTCGCGGGGCTCGCGCTGGCCGCAGCCGGCGCCCGCCACATGTTCGGCGTCGTGGGCATCCCCGTCACCTCCCTAGCCTCCCGCGCCGCCGCCGCGGGGGTCCGCTTCCTCGCCTTCCGCAACGAGCAGTCGGCGGGCTACGCCGCCGCCGCCTACGGCTTCCTCACCGGCTCCCCGGGACTCCTCCTCACCGTCTCCGGCCCCGGCTGCGTCCACGGCCTCGCCGGCCTCTCCCACGCCACCGCCAACGCCTGGCCGCTCCTCATGGTCTCCGGCTCCTGCGACCAGGCCGACGCCGGCAGGGGCGACTTCCAGGAGCTCGACCAGATCGCCGCCACCAAGCCCTTCGCCAAGCTCGCCGTCAAGGCCACCACCATCGCCGACATCCCGCGCCTCGTCTTCCAGGCCCTCGCCGCAGCCGTCTCCGGCCGCCCTGGCGGCTGCTACCTTGACATCCCCTCCGACGTTCTCCACCAAACCCTCCCTCAATCCGAGGCCGCGGATCTCATAGCAGCAGCAAAAGCCGATTCGGCCGCTTCCAATCCATCCCCGCCCAACCAGAAGCCCCTAGACGAGGCCATCGGGAAAGCTGCGGACCTGCTCCGCCGTGCGGAGCGGCCTCTTGTCGTCATCGGGAAGGGTGCTGCGTACGCGCGCGCGGAGGAGGCCATCCGGAAGCTGGTGGACACCACGGGCATCCCCTTCCTCCCGACGCCTATGGGGAAGGGGGTCGTGCCTGACTCGCATCCGCTCTCTGCCACAGCGGCACGCTCGCTCGCCATCGGGCAGTGCGATGTGGCTCTTGTCGTCGGTGCCAGGCTTAATTGGTTGCTTCACTTCGGCGAGCCACCCAAGTGGTCCAAGGATGTCAAGTTCATACTTGTGGATGTCTGCGAGGAGGAGATTGAGCTCCGGAAACCACATGTCGGGATTGTTGGTGATGCCAAGAGGGTAATTGAGCTGATCAATAGGGAGATCAAGGATGATCCATTCTGCTTGGCAAGGTCAAACCCATGGGTTGAAGCGATCACCAAAAAGGCCAAGGACAATGTTCTTAAGATGGAGGCACAGCTAGCAAAGGATGTTGTGCCGTTCAATTTCTTGACACCGTTGCGGATAATCCGGGATGCCATCCTTGCTGAGGGGAGCCCTGCTCCGATAGTGGTCTCAGAAGGGGCAAACACCATGGATGTTGGCAGGGCTGTGCTAGTGCAGAATGAACCAAGGACAAGACTGGATGCAGGGACATGGGGGACGATGGGGGTTGGATTGGGGTACTGTATTGCTGCTGCAGTAGCCGAACCTGAACGACTTGTGGTCGCTGTGGAGGGTGACTCTGGATATGGATTCAGTGCGATGGAGGTTGAGGTATGAATGTGACATGCCCTTTCCACATTGAAATATTAAGTAGTTAAATCTCAGGACTCATTTGGTTTAGTTGTGTAACATGCTATTAGCTCCCTTTCCTACTTTTCTGCTGCTTTTTTGCTATCATCATGTTACTGTGAGCCGAAATTAACATTCTTCTGGTTGGAGAAAAGCCATGGTCATGTTGCTGATGTCGATTATGCTAAGATACTTGCTGAGACCATCATCTAATTATATGAACTATGCTGCTGCTGCGATGTTCCAGGTGTAAATGTGACACATAATAACTTGGAGAGAGAAATTTATCTAATGGATATGCATAGATGGCATGCCCTCTGAAAATTATGCGAGTGTTGTGTATGAGTCTATCTTTTGCAATTGTGCTGGTTCATACTGTTAGTACAAGTATTCAAGGTAGCATATGCTTTTATCAACAAATGGATAACCAATCAACTGCTGTCCACAAATGAGCAATCAAATTATCCTAGTGGTTCATCTTTGTCAGGATATGTTGTTTATAATGCACATTTGGTAGTACACATATGATGCTTCGGCATACTAAATCTCCCAGCTCCATACAGTCACCATATATGCATATTTTTGTACTGTTTATACCTCTGTAATCTCATTGGTCCTAGGCACAACATGAAATTTTGACTTGGGACCACAGGGGGCACCATTACCCATAAATTAGACATTTTGCCGCATGCTTAAAATTTCATTGTTTATGTGACAGTTATCCATCTGTGTTGCCAATTGAACAATGCAATCATTTTGCTTTTATTATGGTGACTTTGTCTTTTTCTTCAGATTACTGTGCATCATGATTTATTTATTTTGGAATATGATCTGATGAATGCTTGGCAAACCATTCCACTCCCTGTGCCATTCTTCTAGTTTTGTCTGCAATTTGCTCAATGTGTCTTCTTAATGATAAATTTAGAAGATGAACCAGAATATTTCTATAGTTTTGGTTATTGCTTTTATAGGTTTACACATTATATGGTATTGGAAATGCACTTTTGAATTTTAGGTGATACTTGTTATTCTTTCTTCTAGTAGGAGTACTATACGGCAGTTTTATAATTGTGTGTTGTTGCATACTAGTTAAAATAGTAGGATATTTGAACTGGCAGATGTTTGGTTCAAAAGAACTTGATGGAAATGCATCAAGGAAAATATCTGATCGCTTGTGTGCTTATTTATATGTCCTTGATGGATTAGCTGGACAGGGTTATGGTCAACAAAGTAAATTTGTTATAACTCGCCATCTAATTAACCCAAATTAAGGTCTTCACTATGGTTGATACTTAGGATAAGTAGTAAAACTTCATAGGGTGTTTGAAAGTCTTATGTGTGGTTGACTACAAAGCACCAAGCCTCTGTTTAATTAGGTCACCTTTATTGGTTAATCACTGTTTTTAGGTCATTTTCATTTTTGGTAACTTTTTAGTTATTCCTCTTCAGCTTGGCTTGCGTTGTCTATTTATTTTCTTGTCCTTGATTTTTCGCTACTTTAACTTCTAAATAGTCGCTTCAGTAAACTATTGTTTCCTAAACTTGCTGTACAAAATGTTTATAATTTCATTTTACCACATTGTACCAGACAAAGAAATCCCAGTTATTTACTTTTGCACCTTTCACTTCACAGACATTGGTGAGGTACCAGCTGCCCGTTGTAGTAATTGTTTTCAACAACAACGGTGTCTATGGTGGTGACCGGAGAAGCCCTGATGAGATAACTGGACCCTTCAAAGATGACCCGGCCCCAACTTCTTTTGTCCCAGCAGCAGGCTACCATAAAATGATGGAAGCGTTTGGAGGAAAAGGTTATCTTGTGGAGACACCAGACGAGCTTAAATCTGCCCTTTCGGAATCATTCCGTGCCAGGAAACCAGCAGTCATCAACTGTATCATTGATCCTTACGCCGGTGCAGAGAGCGGCCGGATGCAGCACAAGAACTGAGGGTGTTTGTACCATACCATAGCACGATGCAGATGTGACTTAATAAGCAATGTCCTCCAGCGTCCAGCCCTTTGTTTTTGACGACCGGTTCTTATTTCTGCGTACCGATCGATGTGAGGTGCTCTGTAAACTTAGCTGGAAGGTTGAAACTGAAGCAGGTATTCACAGAATTTAGCTTCACTGCCCCGGTAAATATGGATGCTCTCGTGGATAGTGTTCCATTTTTAATTAATGGCATGTACATTTATTATGATTGTCCTCATGCCACGATGCAAATGTGAAACCAGTATCCTCTGAAAAACAGTTTGTAAACTGGTGTGTTTTTGTTTCTTAAAATGAATAGTAATAAGCTGCAAAAGGTTCGACATTTCTGCCATGCCTTAAATTGGCATGTGAAGATATGCCCCTGTACGTGTACTTAATGACACAATACCTCTTGATGAAATGAAATAGGGTACCAAATGAAAGGCTATGTTTTTCAAAAACTTGAAATAAAGGGCTATGTTAAGGTGGCCGCGCTGAACTCAGACTCCAAGAAGGCCTGCCTACACGCAGCTGTACAAGGAGAAGCTCGGCCATGGGCTTCACATAGTGATGTGCCCGTGCTGCTGCCCATTGAGCGCGTGTCGCTTGGGTTGTTTTAAGTGTGAGTAGTCTGTCGAGGGTTGGCCCTACAGGGTACTGTCTGCTTCTTAGCGCTAGATTAGTGCCCAATATGTTGCTTGAGTTCTGCGGGTTGTAAATAAATTTTTATTCCCTTCTTAATACAATGAGCGCGGTTCTCCTGCGTATTCGAGAAAAAAAATACTATGTTATGTTATGTTTCCGTAGTTGTGTATCGTGTGTCGGTGATGAGGAAGCGGTATACAGGACAGTGCTACATTTCTGAGCCGAGCTGATCCTAGCTACTCGAGCTTCGGTTGATTTTTCCAATCTCAAATAAAGTTGCTCTAAGATGGAAGACACACAACTCGATCAGGCTCAATTGGCGAGCAGTGTCCCCGGGCGCCATCCAAACACGCCAAGTAGCCGATCGCCCGGCGATCGGCTCTGCTCGTTCTGCCCTGCCGTACGTCAAATACCAACAGTCCACGCAGGCCCCACGGTGACGTTACTGATCACGAGTTCTCGACGCTGGGGGCACATCACCAGTGATGGTATATAAAAAGCTGGCCACGGCTCACCCATCGAACCGAAGCATACGTGTTTCTAAACTTGTCGTCTTTGGCAGTCATTATATAATAAAGAAATTACTCTCAATACATATACTTAAAAGTTACTATACATGCAAAGGTAACCCAAACACCCCTGCATTGCATGTCGTTTCTAGAGTTTAAATTAGAGTTTGTTCAACAATCATGAAGCACAGAGCCCTTAAAATCATGCGGCGGTGGTGGCGTTGTTTGCCAGAGCCAAGAGAGGCCATGTGCGCTGAGCTAAGATATGGAGGGCCTGCAGCTGCAGGTTGTTAGCATGCATATTGAGGTGTGGAGATGCCTAGATCACATAGCGATAGTATGGTTAATTGATTTTTTTAATCTCATTTTTCAGTCAAACAAGATGTCTGAAGAATGAAGAAGAAATATATTAGTACCGATCTTCAAAAACAAGAGAGATGTTCAGAGTTGTACTAACTACCGTGAGACTAACCTGGTGAGCCATACGATAAAGCTCTGGGAGAGGGTTATCGAGCACCGCCTAAGAAGAGTGATAAGTGTGACCCAAAACTAGTTTGTGTTCATGCCTGGAAGGTCGACCATGGAGGCGGTTTTCCTAATACGACAATTGATGGAGAGATATAGGGAGCAGAAGAAGGACTTGCGCATGGTCTTTATTGACCTCGAGAAGGTGTATGATAAAGTACTAAGAAATGTCATGTGGTGAGTTTTGGAGAAGTACAAAGTCCCAACTAAATACATTACCCTCATCAAGGATATGTACAAGAATGCGATGTCGTTTGTCCGGACATGTGGTGGCGACACCACTGACTTTTCTATTAACATGGGTCTACATCAGGGGTTGGCATTGAGCTCTTATTTATTTACTTTGGTGATAGATGAGGTCACAAGGCACATACAAGGTGATATCCCTTGGTGTATGCTCTTTGCTAATGATGTGGTGCTAGTTGACGAGAGTAGAGCATGGATTAATAGGAAGTTAGAGCTGTGGAGACGCACATTAGAGTCAAAAGGGTTTAGACTTAGTAGGACCAAGACTGAGTACATGATGTGCGATTTCAGCGCAACTAGACATGAGGGTGGTGACGTTAGTCTCGATGGGCAAAGGGTGGCCCACAAGGACACTTTTCGGTATTTAGGTTCGATGCTACAAAAGGATGGCGGCATTGATAAAGATGTTAGGCATAGAATCTCAGCTGGCTGGTTGAAATGGCGTCAAGCTTTTGGTGTCCTCTGTGACAGGAGGGTGGCACAAAAGTTAAAAGATAAGTTCTATAGGACAACGATTCGCTCGACGATGTTATATGGTGCTGAATGTTGGCCTACAAAAAGACGACATGTCCAGCAACTGAGTGTAGCAGAGATGCGGATGTTGTGGTGGTTTTGCGGGCACACAAGGAGGGATAGAGTCCGAAATGAAGTTATTCGGGAAAGAATAGGGGTGGCACCAATTGAGAAGAAACTTACCCAACATCGATTGAGATGGTTTGTACATGTCCAACTGAGGCTTCCGGAGGCGCCGGTGCATAGTGGGGTTCTAAAGTGTGTCGATAAAAAGAAGGGTAGAGGTAGACCTAAACTGACTTGGGATGAGTCGGTTAAGAGAGATCTTAAAGATCGGGATATCTCTGAGGAGGTAGTTTTGGATAGGAGTGCTTGGAGACTAGCTATCAACGTGTCTGAACCATGATATTTTTGTCTTTTGGGTTTCACTTCTAGTCTACCCTAACTCGGTTGGGACAAAAAAACTATGTTGTTTGTTGTTGACGATGATACAGGGAAGCTGTGTTGCTTGTTGCTTGTTGCTTGTTGCATTGCGCCTGTTGAAATTAAAATTTAATTTTGCAAGGGTAATTCC